>NC_139346.1:136397102-136822102 GCF_055883805.1 Amblyomma maculatum
GTGCTAGGTCGCGGGGTATAGTGAGGTCATTACGGCATACGATTGCAGGTACATATCTCAAGTAGGGCAAAGTAGAGCCACGCTTCGGTGAAACGGAGAAGCGTCCGTGTGTTGTGCGAAATTAGTCCTGAGGTCTCCACTAAGGCATACCTTCCGTCCTCTCTCCGGCTTTCCTCCCACCTTTCTTACGGAGCAGTTAGGTACCCACGAAGAAAGTACGACAGATACTGCGCCTTCTCTTTCCTGTGAACCAAATAATATAGAAGTGCAACCTTGTGGGCCACCTATACGCACCACAAGGTGATGACCTTGACATTTTGAAATTGGAGTGACCTTTGACCTTTTAAACTTTGAGCTGAAGAGAATGCGTGGGTGGATATTGTGATAACCGCGTAGGCTGAATGAAGTCCCACCGCATCATTGCGTGACGGAAACAGCCATGACGTCAATCGATGGGTATATGAACGAGGATCAACCGCTCCTGGACTCGAAGGGGATGGTGGATAAAATAATGGATGGATAAATGGGGAGAAAAAAAACGGGGTGGCGCAGCAGTTAGGGCGCTCGACTACTGTCCACAAGGATGCGGGATCGGATGTTGGCCTCCGCGGTCGCTTTTCGGTGCTAGTGTTGGTGGCAAATATTTATCATCACAAATCTAGGTGGAGCCGCTCTCCCGAAGCCCCAATGGCATCTAACGCCGCTCGCGCCCTGGCGACCAAGGTCCGCTGGGGCCATAGGTGACGGCAGCTCAGCAGCGCCGCCTCCCAGGCCTCCCTAGAAGGGTCGGTAATGAATGATTGGGAACGATGGGGATTGGATGGACAGGCCCAGACCATATGGGAAACGTCCGAGAAGGTCTCGCAGGCAAAAGCTAGGCGCCCGTGTGCTGTGCGATGTCAGTGCTCGTTAAAGAACCCCTGATGGTCGCAATTTCCTAAGCCCTTCATTACGGCGTCTATCATAGCCTGAGTCACTTCGGGACAATTATGAATGTTCAGGCACTTATTTACCGAAAAGTTTATGCGGCACTTTGCTGCACAGGTCATATAGCTCAGTGGTTTTCATTACCAGCGCGAATTAAGAAAAGGCTGGAGAGCTGGCGGTGCGGGATGCAGATCGCGTCCATGCTAGACCGTCGACTCTAGAATTTTCACGGGTCTGCGGCACAGGGGAAGCAGCACAAAGGTTCCCTTGAACTCACTGGCGTCTTCAGAGGCCCAGTCTATGAGGCGCACTCTTGGAGAGGACATCACTAACCCGCTGCATTTCATCAATTCAAACGACGGGCAGATGTCATGAGGATCGGAAGGGAGCTTTAAAGGGCCACTGTGCAGGGAAGGACCTTTTAAGCAAAGGAGCCCAGTGTTTCGATCAGGTACCGGAGATAGTCTGTGCAAAATGCTGCAATGACACGCGCACCGCAAAGCAACGAAAATACAAATCAGAGCTACCTCATGCTCTCCTTCGGGAAGCCAGCTTCCCCGTTTCCTGCGCTGGCCCGTCGAGCCACAGTTATGACGTACCTGCCGCGAACGACGTCCATTGGTCCGTCTCGCTGACTGACGGGAGAAGCTAGGATGGGCGTACACCACTAATTGTGTCCACCGCTCGCTGCTGCACGCTTTTCCCTCGCCCGTTTAGTTTTCGCGGACGCAGAGAGTACCACCATCACCACCCCCCTGCTCCGAGTACGTTCTGTGTGCTGCGCCGTTTCTACAGCCTTCCCTTTTTTCGCGCAACCTGAAGCTTTCACTACAACGTGATCTCTCGTTTTCTCTCCCTTTTCGAAGAGAGGTTCGGCGACTCGGCCTAACGTCAACGAGACAGCAAAAGCGAAGAAAAAGAAAAGTGTCAAAGGCGGGTCCATGACGCACGCGAGTGATGTTCTCCACAAGACGCCCCACCTCCCGCCAAACGCGGAGGAGGAAGGGGAATTTGGATTAGGGAGGCTAGAAGACCGAGCAGGAGCGTGAAAAACCTCTCAGAGGGGACGGAAGGAGAGGGAAGTGCAAAATCGGTGAATGGCGGTGGCTGTAACTTTGTTATTAATTACTCTTTTCAAAAACTTCTTGAGGCCTTGCGTTGTGGGGACGAAGCCTCAAAGCCACCGTGGAAAAAAAAAATTGGACCGGAGAGTGGACAGTGGGCCTTTAAGGTCAAAGCCTTTCTTAGCTCATGGGCTGTACAAGTATTCGCCGAAAATGTCCGCAGGAAAGTAGCACGAACTAACACTTAAAGAAAAAAAAATGTCTCCACCAGAAAAATAACCCTTATCCATCCGGTCCGCAGCCGAGTGCGCAAACCAATACTGTATGCCCGGATTGTGAGAAAGTTATCGTAATTCTGCGTTTATAGCGCACGAATGATAGCAGCGATGGAAGTGACGAAGCACTTAATTATAAAGTAAATGATGATAGTACCTGCGATTATGACGCTCCATAGTGAATGTTGTGCAAATATTCGAATAAAATATGAGATTTATAGCAGTAGCAATGACAATGACGGCGCATACACTTGATAATAGTGATAGTTGCGTTTGTAATAATGATGATGAGGATGTGAAATGACGGTGCAGGAAGTGAAAACATTCCTGTGCAATGACTCAAATTTCTGTCCTAAAGCAGGCTTAAGCGCCTTCTCGCACTTTAACCACATATTTGGTGTCTGGAGGCTTACTCACGCCGACTTTGTTCCCCTAATAAAGACAAAACGTAAAAAAATCCTTATTCTTCATTCTTGTTTTCATACTGCGAGTTTCACAATTTTGTGGTAAAATACTAAATGGTATGTAAGCCTTTACATTCCTATTCTCGTTTATTTATATTTGCAACAGAGGGTACGATAGTGCTTAAAAGGTGTCTCATGATCTCAACGCTATAATTCAGCAGGCTTTCCGAGACGTATATGCTCGAGAGTGTAGCAGGAGGCCACGCACAATGTTGCACCCCCGGTTGGCCAGCGCCAAGTGTGATAGGGAGCAGCTGGGAAACTCTCTACATGTCCACAGGTTATGCCAACGCTGACAACGGCACTCAAATTTAAAACGACTGCATTAGAGCTGCGCGTTAGGATAAACCAGATCCCAGTCTGCTATCAGAAAACTTCGCTTCTCCGTCCTCAATTTGAAACTACAGACGATTTGACTCTGACCAATTGTTATATTGATCCATTGGAAAACTCGTTCTCCCAATTATCGAATACCCGGCTGCGGAGCTGATAAATATAGGTGAAACCGTACAAAATAATTTTTCCATACGGTAGTTTCGATTTCTCAATGGTAGTCTGCCTCTACAAACATGGACGTCATGGACACGGTATAAAATTCGTGTAGTGACTCTGTGCTTCTCTGTTAACACAACGACTTCTGCACCGCTTTAGTCGCAGGCAGAACCTGTCACTAAATATTATAGAAAAATTTGGTAAAACTATAATTGAGGGTACCAAATACCTTGGAATACAATGGAATGAATACACTAAATAATCCAGGTGACATCTACCACAGGCCGAATGAATCAAATCAGGCAAGACTAAATAATAAAAATAGCTGTTAATTGGAACACAAATACCTGTCTGTATGACGTTGTGGCATAGTCATAAAGGTATGGTATATACGCTTAAGACACTCCAAACAGATGGCGCCCCAATTACTAAAACCTATTTTTTTTCGTGATCCATTTAAGCTATTGTTACGGACGAGTAAGGAGCGGATATTGGCGCGGGGCAGGCACGCTCGTGCTAAGCCCGTAAAAATTCATTACATGTCACCTATCATCACCATCGAACATCTTTCGTTCTCTTTCTCCTTTTTTCATCGACTTGCCGTCCCGTAACAATATAAATTCCTGGTTAGACCTCGAAGTTTTCGATCGATACTGCCACCAAGTGTTAAGATACAGAAGAATATGCCAATAATTCATAGTCTTATCCGACTGTCGACTGTCCCTGTAAGCTATGAAATGTTTGGTTGCTCTGGACAGGCTTCACTCTTCACAAAAATATAACATACCCGACTACCTCGTCCGCTCATCTCAGTTTGACCAAAAAACAATGTTCCTATTTCTATCGCGTCACGGTAGCTTCTACTGGGAGTCTCTCTACCGGTAAGGGAGCTTGTAGCTCTCGGTCACGAGACCGGTCAGGAGCGCTGTGGGACCCACTGCACAGCACAACAGGCTATAAAACGACGTACCTCATTTGTAACTGACGCACATTTTTCAGGATTGTTTAAATTTTAGGTCATTCCGCTAAGTTCAGAAACTGGATCGTGGATGATTGAGAGGCTTTGAGATGCAGAACTAGAGCGAAAACATCTTGCTCTGTTTCAATTAAAAAATACCTAAATACACTTGAAACTGCAAATGCTGACGACTGTATACGTATAACATAGGTACTATCAAGGTGTGAAGCGCATGCCTTTAAAACCACCGCTGCAAACTATGACCTTCTAAAGACAGAAAACAAATAACAACGCAAGTTTAATAGATCAAGCATCGTCATTTGACATCCGTCGTACTCTTCTCAAAAATTGGCAAAAATATAGTACCACAAGATATGGGCAAACAGACTGTTTTTAATCAACACCGTCAGCAATGTTCGACTGAACCTCATCAGCAAATATATCTGTGTGCCCACTGTTTGTCAGCTCGTCTTCAAACCACGGCTGGGACTGCGTGTTCGTCTTGAGCGAGTTTTCAGTTGCTATTCGTCCATTGAACTTGTGTACAGACCGTGAGTCGTTGCGGGCGGCAGTGTCGTACGTCTTCTGACGCCACTCGTTTAGAAATGCAGACCTGCCGGAACCCTTAGGCAGAAAGAGGAAGACCACGAGAGAAACCAGGAATATGGCCAAACCCGTGCACACCACAGAAGTAAAGGACAGGGTGCTCTTGGCTTCCTTCTGATGGCTACTTCGCGGCGTTTCATAGCTGGACGTCCATCTGCGAGGCTGATTTAGGTCACCAACCTTAGACTTTGCTGATTGCCTCTTGGGCGAGATGTTTCCTTCGGGACGCTGGGCAGACATTGCAAACACCTTCAGATACGGATCTTAGGCTGACCGCGACTGTTTTCAAACCAGGACGTCACTTATAATGTGCCTTGTAGCAGCTTTGACTTCTTCTTCTTGACCTTCTTGGCCTGTCTTCTTCTCTCACCGAGGTGCATATGGCACATACCCACTTTGGTGGAATGACCATAGTTCAATTTATGTGGAAGAATTCAATTCATTATGTCGAATCAAACAGCATGACTTATAACGTATTAAGTAGAAATTAGCGTTTCTAAACTATTTAGGAAAACGTTTTGGTGACAGTGTTAGTAATCAGGCTGCTCTTGCACCTCCCATTTCCTCTTCATCGCCATTTGCGTTTTGTTTTATGGCGTTCCAGCTTTGTTAAGCCGTCGTTTTTATTGCGCTTTATTTTTGTGATCAGGTCCTTACCTGGCTTAGGGACATTTATTCGTTCGAAAACAAAATTCACGAGTTCGATTTTGAAAGAGATTGCAAGGTACGCTCTTCAAAATATACAGAATCTGACAGGGCCCTAATAGTCCATGTAATGCGCAATGCCTTCCCGCGAATCCTCGATTCGCAGAAGCCAAGAAGTTAAAAATGGGGAACGCCTACGCTGTGACCTTAAAAAAAGGCTGTATTATCATTTGACTGTATTCCTTTGTACTGCGATCAAACCTCGGGTTCATGACATCGCCATCGTTTCTTGCACGAAGTGAGTCAGACTATTTTATTTCTCACGTTTCCTGAGCTGGTGCACTTCGCAGTGGCCGAAGCTACTGCTCTCGGAAACTGTGAGGTTACGAGTGTAAGGTCCTCCGCGCCCAACCGGTCCAACCCGCCCGCCTATTATGACTCGTGCCTGCTGCAGCTGCATGCACGTTAAATATAAACGCTACGTGAGGAATACCATGAGGCGAGTTTAACTCGCTTCATGTAGCCTTTTGTGATCAGCGTCTTTTGATCTGAAGTCTAATCCACAGGGCTGCAGGAAGAGCGAAGGGGAGGGGGTGCAAACCCGCTCTTTGCTTTCACTTTGTAAGAAAGTGCGGTGAATGGAAGATTCCTATTATATCATACATTGCCGAAAAATGCCAACAACTGAAGCATATAAACGCGTGTGGCGCGGCTTTAGGTAAAAATGTCTAGATTTAGAAATTTTGTCGAGGCTACATTGCCGATGGCAACTACGACACAAACATTTCAAATGCTCGGCATGTGACTAAACCGACAGCAGCACGAACAATGGCCGCACATTTTCTCAAAAGTCTGTTGAGCTGCCTGCGTTCAGATTCCTAGCATATGGCGCTTCTTATGTCATACAAACACAATCATTTTCCGTTCTTCTTTACCCGCCGGGGTGGTGCAGGGGTAACGGCGCTCGACAACTGTTGCCAAGGATGCGGGATTGAATCCCTACCTCAGCGCCCGCTTTTCGATGCAGGCGAAAGGTCCTCCACTACGGCGTCTCTGATAAACTAAGTCGCTTTGGGACGTTAAACCCCACAAACCAAACCATTTTCCGTTCTTCATTACACAACATCGTTCTGTTGTTGCGTTCGTATTCTGTTGTCTCTAGATGACAGCTAATTCCTCACGTTGACTTGCTCCTCCTGATAGGCGGAATATCTGCTGCCAATTTTGTTGCCCCGCTGTTGTACACAGCGGGGCCGCATTAGCCATTATCTTTCGATTTTATGCATCTGTGTACAGGTCGATTGTGCTTACCACTTCTTTAAGTGCCGATTGTTATCAATGGAAACGCCACGCATTTCAGGCCCACCAACGAAAGCCGCTCAGATCCTCTCCGAGGTCCCGCCTAGAACTCTAAAGGGTCATGGACATCTGGTGCTAAAGGGTGTGGTCAGAGAGACCGAGTGGCTGATGCCGCCGCCGACATGGGCCCTTTAGGGCAGTGTGTTTTCTACTCCGTTCAAGCAAGCGTTATCAAAAGGAAGGAACAATAAATCTCTTGTTTTATGTGTACCGATTGTGTCCACTGCATTACATTTCTCAGAAGCGGAATTGCAACTAGCTACTTTTCTCATCGTCGCATCTAAAGAGCTTTGACCACGAAAAGCTTTGGTGATGCGGCGTTCGAAGAGAACGAAATGAGGGCCCAAGAACGAGGTGGTAGCGCGACCGGTTCAATCGAAGAACGACGGCGTACAAAACGAGACTACACGCAGCCCAACGTCGAAATGGGATCCAGGAATTCTGAAGCGACGAACAGCTACTACATGCACACTTCCAACGAAGCATTGCCCCGTCCAGGAGCCTTTGACTTCCAGTTGCTGATGCAGGCTGCGATCCACACGGTGGTACGAATGGCAATGCAGGGAGCAACCAAGCTAATACAGGCGGCCCAAACGCCACTACACCACACGTCGGCAGGTGCATCAGGCGTCGCGGACGGACGACTGACGACTGGCCACGGTGAGCGCATAAGTGGTGCCAATACTTGACTCATCTTCACACTATCATCAAACGGACGAGATTTGGCTCAAAAAAGTTGCAATCTGACTGCAGCCCACGGTTGCAGCGACCAGCATACCACTTGAATATACTTTCACAAAGCTCTAGGGGTATCGAAGACGTAGTATGATGGTCTCACAAATGTCGAACGATCTGTGGCTGACTGGAAAACTGAAATAAAGAGGTCGTTTCCTTCGTCTTCCAGTTTCAAACTCACTCCGTGACATGGAATCACGTAAGAAGGAGCGTCATGAAAGCATCGAAGTTTACTTCTAAGAAAGAAAACAACCAAGGCACAGCAATATCGATGAGCGGTTTGTATCAGGTAGGTAATCCTTGGACTCGACGACGAAGATCTGGTGTGGTCCCTCAGTGTTCCAGACTACGACAGTCCAGAAAGGTTACTCCAGTGCATGAAAAGGCTCCACAATCTAACGGACACCATGAAGCAGCCCAGACCCAAGACGCTGTATCAGCCACTGGATGCTCGACGCTCACACCGCGTCCGAGAAGGCAAAGACTACCTACCGGCAACTGGTCAATATCTACCTCACCCGGAAGTGAGAACAACTTGGCAAAGGTACCCCGACGGAAAAACAACGCTAAAGGCGAGCCGGAAGTAATTGCTCTACGTATGGGCATTTTTAGTAGTTTTAATTGTCTCTTCTTACGGATATTTTTCGGTATCATGCTTAAAACCTAAACGTAAACCCCGATGAACAAATTGTGGAAAGTCGGGCCACGAGACTAAACATCACTGTTCGAGTAAACACTCGACCACAAATGACTGGACGAAAACAGCTACTTGCGCAAGCGAACAACGATACAATGTGCAGCATGGCGCCAAATCCAGTGTTTCATGAGTGCCAACTAGAACGGGAAGCCGATTAAGGCATACATTCACATGGAAAACCAATGCATAACGATGCGGGAGAGCGAGGTGGAGAGATTGCACTTCGCTTATGAAACTCTAAGCCAACCCTTTATGATCAGCCGGTACGGATCGGGAAAAACGAAGCCAATGGGCAATTTTGAAGCCAGACTGATGATGGATCCAGGCTATAGCCGACGTCCAAATTCATACTGACCGAGACAATGTAGAGGCCGTCCACCCTCTTGTCGGGCAACAATTTACCGAACAGCCGCACATCAGGGATGTGCGCCGCAAAAAAACAGTGCGCATTTTCGTCGAGCGCTACGAGACGGATGATGAGGACGGAACTCTGACCAACCTAACTGTACCGGCTGTACCGCCGCGTGGAATGAATTTGTGGACGGAGGGGGCTGTTTTCATACTTCAAAATCACGCTTCGTTGCACTGAGCAGTGACAACGTTGCTCACAGTGACGTCATCGTCCATGGCGTCTCCGAGTCCCCGCTCATCGTCGAGCAAAATAAGACCGAATGGGAAACGTTGTGCATAGAAAACGAATACCATGAACCCTCCATTATCGAAAGCTGCAACAAAAGAAAGTATATAAAAGCAATTGAAAGGGATGATGTAACGTTTGGCACATCAATTTCTGGCATGCAAAAGGGGTCACTCGTCGCAGTTATTAACGAGTATCGCGACTGCTTCGCAACTTGCCTTTCGGAAATCACTTGCATACGCACAACTGAAATGAGGATTGAGGTGACTACGTACCGGCCCTACAGCCTAGCACGCTCGGAAAGGCAGGCTTGGAGAACAGTTATCGACGAAATCAAAGAGGCTGGAGTAGCGGTGGAGAAGGTTTCAACAAACCACGAAAGACCGCGCCGAGCTATCAACAAGTGTTGAGCTAGAGGAAGCCAGTTGCAACTGGAGAGCCGCGCAAGTTGCGCCCAAAGTACAGGTTACCTACATGTTCGCGGAAGTGCTCCCAACGACCGATACAAATTGCAAGACTTGCACGGGCTACAACGAACCCGATTTTTCTTGAAGGCGGGGTGGCGGCGGACCGGATTACACGCTTTACACTGAGAACCGTGAACGGCGAAGATCCCATTTACATCTCCCCAATCGAGGGCGGCTGGAGAAAAATGATGGCCGAATGTTGTCACGAAGCCACGCACTTTCAGCCCAAGAATGAAAGCTCCTCAGACCCTCACCGGGATCCCGCCTCTAACTCTGCAGGGTAGCTCTGCTCCGCTGTGGCACCGCTGTGAAGTTATTTGGCCGCTCCAGTTTTGGGCACCTAGTGGGAGAGGATGCGGTGGATGCCGCCGGCAAAGGGGACCCTTAGGGGCAGCGTGTTTTGATAGCGATAGCAATACTGCGCCAGTTTTCGAGCCGTCGCGTAGTCCCGGCAGAGGCCACGCTTGACCTTGAACAGCGAGGAGGAAGAGCAGAATAAAAAGAAGACTGGTAACTTACGCTCTCGCGTCATACTCTTAGGGATGAGCTTAGGTGTCCTCAATAATGTAGCACCTTACACTGACAGGACGTGATAGGGGAATAATGTAGCAGGCAAAAGAAGCTTCCGCCGTTGCTATCGCAATTCAACTAGGGTTAACCTGAGTTAAACCACAACTCATTTTTGTACGTCGTTCAAGCTATGTGCTAACGAAACAAAGGCACGTTACATCTGTTCTCTCGGTTTTTTTTTTTTTAACTACTCAGCCCACTACATGACCAATATTCAAAACTTGCATAGCAGTTACGCTTCGCCCACTAATAAGTCGCCGTGGTCTTCGGCTAGCAGATCCTCCCACGTCGGAGATATGTTGGTCCTGAAGGGCGTCGTTTTCCGCTTATTAGGTCGTTCCTTGTCATCACCATACTTCTTTTGTATTGTGTTTGGCAGTCACTAACGCATTCAATTTTTCGTATCGCTCAATATGTCTCGTTTTCGTGCTGTAGTTGTAAGTCTACGCAACTCTTAGGGGATCTCGCATATTTTGGCAGCCGAATTAGGAGAGCGAATAACCGGGGGGGGGGGGGGGGGGAGCTATTCAAGAGGCCTTGAGTTCTGTGCCTTCCCCTGACGACACTCAGTGCCCTAGAGATGAAAGTGCGAATGCTGTGGACAACAAATTTCCGAGATAAAGCCTGGTAGGTCAACGCGGGCGCACATTGTGCTCCCCCCTCTCTCGTTTCCCACACATTAGACTGAGGATTGCGACACGCTATCGCTACCTATTGTTATAAAACCAAGATCGCAAAATCGCAATGGCATGACATAACTTTATTTGTCTACATATACGCCAGGAGCCACTTCCCACGCCTATCTAGGGAACGTCATGTGTGTGTCTCTAGAAAACACGTTGTTCTGATACTTGGTGCGCTGCAAGTAGAAAAAATTAGCCAATCAAGAAGACCCACACGGGAAAATAGAAAAGCAGACAGGAAAGAAACTGTACACCTCTCGTTGGCGAGATCTGGTTTCAAATATATATATGGGTGCACCATCACGCGCCCCTTTCACAATGGGGATCACAACCTTCGGTCATGAAAATAATTTACAATGGCCATTACATGCTTATCTAACAACGACTCACCCAGCTTTCGTTACCTACTTCCAGTACAAACTATCCATTTCAAAAGCAGCTTCAGAAAATATTGCAAAAAAGCCATATCAATTGAATAAAACAGTAAAACGAAACAACCATTGGCGCGGGGACATCCAATAACAAAAACGTTGCATAACAGAGGCACCTTTAACATCAAGGCCTCGTGATTAAAAAAACAATTCTAATAATATGATTTTCTTATTTTGAAGGGCAAGAGGGCAAGCACTACAGTCTGTTCTGACTTGTCGTGATTCCTGCCAGGAACCGTTATCACGTCAAGCATAGGCTCATATTTTCACTCTTTGCAATGAAGGAGCAAAAAAAATCCAGTTCTCTTTTCTAGCAACTTTGAGTGCTCCAATGCTCTATCTTTATACAACGGCATGTTTGATCTATATGTATAACGCCGCAGGTCAGTGCAATTTCATATGTAACCCGAAGTGCACACGCAATAAAGGGTTCGCCATGCCTCTTTTCGGGTTAATTTCTCCGCCCATACGGGCGCACAATCCGCTCAGCTTTCTCGGGGCTGAAAAAACGATAGGAACGTCATACATGGCACCAAATGTTTTAAGGCTCTAGACGGCATGGTGCGTGTAAGGGACCACTAGTCGTCTCCCTTGTGACTTGGCTGTGGTGCTTTTCTACCCTTTCATTTTCTACGAGTGTGTCTCTGCTATTGCAGACACAACAGGATAGGAAGTCCGCCTTTTAAAATTTTTTTCATCTGATTGTTAAAATATGCTCATAGACAAGGATGATCAGCTCAGATTCCAAAGAGAGGCTACGGATCTTTTTACCATCTTGGAATTATCGAAGCATAAGGTAGCAATTCTTTCTCAACTCTGGAAAAGTGCACCAAACAAACATGAGTTCCTGAATACTTGGCATTGATATATAAACTCCCAGTTCAAAGGTAAACACAAAGTCATTACCTAGTTGTCTGAACAGGCTATACAGTAATGGTATGCGTCCAAGTAGGGTCCGTTCTTAAAATCACCAAAAGTCGTCAACATACCTGAAATCCACAGGGCGGAGCAGTTGTCAACAAAAGATGCTAATGCGCGGTCAGTGTAATATAATATGCTGCATAACATTGGGCAAACGCTGGCACCTATGCAAATGCCTCTTTTTTTATTAAAAACATCTCCTCCAAAAGAAACTACAGTCATGCGGAGGTAAAATTCCAAAAGTGACAGTTAAACTTTCCACGTTAGTACCTGCTGAATTATGAAAGGATGTAGCCCCATTAAAGGTATTATTACACTGCGTACAGCCCCCAACAGTTCTCAATGCGGCACAGAAGACGGCAAATCTTCAACGTCTATAGAAAAATAAACGTCGTCCACCTGCTGTTTTAAAAAGGCGGCCTCATCTGTCGCATTTTTAGTCGCGAAAGTATTATTTACATTAGGCTTGTTTAAGTGTTAAAAAGAAAAACTGCTCATTTGCTGTTGCTTAATACTTGCCGACAACGCATCTTAAAGGCATATCGAACTTACGCGTTTTAACAGAAAAAACGCTCCTAAAAGGCTTTCTGACCTGTTAATATCGCTAGCTAAACTGGTGAGCTGCCGTCGTTCCACAGGTGAATCGCTTCTCTCCACTCGCGAGGCTCGTCGGCTCACGTGAACAAAGATTTTGATAAGGCTAGAGAGCGCGTTTTTGTAAGTTAACGACGTCGTCACCACAAAAACACGCCTTCTTTATCTGTTTGTAGAAGTCAAAGGTCGTTGTCTTCAAAGTAGCTCACTACTCGGTGCCTTCCGTGCTTTGGACAAAGGTCCTTCTTCTGAGCAATTCTAAGCATGCTGTCCGCGCCGTTCATAAGGCATCTCTCACCGTCTTCACCGGCTTTGTTTGCAAGCTTGTTGTTTAAGGCGAGCATTTCATTCGCAGAAAGCGTGGGTGGGACGCTGTATTTTGGACCTTCTTCAGAGCGGCGGCTATATCCTCAGGAGTTTTAGCGTTGTTGATTTATAGTTGGACGCCTATGCGCAATGATTTTTATTTTTGCTTTTATTATGTCGACGTTGTGTTCTTTACAATCTGACGCTGCTTTTACAAAGATAGTGCGTTCATCAGTTAGGCAACGACAACTGGGGGAACGACTGTTAGATAAACATGCGGCGTTCATTGCAAATTTTTTTCCACGGTAGAAAGGTTTTGATAGCGATTGTGAACGGTTCGTGTGACTGAGTGCCCTGTATATATTTGCGCCCGGAACTCGTAAATACATAATTTGAAGTCCAGTCTGTTTCCTGTCAGTTGCTTTGCTTTCTTGTGTCTTTTTGGTAATTTAAGTTTTTCGACATACATGTGTGTCTTAAGTAATTGTACCGATCCCGCTCTGAGCCGAACTATGCGCGCACGGCTCATTCTTCGCAACCTCTTTCCTTTCATTCGAATGTGCTGAATGTATGCATTATGAAGAATATTCTACTTATGCAATTCTGTGCTTTTGTTTTGAACGCAATGAAGCTTTGACGAAGAGTGAACTTGAGGCGAAAACAAAAAATATTTCACTTCTTGCGGCGAATGGCAGCAGTAAACACGAACTATAGGAAGACAAGGCAGAGTAGACACAGAATCAACTTCAGTGACAGTCCTACGTGCGACGATAGTCATACTAACTCTGCTACTATTCGCGCACCAACCGTGTAAACGAAAAAGAAAGATTATCAGGGTTTCAACAAAAGTTAAACCGAGTTAGACCTCAGAAAGCACGCTTTATTTCGGTTTAGCTCTTAGGAAGTATTTGTTGCTTTTTGCTTTAACTTTCGATCCGGCTGCGCTGCAGAAAATACGCACATTAGAGAACGTCTTTGCGTTTATGGCTTCTCTCCCGTTGCAACACAGCCCGCCGGACAAGGCGCCCTTCTTTTGCTGAGAACGCGGCTTTCTTTTTGAAGGACGCGGCTCACTCGCCATTCTGGCGTGATCTGGCATACTACAGCAATTGCGCGGTGCGCCGCCTATGCAGGCAACCATAATGAGCAGCAGGATGTTCTTTTTATATTTTTCTTATTTGCTTGTTCTTTATTTTATCTACTAATTATTATGGAATATTATTTTACTAGTATTAGTTAATAATTACCATCACTATCATATTCGCATACCCTGCTAATGCTCTCATTATTAATTGGTTTACAGGAAAGCAAAGGTGCAGTATCTGTAGCGCAGATCCTAAGTCCCGGTTAGATTTATTTACATAGTGCATTCACACTAAACTAAAACAGAGGAGAATCATGGAAATATATCTCATTAGCCTTTCAGCTCAGGTGTCGCTCCTGGGTTTTGGAGTCTTAGGGTCGTTTATGTCCTCGCGTTCGCCCTTAGTAACAGAGAAATCTCTGAACATTTCCTGTGGTATCTTAGAGCCTGATATTGCAGTGAGTGTGGTCTTGCTAAAACAACTGTACTATGTTAACCTGTGGTTATTAACTCCTGCATTCCATGTCCTTAGGCGGCGATAAGCAGAGAAACACAGTTATTGGTAGGATATGTGACATATCAGCAAAGTTCCAAACCGTCATCGGCTGGGAGGAAGCCATATAGACGAATTCTTGATCAGTGTCATACACCTGGGGGTCCTATAACATGCGCACCCACTGCGTTCGCGGAATCGAACGTGTGCCTCTGGAACAAGCAGTCGAGTACCATAACCATTCAGCCACCACAGAGGGATATAGCATAACCGAATAGAACATTGTCTCGTATAGCGGCGTCTCTCACAGTCGGGGTTGATTTGGGACGTTAAACTTGAAACCCCAAACTCAACGGGAATTTCAAGACCACCCCATCCTAACTTCAACTGCACAAATCGTATTCAAAAATTCGTTGTGTCAAATCCTTATAGGACCAGAAAATATTTAAGCTCTGTGGGTGACTACTATACTGATATGTAGCCGATTGCCGCTGTTCTATAGAAAGCCGGCGAGATTAAGCGCGTGTGATTGCACCAGCGTCTGATTTTTTTTATCTTGGAAGCCCATTAGCCAATTGAACCTTCTGCTATGTATGATAAAATGCTGCAAGAGCTTATGTATAATTGTAACAAAATTAGGAATCCAGTTTTCGCTTCGGCCCTAAAGATGTTGGCTAAAAAAAAATATATAATTACCGCTGACTTTTACATGTTATTTTGTGGAGCTGGAAATTATTAAGGTCACTTTCGCGTTCTTGAATCGCGAGGTGAAGAAACAGCCTGGTTCTCGTCTCACACAGTATACGGCCAATATCTTAAACTTCATATCAACCCAATCGCCAAGACTCCATCATGAAATGTTCTATTTTCGATCAAGTCGTTCCTGTGTTTCGTCCCCTGTCCCTTCCAGCGTGCAGGACACCAGACGAATTAATGCTGTCGTGCCTAGGCGAGAGCATTTCTGGCAAGGCCCTCGGGTGCGGCGTCTGTGCGGGGCCAGAGAGCCGAGATGCGTTGTTGTGTTGCACCGAATAGACACCGAAGTTGACGGTGCGCCGCTGCCTCTGAGGCACAGTGATCATGAAGACGCAGAGGAAGAAGACGAACACCATTGTGACCAGCACCACAAAGCGCTCGACGAGCACCGGATCCCAGCAGGAAGTGGGTTGGTCTGCTTTGTCGAGGTCAGCCGCCTTCGAACCAGAAACTGCATCGCCACTGCGTTTTGCAATATGCGAATTCAAAGTCAGATCAACCATTGATATTGAAATTAATCGTAGTCATCGCTAAGAAATACCCACTGCAAGATGCGTATTTAAAACGAAATTGAGTAACTGGTGCGTTGCAACAACTATACCTCTGCAAAAGTTTGAGTGGGAATATTTAACATCGTGTTTTCCGACTTATACCTTAAACACACATAGAAGTAGGATATAAAGTACAGCAAGCCCTAACTGTGAACACTATTTTAATGCAAGCTAATGAGCGATGAAGTAACTAAGTAATAAAATCGCCTATACATAACAGAATAAAATGACGTTCCATGTGTGGCATCACTAGCCGCCCCCCAGTAAGAGAGAAAACTTGCCAGGAGTAGAGTTACTGAGTCTTAGTGAAAGAGCCAAGTGGCTGTTATCTGTTGGCTTGCGGCGACTTCTTCCACGCGATTTAGAGCATCCAATTGTATATCGAGGTTCGAGTTGCGAAGTATTTCCTCCCAGGATTCAAGTGAGGGAGCTTCTCTGAGCAATCCCATAGAATATGGAGGCCTGCTTTGCCCCGGACATAGTGCGGCATGAGCTTGTGCTGTGGGAAATATGTGCGCGTAAACTGCAGGGATAGGGAAGGAGTTGGTTTGTAGTCTCCACCTGACAATTTCTTGTCGTCTTGTTAGTAATTTGTGTGGTGATGAGTACACTCACCGAGACAGTGTGAATTGTTGTGTAAGGTTGCTGTATGTGATCAAACTTCCCGTTTTCAGTTCCTCAGCATTAGGTCTCACGGCTCGCCCATCAAAACCTCTAACGTGTTCATAGCAGCCTCATTGCCTCGGCTGCCTGAGTAGTCGGGCTTCCATACGAGTTCAATCTATATCTCTCCAGTCTGATATTCGAAATGATGTTTCTGGCAGTAGTTGATATTCTGTCCAGCGAGAAGTTACCTATGGCAATTTTTTCATCGCTGACAATTAATTCTCCAACTGCAGTAGTGATGACTAAAGTCATTGCGGCTTCCTCCGCTTGATCCGAATAGCGGACTTTGACCGACGCGGTTGATACTTATTTTTTTTAGGTCACCGGACTGCTTAATTACACATATCGCAAAGGCACCTTCAGCCATACAATAGTCAGAGGCCTTAGTGTACACCACGTCATGATGAGTGAGGTATTTTCTGTTTAAGGCATTATGTCTAGCTTTCCTCCTACTTTTATGGAAGGCACTGTGCCAAAAACTTCACCGAAGGAATGCGAGGCGCTCTTAACGTATCCTCACTGATGTATACGACGCGTTTTAAAATTTGCATCTTATTTTATATACACTTTCGTAGGCTGTATTATGTATTCACACAGATCTACTCGCACAAACACTGGTTAATTGATGGATTTTTAAAAGCTACTGTCGCCATAAGAACTGCAGGTCATTCAAGCGTATGTATTGGGAGTTGGCACATAGGGATATTTAGTAGCCTCGCACTGTGCTCCCGGTGGAGTGAATAATACAGATAAAACTCAATAACGTTAAATCCTTCCTTCCTCCGACATATCCATATTGCCGCCGACATATTAGCCACATGCCACAGTAAGACGTATGGCAAAAATTTGCTCTGCTTCCCTCCATCTCATCATAGTCCGTAATTGAACCTTTTCGTGCTAGTGTTTGAAACACTGAAACTTGGTCAACAATAGTCAAGACTAATTGCTTAGTGATGAATAAACGAAATATGAACATCAACAGTAAACGAAGCTTACAATGTGATGTGCTTTGTCTAACTTGTTTTCTATTTAGTTGCATCATCAGGCTTCTTGGATAAAAGAATGATTGGAGCTGCACCATAAACTATGGTCGTTATACAGGAAAGATTCTGGTAACCTTTAAAGTCGCCAAACACCTCTAGAATATTGTTAATTTTTTTCTTGTAGTGGGCCACACCTGAGGAGCGACCAATGTCAATACCATGACCAAACATGCCAGCTTTTATGATTTGATATTCCTCTCCTCTAAGGGAGAAAGTTACGAAACAATTACCTTTGATAGTATGATACTGAAGACTGCTCATTTATTGAAAGCTGAGTGCAAGGGACAAAACGATTATTTCATGTACTTAACGACTTGAGCTTACGTTGTCTTACAGCAGCAAATCCGGAGCACATTTTAAAGATTCCTTCCGTGTCCTCATATTTTTCAGCGGGAAATACATATGCCTTGATGTAAGCTTATTACATTAAGACGTCAAACACTTATGCATCAGCTACTGTAATCAAGGACAGGCTTATGGCCCTTTAAATTACCAGGAAAGTATTTCGGAATTTATACACCTTTCGCAGAGCACCTTGTTGCGTCTCAAAATTTTAGCTAAATCTTTAAGGTGAATTGTTCGCTGCTTATCGCTCAGGTTGCTCTTAAAAATGAATAGACTTCCTTAATGCGACTCGAGCGACTCTGCACATGTGACGGTAGCGCCGCTGCTTGAAGTTGTACGATAGTTTCACCCTCTGAAATTTCTTATAATAAACAAGGTGTTCGCTTTACAAGCGGCACTTACTGTCATTGTTCCGCTTAGTGATCGTATGCTGCCCTGTGACCACCAGTAGAGGAAGCTTTCGGAACTGACCTGGGAGAATGTGGCGAGTCATGGTTCTCGTCTCGCGTCACGCTCGGCCGAACGGCATCGACAAACAGAACGAAGTCCTCCTGGGACGCCTTGTAGAGCACCGTGGTATCCCAAGTCCTAGCGCGAACCTGCACTCTTGGCAGAGTAGAAGAGTTCTCGGTGTTTCGCTCATTTTCTCCCGACGCCATGGCGGCCTTCATGTCTCCGGCTGTCTTCTTTTTCTTCCGCTTCGACTCTTTCTTGTTATTGTTTATTGTGTGAAAATCGAAATCTTGCTTCTGAGACGTTTATGAACTTTCACTCCCATTCCAGGATGTTTCAAGGTGTTTGTGGCAGCCTGTATTAATTATTATGAGCTGTGGTGTCTCAGGGACGTGTACATCACTTCTCAGATTCTAACATCTCCATCTCACACAGTATTTGAGCGCCAGCATTTTCGAATTTAATATTGGAAGCATACCACCAATGTTCCCTGGAGGCACTATTGTAGCTCATCTCTTTAAGGGGCCATGATACAGCTAACATTTGAGCATAAATAGATTATTGCGTTTAACTCCCGGCACATGCTAAACTATAAATCCTCGATGTGAGCTCATTCGGTTCAGTAGATAGTTTTAAAATGATTTTTTATTATTAATATGGCCGCTGACGTCACAACGAGATAACTCCATGATGTCTGCCATTTCCGGTGTCAGCTGCCCTCTTACATGCGCGCCGTGGACGGTGGTAACTGAGAGTTGTTTTTTTCAGCAAAACTTATTTATTCGCATATTCTTTTTTCTTTCAAAAGCCTTCACTATAACATGTGACCTTAGTGATCCTCGGACATGTTTTGGGCTTCATCTAGAGATTGTCGAGGATTTTCGATCGACTATTGCTGTATTATTTAGGCATACAATCCGAAACATATTACCCTTACGTAAGAGTAATAGGCTTCTAATTGTACGTTATGACAATTAGCTTGTTTTAGTAACAAGTGGTCAAGCACATAAAAAGGCTCATGTCCAACGTTTCCTCCACCATGAACGCCGCGAAATGGGGGAGGGGTTTGAGTTGTTTTCCTGATTTCTGAGCTCTTGCCCGGCGCTCTTTCGGTTCCAAAACTAAGAGGAAGTCCGAAACAAGCATGCGTTGACGCGAGGGCATACCTTGCGACTTTAAAGGAGGAGAGAAAATTTTTGAACGAAGCGGTACCCTTTAATTAACTTGCTGTTATATACTCGTGTTAGTCAAACCAAATTATTTTCTGCTGCTAAAGAAATCATTTTTGCAGTCCTATGCTCAGTCTGGCCACGGGCAGCGCACAAAAGTACGCGACGTCGCATCCACTTCAGTCCCGTTATCGCTCGAGATTCGAATGCGCTTCGCTGTCCGCACCCAACAAGAGCCTCCAATCCGCCGCCCTCTCCTCTCGCCTCCCCTCCAGGCGCGCGCGCGACTGCGACCGACTCCAAAGCCTAACCTTGCATTTTTCTAGTATTTGTCCACCAAATAATTCGTGACTACTTCAGTGTTAATATACACCATTTAGTGTTTAGTGTGTGAGCCCTAAACACCCGCAGGAATGCGCCAATTCGCGAATTACGACTGCGCCGTCAGCGTGTTTGTTTATATGGCTTTTGTAATGAATGTATACGTAAGCTGCTCGTTCGCACGGCATAAAATGCAAGCAGAGTTAGCAATACCAAAGCTATCTAATTCTTTTCGCACCAGTTGCACTTTTATTTCTTGGTAAACTACAAATGCGCAGCAAGAAGCACCGTGGATGATACATCCTCTGCCATCTGTCGAGTACACACAAGCAGCCCTGAAAGCGGCCGGCTGCAATCCGTATTGCTCGCTCAATGTGTACACGCTTTGAGATGTAAGCAGTCATCGGTTTTAGGCCTGCCAGAATTACACTCAATGACCACATGCGACGGCTAAAGTTTATGAATGCGCGCTCCGTAATCGCCGAAAATCTAGATTCGAACCTCACGTACTCGTGCTAAGCCTACTCGTCGCGGAACGGGCTGACGGTTCGGTGCAGACTAACATTTCTGGCCAAGGACATTGCTGATGAGAAGGGGGAACCTATAAAGTGCAGCCGCTTGTTTTTCGTTTTCTACCAGGTTAAGCGACAGACAAGCGCAGCTGTTCAGGCCCTTAACTCATCGGTTGTCAAGCTCTCGCTCGGCCTCCGATTCGGTCAAAAAAGATCGGGCGACCGTCCACTGATCATAGAGTTACGTCGGCGTTGCTGGCCCGAGAACATCACACTACGGTGATAGGCGACCGTTTGTCGTGCTGTCGTCGTCGCCGGTGTAACGCGACAAATCAGTGCACCGATAAGCTAAGGAAACTAACCGCGCAACCATTGACTGTAGCATGCAGTGGCCTGAAGAAAATATGTCTTACTTCATATCGCTTTTGTGCGGTAACACCTTCATCAAGCACCTACGCATGAGGGACAACCACAGTGTTAATCGTCCCAAAAAGAAAAAGAGACGAGTCCTTTGATATTGCAGCCAGCATGCAGACGAACAGTGTCATTTACCAACCCAAAACTTGAGCTCAGGTTTAAAAAAAGAGGCTCTACACCTCTGGAGACACGAATAACAGGTTATGCGCTCTGCATTACAAAAATGTGTACAAGGCAGTGGGAAGTGCTGGCGATGGTAACTTAAAAGCAGACACTGATATTGCACTAAAAGGATCATTTTTAGCAGAGAAGTAAACGCTTACACTACTGCCAGAAAACCTTGAAAACTGTAAAAAGAAAGATTTTCATCAATGTCCTAATTTGCTAAACCTGAGAGTGCGCATCAGATTCGGCATGTATCTGTTCCATGTACGCTTTTAAAATTCAGAAATTTTGTGAAGGCCGGTAGGAGTTTGGCGCTATCGAGTTTCAAGTAATTTGCCACGAAAAAAAAACGTTCCCGCGCAAACAATTACGCTTAATGCTTGATACGGGTATAATAGCATCCTGATGACACCATTCATGCGTCAATATTCAAGGCTGTTTGTGTACGCCGAGAGGATCTTATCTACATCGATCTCAATCACCACTAAAAGCTCATCAGCAAACAAGTTAACGTCCAAATCAGCGGTTCTGCGTTTCGCTACTCTTGGCACCACCATTCTCTGAGCTTAATCTACTGATCCATTCCTGTGTCCTCGAACTTGTACTTTTCGCGATTATATTATACATCGGAGCCCACGTACCGAATGTTTGCTCCTAAAGTTCCTTTACACATCTGTGCCTCGTATATACTAAGAGCGTGATACGAATGTGATCCGAAGGTGATCATGCCTCAATCCTCCCAGGACGCAGTTTCGCGGCACAGCCATAGCGTTACAGGTGACAGCAGTTCTGAATATGGTTCATGTGTTGTACACTGTAAGAAGGAGGGAAATTCTTAGCTAAGACAGAAAACATGAAATTACGTCATGATATATTATGTCATGAAAATTACGTCATGAAATATTTCATGAAACATGAAATATTTTTACCGCATTCAAAAGTGCAAAGTGCAATGTCAACTACTGGCCGACCTACCCTTGCCACGCAACACGTTCTCAGAGGCTCATGCAAGTTGCACTGCCATAGTGGGAAGCTCTCCAAAGGCGCCGCCAGAAGCCCCGTGAGCCTCCCTACTTTCATGCACGACCGGATGAAGATGCTGGAGACTGGATGGACCTTTTCGACCGTGTGGCAGAATTCAACGGCTGGAACGACGCTGCGATACTCAGGCAGTTCTACTTTGTTCTTCAAGGACATGCCCGAGTTTGGTTCGAAAATCATGAGGCAGCTATGAAGGATTGGGAGATTTTCAAGGAAGCGTTTTTGACTGCCTTTTCAAGCGTCGTCCGAAAGGAAAGAGCCCAGGCCCTCCTTCCGTCAAGACTTCAACTTCCTAACGAGCCTGTCCTGACGTACGTTGAGGAGATGAAGCGATTCTTTCGCCACGCCGACCCTAACATGACTGAAGGTGAGAGAGTCAAATTTTTAAGTCAAAGAATTGCTTTTTGCAAATCTTGTCCGAAATCCGCCAAAAACCGTGGCGGAATTTGAAACGGAAGCGTCTGCCATCGAGAAGACGTTGGACACCCGGATGCGCAACTACCAGCGACCACCTCAGCCAGACTACTCAAGCCACAGCGCATCTGCAAGCGGAGAGAACCTTCGGGACCTCATCCGGGAGATCGTGCGAGAGGAGCTCCACCAATTGATGCCATCATCACAACCCCAGGTGGCGACGCTCGCGGACGTCGTCCGTGAAAAAGTCCAGCAGGCGCTGGGCGTTCCTAAGGCGACGACTCCGACTGCTCCAGAGCATGAATCAGCAGCGATAGACTATGCAGCTGCATTATGTCGTCCTGCACCCCGACGCGACCTCCCAAGCCCTCGTCGCTACCATCCTGCTTCCGAAAGCCACCCCTTGGTCCCCGCCCGCCAAGTCTACCAACGATCCCCAAGCCCCAGGAAATGCGACGCCTGGAGCACATCTAACAACCGACCGCTCTGTTTCCATTGTGGTGAGGCAGGACACATCCTCCGTCACTGCCCGTACAGGCGGATCGGCCTCCGGGGTTTCGCTGTCGACGCTCCACGACCCCGTCCTGGCGAGCGACCACAGGAAATCAATGACTTACTGTGCAGCGGAGAGCACTCGTTGCCAAGGCGTCTGTCACGCTCCCCATCACCGTACAATGCCCGATTTGCGTCGCCAGGCCGCGGTTACGTGCAAGGACGGTCTCCTAGCCCCCGTAGGGGAAACTAAAGGCAGCAACCTTTGGAGGTGAGGTTGCTCAACGGCGAAAAGACTAAGATCCTCCGCCGCCGACGACCACTAATGATGACGCAACCATTTCATCGCCGCTCCACACGACGACATCGACGACAACACGACCAGAGTGCAAGCCGACACCGCCGCCCAGCGAAGTAACAACGGTATGTCCCGGCCATGACCTGAAGAAACGACGCAGCCGAAATCGGACACTAAGGCCCACGTGCAATGCGAGGACGCGAACAAGTGACCTTGAAGTTGATATCGACGGTCGCGGAGTCACTGCCCTAGTAGACACCGGAACTGACTATTCAGTCATTAGTGGACCGTTAGCCTCTCAGCTCAAGAAAAGTTACCACCGCTTGGGATGGTCCGCTGATTCGCACCGCAGGTGGCAACCTGATTACTCCATCGGGACGATGCACTGCAAGAATAACAGTAAATGGGCGTACTTACCCCACCAGCTTTGTGGTCTTGCAGCAGTGCTCCCGCGACATGATTTTAGGCATGGACTTCCTAAATGAACATAGGTCTATCATCGACCTGCGATCCAAGCTCATCAAGCTCTCTGCAGACAAAGCCATTCCTGATACGACGACGTCGACGCAACACATCGCTCTAAACGTCCTCGATGAAGAATTGACCATCCCGCCCCGATCAAGCATCGCAGTCTGCGTAGGTAGCGCAAATATCGAAACCGCTGAAGGCACCGTCGAAGGAAATATCCAATTGCTCTTAGAACGAGGTGTCGGCATCGCAAGAGGCATTGCGAAATTTCGGAGAGGTCAAGCTCAGGTGCTGGTAACAAACTTCTCCGAAGAATACCGGCATCTCAGCAAGCGCACGACGATCGCTTTTCTCGACGAATTAGCGGACTTCAAAGGCGTATTCACCCTCCACGACAAACCACTGGAAGACTCACCGGACCAATTCCGTCAGCCCACATTTGACATCAACCCAGCATTGACCCACAGCAGGAAAAACCAGATTCGCAGTCTTTTTTTTTCGAAGTTTATTGCCTCAGGGCATAAAAGGAATGTTATGGTGGATGAAGGGTGTGATCAAATAAATGAAAAAAGTTTGGCTGATGCAATGAAATCGAGGAGTGAACGATGATGCGGTCCCAGTGTCCAAACAGCATATGACTCCGGATTATGGGGGGAGAGGCCAGCTGCCACCAGGTGCCGGATCCGCGTTGGCTTTAACGCTGGACAATCCCACAGTAGGTGATGGATATCAGCTTCTATATTTCTAGACTTGCAGATGGGGCACCCAGGGTGTGGATATAAATACCGAGATTGTGGCCACTTTCGGATCACTGCTGGTGTTAGGGCCACCCCAACTCTAATCCTCCGAAGCGCCACCTCCTCTGCACGGGTTAGACCGCGGGGGAGGCTTACCGTACACGGAGGTATAAGAGCACGTGTACGGCGCCGGAGGTGCTCCTTTCTTGTTAAAAGCAGGGTGGCATTGTCCAATTTTATGAGGTTTGGCGATGTCGAGGTTGAGTTTGAAAGGCGGGTCGCAGAATCCACTTGGTTTTGAGCAATTAAAAGGTCACGCGGGGTCCATTCAATACGAATTGGATTTGGTATGCGAGCCGCTAGACTGTGTATGTTCTGGCAGATTTCCGGGCTACTACTAACGCGTCTAAGTAACTTTGTCACCTGGAGGGCATCTGTACGTATGATAATACGGGCCGTGGGAAGCATGGGAATGGCGGTCACAGAGCGAAGCGCTTCTTGCACTGCAAGCAGTTCCGCACAAAAAGAATATGGAGGTTCCGGTAATTGAAATGTTGACGTCTTGTTCAATGAAGATTTGCTAGGACAGTAAACTGCTGTTATCACTTCACAGGCTTTGATGCTTGCGTCGACGTAAATTATAATGGAACCATGTGGCAAGCGGGCTTCTTGTTCCATAATTCGGTCGCGAAGTGACGACGCCGTTTCCTGTGTTCTTGGTCGGCGTAAATCAGTTGGCTTGTTATCGTTCAGCTGTACAAAACGCCAAGGAGGAAGAACTGGCAGTGGCGGTGGTAGTAGTGAATGTGTCAAAGCATAAGCCTTCAGAGCGCACGTTGCATGAGAGAGTGTGGCCTTAAGCTTGCGTGCATCAAGTCGTTGCTGCACCCGTTCATCTATTGTGTTTAGTTGTGCGTTTTCTTGGAGCGCCACGATTGGTGTAATGCGAGGGAGGCAGGTGATGACCCTCATTGCCTCTCGATTTATAGCCTCAAGTCGATCCCATTGTGCCCCTGTCAAATGCTGAAATTGGGCTTGATAAACAAGGCGTGGTTGCAAACTGCCCGCACCAACTGTCTCGAAACATGTGAGCGAGCGCCGCCCATTTTTGAAGCAATGCGTCTAATCAGACCCAGTGTCTGTAACGCCTGTTTTTTAGCGCCAGACAGCCATGTAGTTCCAGTTCCTGGCTCACGAATTGTTAAGCCCAATATTTTTACTGTCGAACTTTCCTGAAGTGGGGTTCCGGATAGATGTAGACGAATAGGTGTTGCCGATAGTTTACGGCGGCCCCAGCGGTTGGCGACTGATATGAACGTAGTTTTACTGGCGGAAAGTTCAAGGCCAATGGAAGATGCATATCTGCACGTAATATCTAAAGCTGATTGCAGGGCCGATGATTGATTCAGTAGGTCGTTGTGTGTGCTCCACACCGTGATGTCATCAGCGTATATTAAGAATTTAACATCAGAAATTTCATGTAACCGCCATGCAAGTGAGATAAACGCAATATTAAGTAATGTCGGTGACAACACAGATCCCTGGGGTACGCCGCGAAGAGGGACAAATGATCCTATGGCCTCGCTACTGAGGCGTATTGCGAATTGTCTACTTTCAATGAAAGATTTCACAAAATTGCGTACTCTAAGTGGTAAATGGAGCATGTCAATTGAATCCAGAATGGCAGCATGACTGATATTATCGTAAGCCTTTACTACATCCATGGCGAGGACGGTGCGTACATTGTGGCTGCGTGTTGATGATAATACTGAGGACGCCAAGACAGCAAATCCGTCTTCTGTGCCTCTAGATGGTCGAAAGTCAATCTGGGCCGGATGGTAGAAACCGGGATATTCAAGCCACCACGAGATTTGCGTGGCGAGCATTTTCTCAGCAAGCTTGCAAATTGTTGCCGTTAAGGAAATAGGTCGAAAGTTGCTTAGGTCTGTTGGTGCTTTCCCCGGCTTTGGAATAGGGATCACAAGAGCCGATTTCTAGCTGTCTGGTACATCGCCGTCTAGCCATACCTTGTTAATGGTGTCAAGGAGTTGAGGAAGTGCATCACCACTGAGGTTCTTGTAAACCTCGTACGTAATGGAGTACTGACCGGGCGCTGTCTTTCGGTTGGCTTCAGATTCGCAGTCTTCTTCGAAGCTACAGGGAGTGCTTCTCGTCATCATCGAAGGTACGACAAACACCAGTGGCCAGGCACCGCATTATAACGGACGAACACGGCCGACCTCTGCGCCAAAGCCCTTATCGTGTATCGCCGCGAGAACGGCAGGCCATTCGCGATCAAGTTGAGGAAATGCTGCGTGATGACGTAATCCAGCCATCGAACAGCCCCTGGGCGGCGCCAGTCGTTTTGGTCAAGAAGAAAGACAGCACACTTCGCTTCTGCGTTGATTACCGCTGCTTGAATAGCATAACGAAGAAGGATGTCTACCCGCTTCCCCGCATCGACGACACTATCGACCGGCTCTGTAATGCAAAGTACTTCTCATCGATGCACCTGAAGAGCGGATATTGGCAAATTGAGGTCGACTAAAGAGATCGCGAGAAGACCGCATTCATCACACCGGACGGCCTTTATGAGTTCAAGGTGGTGCCATTTGGCCTCTACCAGCCACGTTTCAACGAGTAATGGACACAGTCCTGGCAGGCTTGAAGTGGCAAATTTGTTTGGTATATTTGGACGACGTTGTTGTCTTCTCGTCACACTTTGAAGACCACCTAAAACGACTAAAGACAGTGCTGGAAGCCATCACGTCATCGGGACTAACGCTAAAAGCAGAGAAGTGCCACTTCGCCTACGAAGAACTGCGGTTCCTAGGTCACATCGTTAGTAAGGATGGTGTTCGCCCAGACCCGGAGAAAACAGCTGCACTATCACAATTCCCACCGCCAGTCGACAAGAAAGCTGAGCGCCGATTCCTTGGGTTCTGCGCTTATTATCCACGATTTGTAAGAAACTTTTCGCGCATCGCCGAACCGTTGACGCAGCTTACAAAGGCTGACGTACCTTTTAAATGGGAAGCGCCGCAAAGAGAAGCCTTCGACGAACTTAAGCGCTGCCTGCAGTGCCCTCCTGTACTTAGCCACTTTGATGAAAACGCCGAGACCGAAATTCACACCGACGCGAGCAGTGTGGGCCTAGGAGCCGTTCTCGTCCAGAAGAGTGCCGAGGCACCGTGCCGAGGAGACAGATGTAGAAAGGCAAGAGCGGTTGGCTAAGCAACGCACCTATGCCGCAGAATGGCGAGCCCGGCGGCGCTCTACAAGTTCAGTGAGCGAGAGTAGTTTCATGGACCCTGAATGCCGAAGAATCGTCTATGAGTAGTGCAGAGCGATATAATTACCACAGAAGAAAGCGCCGTCTAGAAGGGCGTGTTTATGGGAATAACAAACAACAGAAACCATGTTGTATCCAGAGTAAATCCTTTAGTTGCACAAAAGGCAAAGCCATGCCAAACCACCAGCAGAGCCAAGCGCACCCAAGAGGTATTGCTTTCGCAATCACCCAGGCTTAACCAGAGCTAAGCCACAGCTAATTTTTTTTTATTTGGTCTCATGATTTGGTGAGAGCAATAATCGTTTTACGCTTATGGCTTCAGTCTGCATACACAGGATTTGGTTACAAAAGGCGATGTTATCTACTCTGTAACATTAATTTCGGAATCATGTGCGTATCCGGGGGACGATTTTGGCCTTCCATGGGCTAGAACTGTCATTAGTTCAGCAAGAGCAAATAATACGTGAATTGTTGGTAGCGGTGTCCTGAGTGTCTAAGAGGTCGCCTAATAATACATATCAATCATTGCTCCTATCTTATATACACCATTTACGATAACAGTTGTGCGCGCACAGAGAGGCACAATGGCATGTTTCATAGGCGGCTATGAAAAGTTTAACAGGTGAACAACAGGGGTAATAATTTCATACCTGCTTTTTATCTATAAGAACGTTTTTCGCCATGAAATGTTAGCGCAATTGAGTTGGAGAGGCGTATAGTTAACACTATAGATGCAAGTACATCGTGCATTGGGCATCTACCATGTGTTTGGCTGTTCAGTGGCGCGAGTGCGCCTCGTGAAACGCATGATTTCTATGCACAGCGGACCAGGCGGCCGTCGCCCGTGCGGAGTGTTTGCGCGCCTTGGTTATCTGTTGTGTCATGTTATTTAGTGGCGTCAACAAACCGCTGCCATGCCTGCGACAAAACCAGTCCAGAAGATGGACATCAATGCAAACATGAGTGCCTACTCTGTGGAGACTCCCACCCCACGAGCTCCAAGGAGTGCGTCAGAAAATAGACATCCTAACCGCAACGCTACCACGGTGCTGCTAGAGGAGGGCGCAAGTTCAACCGAGACAACTGATACCGGTTTCCATTGGGCGAACAGGAACATTTAGCTATACTAAAAGTGCTCTCGCGAGTTTCAGCGCCTACCAGTGGTCGAACAGGAGCAGTAGCGTTGTGTTCCATTGGCAGAGGAGGCGCCCTTTTGGAGTCCCGGGAGCAGCCCAGAGCAGTCCTCGGTGCTCCGTCGCCAGCGGCGGAGTACAGAGAGAACGGAGGAAGTCACGTGACCTTTTTGATGTCACTTCTGGCACGGTCGGTCTCGAGCGTGCTCTCTCCCTCGGGACCGGCCGTTCTTCTGGTTATTCGCCGCCCGGAGCCCGGGCGCGTATTTGGGTTGACTCGGTACGGTGGCTCCGCAAGGGACAAAGCTAAAGAAGAGACGAAGAAAACGGGCTGTTCCGACTAGCATCTACCGCCCCCAGGAGCCGAGCGGCCTAGCGATTAGCGGCGCATGCTTTTTCAATGGGCGTCACGTTGGACGCGGCACTAGCTTGAGAGAGCCTATACTACTACTACTACTACCACTACTACTACTACTACTACTACTACTACTATTACTACTACTACTACTACTACTACTACTATTACTAAATAATAATAATAATAATACACAGTAATAAATATTTCTCTGCTAATGGTTATTATTAATATTATTATTATTATTATCATTAGTAGTAGTAGTAGTAGTAGTAGCAGTAGTAGTATAGAGGAAGACTCGTTTCACGAAGTTGGCACTGAATTGTCTAGTTAACGGCCGAATTAACTGGCTAAATATTATCTTCACAGTTTTAATTAGTAGTAGTAGTATTAATTGGTTCCAGGAAGGGAAAGGCGCAGTATCTGTCACACTTGTGTCTGCGGACACCTGAACTACTCCGTAGCCCTCCGCTACGGCCCCTCTTTCTCTCTTCCTCCCTTGTGTCTGGGGACACCTTCATCCCCTGGTGTCCACAGACACAAGTGTGACAGATACTGCGCCTTTTCCTTCCTGTGAACCAATTAATACTGTTATCATTAATAATTAAAACTGTGAAGATAATATTTAGCCAATTAATTTGGCCGTTACCTACAGACAGTTCAGTGCCAACTTAGTGAAACGAGTCTTCCTCTATACTACTACTACTACTACTACTACTGCTACTACTACTACTAATAATAATAATAATAATAATAGTAGTAGTAGTAGTAGTAGTAGTAGTAGTAGTAATAGTAGTAGTATAGACTTTCTCAAGCTAGTGCCGCGTCCAACATGACGCCCATTGAAAAAGCATGCGCCGCTAATCGCTAGGCTGCTCGGCTCCTGGGGGCGGTAGATGCTAGTCGGAACAGCCCGCTTTCTTCGTCTCTTCTGCCGTTTGGTCCCTTGCGGAGCCACCGTACCGAGCGGTCGAGAAAAATGGCGGAAGACTGCAGATGCGGACAACGCAAGCGTGTGAAAAGTTCGATCACATGACGCCTGACGTCACGCGCTCCGCCTCGGGACGCTGCTCTCCGAGCAGCGTGAATGTTCCATTGGGGAGACGAGAACGCGCGTCCCCAGTGCTTTCGTACGCTGCTCTGGCTGCTCGTTGCTCTTGCTCCTGTTCGCCCAATGGAAACCGGTATGAGGCAACCAACTCAAAAATAATCCCCCACCTGGGACAGGGGGCTGGCCTGCCACCGAAGTTTTATATGTTGTAGGCCGTCATTGCACCCGCTCCCGCTTTGGTGGTGGACGACGGCTGTTGTTGCAGCGCGCGTCTTTCTCTCCCTCTTCCTTTTGTTTCTTCGCCACTTTCTCTCCTGTGTGCACGAGGCAGCGGAGGTAGCAGCCCCGCCGGGGTGGTGCTGTGGTAAGACGCCCGACTATTGTGCCGGAGTACCCGGGTTCGAACCCGACCTCGGCGGCTGCGTTTCGACGGAGGCGAAACGAAGAGGCATCCGTGTGCTGTGCGATGTCAGCGCACGTTAAACATCTCCAGATGGTCGAAATTACTCCGTAGTCCCCCACTACGGCTCCTCTTTCTCTCTTTCCACATTCCCTCCCACCTTCCTCCATTCCCTTACGGCGCGGTTAAGGTGTCCACAGAAAACAAGTGAGACAGTTACCGCGCATTTCCCTTCCTTAAAATAATTAATTATTGGTTCACAGGAAGGGAAAGTCACAGTGTCACACTTGCTATGTGGACTCCTGAACCGCTCCGTAAGGGAAGAGATGAGGGTGGAAGTGAAGGTGGAAAGAGAGAAATGGGAGCCGTAGTGGAAGGCTGCGGAGTAATTTCGACCACCTGGGGATCTTTACGTGAGCTGACATCGCACAGCACACGGACGCCACTTCGTTTCACCTCCATCGAAACGCAGCCGCCGTGGTTGGGTTCGAACCCGGGAGCTCCGGACAGTATTCGGGCGTCTTACCACTGCACCACCCCGGCGGGGCTTTTTATAAAGTAGTATAAAGCAATCAGCAAAGGTGGCTCAGCTAAGGAGCCAGTAGCAGGCCCGTGCATTTTTTTTCTTTTCCTTCTTCCTACAGCCACAACCCCCACCTGCCGGAGCAAAAGGAGGAAAAGGCAAGCGTCCAGCAGCCATGAACAAAAACAGCCAGGGGACGCCGGCTGCGGCTGCCGCCGTAACGAATGCCACCGCCAATGACAAGGTGAGCTGGGCTAGAGTCGCTATTTCCCCCCTTCCCTCGTTAGCTGATCAAATAGGGCCGAACTTTTGAGTTTAAAACAGGAATTGCAAGCGTTAAATGAAGCCCTGAACGCCATGAGTAGCCAGTGTAACGAGCCCCCATAGCGACTGTCGCACCTTCTTCGGAAGAAAAGATTCCACCTCGCCAGTGCAAAATAAGACGAACGACAACAAATTTGGTTTTCTGAGTAAGAGGTTAGAGAAATTGTTAGAGAGGAAAAAAAAAGGAACTAGAAGCGAGAGTGGAGCAGAAATTTAAGACAGGTTGGCTCAAATTGAGCAAAGCTTAGGTCAAAAGATCGCAGCACGGATAATTCAGATCGAACAAATCCTGGAACAAAAGATCCAGCGAAAATTGGAAGAAAAAATTGGGGAAATGAAATTATACAAGAATGCATTCAGGAGGCAATCAAAAAGAGCATTCAAGCCTCGGTTGAACCGATTCTCTACAAGCTCCAGTCGTACGATATCAAATTCGACAGGAGGTTGCAGGAAATGGCGGAAGGCCCTCGAGCAAAAATGATTAAAATATGCGGAAAAAAGAGCAGCAAACGCATAATAGAGGAGGAACCTCAAGAGGGGGACGGCCGCAAAGCATCGTCCACATAGCACTCACTCAACATAGCTTAACGCGACAAACAAAAATTACAAATCATGCAATGGAATTGCAGAGGATTTAGGGGAAAAAGCGAAAGGCTACAATAATACATAGAAACGTTAAACCTAACGCCAAAAATAATTGATCTGCAAGATGTAGGTACAGAAGCCAAACTCAAGTCATACAGTACCCACCAAACGAATCATCCGTCCACCTGCATTCTCGCGCACAAAGAGTGCACGGCCGTGACAATAGATTTTGAGTTAAGCCAAGACATTGAGCATACATTTATTCAACTCCAATCAAACAAACGGTCCAGCAAAAGTGCGTTTATTCTAAACATTTATAGCAGGCCGCAACAACGCCAAGCCACTTTTGACGAAATCTTCCTCAAGGCGATGCAGATAGCCAGCGGATCCCCTTTAGTGGTGGTTGGGGACTTTTTAGCGCTCACAGCTACCAATGGCGATATCATGAGGAGGACGCAAAAGGCAGGAAATTAGCCGCGGCCATAGCCGACGCGGCGCTAACCATCCTCACGGACCCGCTGTACCCTACTAGAAAAAAAAATAGCGTCTCCGAGACACGTGCCCGGACCTTTTAGTCCGGAACGCTAAAAATTACGAATTGCACAATACAGAACAAACTCTCGGGAGCGATCACTGAATCCTAAAAATCGAATTAGATTCAAATAAAATTCGCAGAAATAGGGTAGAAGCTTGCGTCATATATTGGACAAAGTTCAGTGAAGTGACAACCCCGGCACGCGGTGCCGACGCATCAAAATATCAGTGAGTGAGTGAGTGAGTGAGTGAGTGAGTGAGTGAGTGAGTGAGTGAGTGAGTGAGTGAGTGAGTGAGTGAGTGAGTGAGTGAGTGAGTGAGTGAGTGAGTGAGTGAGAAGACTATATTTACACCACGGACCTCGGGGGCTCAGCCAGGGGGAGGGTCTCCTTGCCGGCTCTCCTGCGCCGTGGCCGCAGAGAAAGTCTTGGAGTAAGCCTCCTCCGCCAGGCGTAGGACGATTTTTTGTTCATCCACATTTGGGCTGCCGATGTAGGACTCCCAGGTAATTTGATCAAAGGGATCAGTTTCTTTAGCTCCCAGAGAATTGGGGCATTGCCAGATTAGATGATTTTGACTCAGAGGTACGTTGCAGAGATTGCAAGCCTCTGGGTCCCCTGTCAACTCATATGCAGAGTAACATGAGGAAAGAAACGATTGGCCTGAATTTTTCGCCAGACCCTGCCTTCTGAGGATATTAGGGACCTATCTGGTGGTGGATAGATCCTTCTGTTTAGTCTGGGAGTCTCAGAGAGCTCCTTGTAGGTGATGAGGGGGTCTTTGTCTCCGGGTAGCGGGGTCTCTATGGCCGCTCAAGTGTATTCATCTCGATCGAGGTGATGGGCAGCCTCATTGCCTGGTAGACCCTCGTGAGCTGGAACCCAAATGACTGAAACCTCCCGGTTTAGCGGGTGCTTTCTCAGTAGACTGGCCGCCTGCTTGGAAATTAGGCCTTTACCGAAGTTCCTAACAGCCGCCTTATTATCTGAAAGGAAAGTTCTGGCTTTAGTGCCTGTACGTACATGCTAGCGCTATCGCAGCCTCTTCAGCTATTAAAGCGTTACGCGTATTAATAGATCCAATTACTTTCTGGGAGTGGTTCCCATCTACCACTGCTATGACCGCGGCCCCTTCTAGCCCGCAGGCAGCATCGCAATAGGCTGATTCCTCAGGAGGGCCGTTTATTAGTTTGCTTTGAATAAATTTTGCTCTATGCTGTCTTCGTTCCTTGTCATGAATCGGGTGCATATTCTTAGAGATCGGTGCAATTTTGAATAGTTTCCGCGTCTCAAGCTCCCGGAGTTCAACGACATAGGGTGGCTCACCTGACTGAAGCTGTAGTACTTGCAGTGTTTTTCGGCCTGCTACAGTGGAGCCGCCAAATATGGGCCTCCCTGACCGCTTTAGCAATCTCTTCTCAGGTATTATGCATTCCCATAGCTAGAAGCTTCTCTGTCGACGAGTTTGGGCGGATGCCTAAAGCTCCTTTTAAATGACGTTCTGATCATTTTCTCTAACTTCTCTACTTCCCCAGGAGTGAGATTGAGAAAGGGGTTGTCTTAGGCAATCCTGCTGGTTACAAAGGCACGAAGCAGTTTTGTTAGGCAGTGTTCTCTGAGGCCCCTGTTCCTGAGAGAGATTCGCCTGAATATTCCCGTTACCTGGTCGACATACGTCTGCAGCTTTTTCAGGATGGTGGTGTTTTTTCTATTCTGCTGTAGGAAATACCCCAGGATGCTAATGGTGCTGACTCTCGGTACCTTGCTCCCTCCCACGTCTACCTTCACTGATTTGTGTAGGTGCGGTAGGTGGGATTCTCTGGTTAGTTGTGATTTGCTGCACATTGAGAGAAGTTCAGATTTGTGAAGAGAGCAAGATAGTCCTCTATCTAGGGCGTAATTTTTAACTATATAGGCCGCTTTCTGCAGCCTATGCGATATATCGGCGCTGGAGCCTCCATCGATCCAGATTGTTATATCGTCTGCATAGATGCTATGTTTGATACCTGCTATCTTATTAAGATGAGACGAGCCATCTTTCATTGCAAAATTGAAGAGTACCGGGGAGAGGACAGATCCCTGGGGCGTTCCTCTGCCCCCAGTACTGATGGGCTCGGACCTAGGTCCCACAAAGCTAACTTCAGTTTTCCTGCAGGTGAGGAAATCTTTGACATAGTTGAAACACTTGCTTCCCACTCCAGCCGAATTGAGGCCTTCGAGAACCGCTCTGGGCTCAACATTATCAAATGCCTTAGTGCGATCAAGTCCCAGGATGGCTCTATATGATGCATGGTCCTCGGGAGCGTCCATGATGTCGTGCTTTAATCTGAGCATGACATCCTGTGCGCTTAATCACGGCCTGTATCCTACCATCTCCACTGGCCAGAGTTCCTTGGTTTCCATATGCTTAGAGATTCTGATTTGGACCACTTTTTCCATGAGCTTTCACAAACAAGAGGTGAGAGATATGGGCCTCATGTTGGATAGTTCAAGTTTCTTGCCAGGGTTAAGAATAAGGACCAATCTGGAGATTTTTCACTCCTCTGAGATTTCGGCACCTTCCCAAATTTTATTCATTACTTCGCAAATAAAGTGTAAAGAGTCTTCGTCCATATTTTTAAGCATAGTGTTTGTAATATTGTCTGGCCCTGGAGCAGATCTCTTTTTAAGATCCTGCGTTACCGCTCTAATTCCTGCCAATTCAATTGGAGCATCTATGGCCTTATTCTGACCTTATCCGATCGCCACCAGTTTGTTCAGTACGGTGCCCACACTTCCAAAACTGCACCCGTCCTTTCAGGTGTACCTCAGGGCTCCGTTTTAGCCCCTATCCTGTTCCTTCTGTTTATAAACGACATAACTAGCAAGGTGGAATCCAAGATTAGGTTATTCGCAGACGACTGCGTTCTATATAGAGAAGTGCAAAAGCGCCAAGATCAAATTGCTCTTAACAAGGATTTCAATTTCATAGTCCAATGGTGCTCAAACTGGCAAATGGCCGTCAACCTTAATAAAACAGTATCAATGTCAATTACAAAAAAGAAATCCAAGCTTTGTTTTTCGTACAGTTGCGACAACATCATCCTGAACTCTGTCACTCAGTATAAGTATTTGGGCGTCGTAATATCACCAGATCTCGGATGGGCGGCTCATGTGGAATATGTGGCAAACAAAGCGATGCGGAAGCTAATGTTCCTGAAAAGGACCTTGCGCTACTCTACAAAGGAAGCCAAGCTTCTGGCTTATGAGACGATTATACGCCCAGCAGTTGAATACGCGAACGTGGCGTGGTTTCCATTCACCCAAAATCAAATATCTACGCTCGAAGCTGTGCAGCGAAAAGCCGCGCGTTTTATCTGTAACAGATATAGGCGAACCGACTCGCCGACGCAGATGCTGGCCGAGATCGGTATTCATACATTATCTAGCCGAGCGATGCTACAGCGTCTCAAATTTCTGTATCTCATCCTGCATAACAAGATTAAAGTAAATCCTGACCCCTATATTTCTTTTAATACCTCCAGAGAAACCCGTCATAAGCATCATCTCACACTTCAAGAATATTTTTGTGCTAATAACACATACAGTTTCTCGTTTTTCCCGCGAGCTGTGCGAGACTGGAACTCTTTAGATCAGGAAGTGGTCTCGCAGTCCACTATCGACAAATTTGTTGAACTTGCCGGAAATTGTATATTGTCAACCACGAGGAAGTGATGACATCATTATGTGTTTGTTTTATTTTCTATGTATAATGTGAACCTGTGATGACGTCAACGACATAACTAGCAACTATGAATGATATAACATAACTATGAATGACTGTATCTTTCATTTTTTATATGCTTGTTGCTTCCTTTTCTTTTTGCTAGTATTGTAAGAGTTTTCGATTTTACCCTTCTGTACATATGTGTGTATGCCTGTATGAGCAAAGAACCCACTTCTGTAAAAATCCCTGATTGGGATTGACAGTATCTGAAAATAAATAAATAAAATTCTCGGGCCCGGTATAGCAGGGTAAAGGGGGTCGGCATCCTGACATTTATTTATTTATTTATTTATTTATTTATTTATTTATTTATTTATTTATTTATTTATTTATTTATTTCAAGTGCATTTCATTTTTTACACTTCAGGAAGGAGGCCAAAAGGCACGACGCCTGACGTGGGCCTTCCTCCCTGGGGGAAGCAAATTGTATTTGGCACATGTATACAAAACAAGCAAATACGATATGTGTAGCGGTCATCATGACATCAGTTTCCACAACATGTATATGTTGTCCTAATTGCATCTAGCAGCTCCTCGTTTGCCCCCTTGGAACTTATGCTTGATCTTAATCTGGTCTAGTCTGGTCCGTCTCTTAGTATTATTGGGATCAATGAGGTAGCGGAGGATAGCCCAGGTCTTGGGCTGCATACCGCTCAATATCCTTATTAAGGTTCGCAACCCCTCTTCTGAGATTTCTGTTCCATTTTTTAGTTTTCCACCTTCCCTCCAATTCCCTCTTGGATTTAAGGAGATGTAGGAGGTGTTTGTCTAATATTGGGACTTGGAGATTCGTTGCATGTTCTTCCGTGGCCTCCTTTACATGCCGATTAAATTCTTGTTGCCACTCAGTCAGTGAAGACCAGGACTTATTACGTGCAGCCCCTCTGATGGAGCGAAATGTATCCCAATCTATTATTTTGGCTCGTAACACGGTATCCCGAAGATTAAATCTGAGCCGAATTTCTATGACCATGTGATCGCTGCCATAGTTTTTTTCCCGTGTTGCACCATTCAACTGGGCCGCATCTGTGAGTTAGTGTAAGATCGGGCGTGGTGTCTACAGACTTTGTTACCCATGCGCGTCGGTGTCGCCGAATCCGTTATTAGAGACAGCCCATGGGATAATATGGATTCAAGCAGGATCTTCCCCTTCCGGCATTGTGTATCATATCCCCATTACTGGTGTTTAGCATTGAAGTCTCCACAGATTAGAAGTGGTTCGCAGCCGGCAACCTTTAGTGCTTTTTTTTGAATAAGAGCGAGAATTTCGCATTGATTTGTCTCGGTGGGCTGTATACATTGAGCACAAAGAGATTCCCTTTCTTATTATTTCCTGAATGGACTTCAATCAAAACTGCTTCAATGTTCCCATCTACCTCGTGTTGAGTAAGCGCCGTATTGTGCTCAACCAGAGTAGCCACCCGAGCCGAGTACCCCAGTGAGCTACGGAAACATTTGTATCCCTTGAGGCCAACATGTCTGGCGCTGGCCTCTTGTAATGCAATTACCAAGGGTGGTTTCTCGCTCGACTGTATGATCTGATGAAGGACCCCCCCCCCCTTTTTCCTACGAATCCCCTGCAGTTCCACTGCTGGATTACGCCATCTTTCCTCCTTGAATTATTGTGTCCCCTGCCCATTTTGCCAGCCGTTGTTGGTAGCGCTTATGCCTGCGGCGAGAAGGGTTTGCTCCATTCTACCTAGGCTGCCCTCATGTGTCTCATTCTAACTTGCAGATTTTCCTGCCTATAGTTGGACCTCTCCATTAGTTCCTTAAGAGACCTTATGTCTACGGCAAGTTTGTCGAGATGCGTGTCCGCAGGCTTGGCCTTCTTTCTACTGGGGGCCCACTTTCGCGTTCTGGTTCGTTTTCACTCTCGAATGGGGAAGTTCCCTTATCTCACAATCTTTGGGCTTAATCAATCCTTTCCTCAACTCTTCATTTTCTTGCTCAATTTCCTCTAATTTCTGCACGAGTGCCTGATTCTCCCTGATTAGTCTTTCTATTTTACTTTAAAGACTCCCTTGATCAGTTACCTGCGTGTCCTTACCTCCTGCCAAGGTACTTTTCTGCTTGAGGGCCCATGGGTCCGCCGGGTCACGTACGAGTAATCCGAGGTTCGCCTTGGCTTGCTGTGGTGTTTTGCGTGGTCGGCCCCCTGCTCAGGTGCTAAGTTTCGGCCCGGGTGTAGCGTCCTCCTTCCCCGGTCTTGACTGCTGGCCCTGGCCTGGTGGCAGACTTGGAGCGGCTGCGGGAGCGGGAGATGGAGCATGCCTCCTTAGTTCTGAGGGTCTCGAACTTGTTCTTTACAGGAATTTGCCCCTGTTTAGGGGCGGTATCTTTCTTTCTCACTTTATTTTCAAAGAGTTTCTTTTTGACTATGTATGGGGTCCTGTAGATCTTGATGCAGCTCTTGTCCCCAAGGGGGTGCTGCACCTGACAAAGTGCACATTTAGGGGTGCACGTATGATCCGGCAGGGGATTTTTAACCCGCATCCTCGGCATTTGCTCATCTCGCGATTTGGACAGACGTCAGCCCTATGCCCGAATTGCCCGCATGTGATGCACACCTTGTATTTCGTTTTCAATAGTTTGCACTTGAGTGGCTTTGCCTTGAAGTTGACCGTCCAGGGTACCGTGTCTTCTACGAAACACTGAAACACAGTGCCGGTGTTCTCTCCCAGCCGCCTAGCATACGCAATGGCCGGATTTCCTGATCTATTCAGGATATTCAAGATTTATTGGTCCGAGAGGCCCGGCGGGATTCCGTAGATAACCCCCTTTCCGAATGTATCCGGCGTCACAAGGTAGGCTGTGACCGGGGATGTGCCTTCTTTATGCCGGAGGGCCACGATGCTTTGGTACTTTCTTGACCTTTCCTCCGACGCCGTGGAGATCAAAATGGTTTGATTCTTAAAATTGGTCGTTATTTGATCCCCTTGCATTTCCTCTTCGTGCATAGCCGCGGCTCTAGCGATGACATCGGTGAGCTCCGCCAACCCGTAGCCTTTGATTATCTTTTCTATGCCTCCGTGAGGTCTAAGTACGATTTTCGCCACTCTTTTGGTACCGGGAAAGTCCGGACAACTGAGGTTTTCGCTTCCTTGAGCGTCTTCGCTAGCAGCTTCGTCACTCTCGCGTCATTCGCTGCTTTAATTGTTTCCGCTTGTTCCTCAGAAACATATTTCCTTCTGAGCCTGATTTTCCAGTCATCTGCGCCTATCCCAGACGACAATTCTTGTGCGTCCATAGGAGCGTCACTTGGTTGCGAGGCAGGGAGCCGGCGTCTTCCGAAGCCGGCGTCTCCGACATGGTGGAGCCATTTGCGCCTATCCCGGCCGAAAATTCTTGTGCGTCCATAGGAGCGTCACTTGCTTGGTTGCGAGGCGAGGAACCGGCTTCTTCCTAGACCAGCGTCTCCGACATGGCGGAGCCGCAGGCTGCCCACGTGTACTGTGTGGCCGCGGCGGTTCAGGTCCGGCACAAAACACATAATATAAGTCATGAAAATCCTTTGCAGCACATAATATCCGAGTGCATGCAGTTCGGGCACACACCGATGGTTCACGAGGGTGAAAAGCAGGCGAGTATGATGAAGCAGAGCGCCGATGGAAGCAGATTAGGCGGAGCACGGAGACATGCGTCCTTCCTCGCCGGCCGCCAAAGGCCAAGTCCATCAAAATGTGAGGATTGGGCCAAATCGCTAATTCAAACCAAGAGCCGTTTTACGCTCAAACTCCAGACCACTAAAAACATCCCGGAAGTAGACAATCACCTTTTACACTTGTGGGGAGCCAGGAGATCTTTTACTAAGAGATGGAAAAGACAAAAACACAACCGTAAGTTTAAAATTAGAATTGCTCAGATTGCCAAGCAGGCGGAAACGTATGCGTGGTCTTTAACAAAACCCAACTGGGTACCCAGATGTGATTCCCTCCAAGGCACCCTCAGCACGAAAAGTACATGGAGCCTTTTGAGGTGCCTCATTGAACCTAATAAATCCAAAAGCGAACCGAGCAGGAACTTGTGGAGGGCATTCAATGACTTCAAAGGCACGGATGAACAGTTCACCGACAAACTAAAAGAGAGATACTTATGTACGACCGTAGACGAAGATGAAGAATTTGTAACATACACTGGAGAGAAAACCCCAAAATTAGATGCAGAATTCACTGTCGGGGAAATTAAAACCGCAATAATGAGTATGAGGCGAGGAACGACACCGGGAGAAGACCAGATAATGGTTGGCCTTCTGGCCAACCTCAATGATTAAACTCTACAAGATTTTACGACCTACAATAATGATTGCTGTTACTCGGGAGTGCTACCTAATGACTGAAAAACATCCATAGTTCATCGCCAAGCCCGGCAAAAAGATAAACACAGACAATTTAAGACCAATCTCTCTCACTTTCTGCGCCGGTACGCTCATGGAGATGGTAGTGAGGCAAAGGCTGTCCGATTATTTGGAACAGCACGAGCTGCTGCCGCCCTCTATGTTCGGCTTCCGACCCCATTTATCAGAACAGGATGTACTGCTCCAAATCAATGGGAAAATCATTGATTCCCCTTTCGGGAGTTCATGAGACAGGACTACTTTAGCCCTTGATCTGAAGGGGGCCTTCGACTATGTTAAACACAGTAGAATTCTGAAAACTTTAAATGCCACCAATTGCGGCGAGAAAACATTTAGCTGCATAAAAAACTGCTTCGAAAATCGGAAATCTTATATCAGATTGGGCAACAAAACATTCGGACCCATCGATATGGGAACCCCAGGAACGCCTCAAGGAGCTGTTCTCTCTCCGCTACTCTTTAACGTTGCCCTCCTGGGGCCTCCCAGAGAGGCTCAACGCTGTGGATGGCATACGCCACGCCATCTATGTGGACATTGCTATCTGGTCGTCCCGGGGCAACCTAGGGCAGATGGAAGAGACCCGAGGCCGCCTCGGTAGTAGAAAACTACGCTCGAGAGTGAGGTCTAGAGTGCCCTCCGAATAAATCAGAACTTTTGCATATTGCAAAGTACAAAGATCCAGGACAATACATACACATTTACGTAAACGGCAATCTGACACCAGAGGTACAGTTTACTGTACCAGAGGTGAACACACTTCGGATATTCGGATTACAAATTGATAACCAGGATAACAATGCCACAGCCCGGAAAAAACTGAAGTCGACCTGCAAACAAATTAGTAGGATTATTGGCAGGATATCCGGCAAGCACGGTGGACTTCTTGAAAAAGAAACCGTTCGCCTGGTTCAGGCGTTCGTCGTTAGTCGTGTGGTGTACGTTACGCCCTACCTCAAGCTGAGGAAGAGCGACCGTGGGACGCTCGAAGCGATGATTCGGGCGCCGGTTGAAAAGGCTCTAGGCCTCCCGGCCAGAGCGTCTACAGAGCGCTTGCTCCAACTTGAGATCCATAATACAATAGGGGAAGTGATTAAGGCGCACAGAACAAGCCAAATTGCTAGGCTATCGGTGACCAGCACGGCAGGCAAGTCCTCCAAGACCTTAATCTCAGGCTTCTTCCAACCACAGAAAACAGGCTGGACATCCCGGAAGTGTGGAAAAATACTTTGACGGTTAAGCCGCTCCTCAAAAAAACATGAGTTGAGAGTATAATCAGGGGAGGCGTGAAGCCAGGGCAAAATGTATAGAAAATAACTATGGCAGGTGCCCCGCCGGGGTGGTGCAGTGGTAAGACGCCTGACTACTGTGCCGAAGTACCCTGGTTCGAACCCGACCTCGGCGGCTGCGTTGCGATGGAGGCGAAACGAAGAGGCGTCCGTGTGTTGTGTGATGTCAGTGCGTGTTAAAGATCCCCAGGTTGTCGAAATTACTCCGTAGCCCTCTACTACGCCTCCCCTTTCTCTTTTTCCGCTTTCACTCTCTCCTTCATTCCTTCCCTTACGGCGCGGTTCAGGTGTCCGCAGAGCAAGTGTGACAGATACTGCGCCTTTCCCTTTCTGTGAACCAATAATTATAACTATGGAAGGAAGACAGGCACATATTACGCGAGTCCCACCGAGGATCGCATCTGCGCCATTGCTGTCGTGCACGAAGGAAGGCAAGTGGCTGGGCTCTCAGTAAAAAACTAACGACGTACTCATGTTGGAAAAGGGGACGATTGCACTGGCCGCCACCCACTGCGACGCATCCTACAAAATATCCGACTCGCAACAGGCCTGCCGAAATTACGTGCGGAGTAGGATAGCGCCACTCGCCCGCAGAATATTATTGGCACATACGAAAAATTCAGATTCGGCTATCAGTAAAAAATAGGCTATATGGGTGCCCGGTCACCAGGGGGTGGAGGGCAACGAGACCGCTCACGCGGCTGCCCGAGCGTTCCTCCCCCGGGGTTCCGCTCAATCCTCCGATTCTACCGAGGCAACCATACCAATCCCATTCTAACTTATGCGGACATTACAAATTATTTACGCCTCTGCAGGAGGGCACTCGCGGGACCCGCCAAAGGTCTCGACAGATCTGAGGAGTGCCACCTTAGACGGCTCCAAACCGTGTGTTTTCTAAATCCCGCCATACTAAAACACATGGACCCGACATTCACGGGCAGATGCAAATTCTGCGGGCATGTATGCTGACCTATACCAGATGATGTGAGCCTGCCAGCCAAATACAAATATAAAAGTTATAAAACAGCCAGCTAGAGAGGGCTGGGAGTCGGCCCTGTCCAGCTCGGACCTGGAGGCCCAGCGTGCCCTGGTCCATAGATCTCGGACAGCGGCGGCGGCCAATGGCGTCCTGGAATAGGGTCTGCCACTCAGCTCCACATCCATACACACCTCCCTTCCGAAATCATTTCATTGTCAATAAATGTTTTCTCCTCCTCCTCGCCGCTGCCTGGCGGAAGCACGCAGGAAACCGGAACGCGCTATGTATCCAGCGCTGCCAAATCTCTGTCTTCTGCTCTGGAAGTACCTGTACGAGCGTCTGGACACAGATGGGAAGGCGCGGTTCCTGCAGCGCTGGCATACAGGTTGTTCGTCCGGATGGTCCCGCCATGTCGGCACTGCTGTATTGAGTGTTATCAAGTGTCGTGTGGTGTTTGTTGTGAACATCCTCTTCTCTTTTTTCCCCTTTTTTCGGGAGGGGGGGGGGATGATGAAGCCTTAACACGTGCATGTTGTGTGCTTTCTAGCTTGGCATTAGTGCAATGGTCTTTTAAAGCGGAAAGATGTGCTAGTTGGTGATCCTTAGATTCAATGCACATGGCAACTAGCGCTAAAAACAGGGACAGAGGAGAAGCGGACACCACGTAGTGTTCGTGGTGTTCGCTTCTCTTCTGTCCCTGTCTTTAGCGCTAGTTGCCATGTGCATTGAATCTAAGTGCAATGGTCGTTGTGCAGGATGGACTTGCAGGTTGTATATCATTGTTTGATATAGTTTTGGACAGTGTGTATATCAGCATGTATGCTCAGTTTGTGGAGTTGCAATAAACTTCTCTCCAGTGTTTTCGCTTTTCCGGGCAATCAGTGTGTTTAAGTGTATACCCGTTAAAGATTTTGAATACAAAATGAACTGGAAAAAAAAAAAGAACTATACCTCGGCATGAACAGGGTCGAACAACCTACAAAGAAGCGGACACAGATTGATCGCCAATGCTCCTGCCGTGTCATTAAGTTATGAAAAATGCGACAAACTTTAAACTATCTAAGAACTGTTTTAGGAAAATGAACGCATTTATCAGTTCGCATGTATTGACTAGAATAAACTAAGAAGGAGAACATGCGCAAAAAAATGCACTGATTTTATTTTGTCACAAGCATACTTGAGGAAAAAACTAATATTAACGTTCCACAAAGCAGAAAAGCAGCCGTTGGCACCAGAGGACTAGAATATTATATAGCTTAAAATTCTGAAATTTCCCAAAACTTATTTTTGCGTGGTTGATGTGCAGGGGAATTTGTAAACATTGAACTGCACATTAAAGCTCAGATGGAAGAAAAAAGCTCAGGTAAGAGTAAGCACGAAACAATACAAGATAAGCACACAGAATTGTGGCCTGAACGTTTGGACACGTTTCGGATCTAAGAAAAATAAATGAGATAACCCTCAAATAGTGCTACAGAATTCACTTAAATTAAAATGCAAGTTCAGAAGTATTTAAAACTACTGGAATAAACAAGAAAAAAAAAGCTCAAGATCGTTGGCAGACCTTATTTTCTCTTGACTTATTGCGAAAAAAATGAAATTAAGATGTGTACAGTAATTTCCAGATTATGTTCCGCGAGTATACCTTTCTAAAAGATAACATTTTTCGTCATGCCGACACTCTATGTGGGCGGACTATATACATTTATTTTTTCACATCGTTTGTCAGAGCTTGAGAAGCCAACCGGTGGCTAAGAAAAAAAAATTAAAAGGAGACATGTGCTGAATGGGTGACGACGCCACGTTAACGTGCTAAATACCTAAGAAAAATTAGCTCTGATATAGAATCAACTTCGATATGCCGGCGATTGCGGTCGCAGTAGCTAACATTTGCTGATTTGCGGCACTTGTATTTGAGACGACATGCACAAAACCTAATGTGTAAAAATAAGTAATAGATATGCGAGCGCTTCAATGCAAACATAATGTCAGAGCTGGCACGGTTAGAACGGTTGCGATGGCTCGCAAAAAAAGTTAGAAGAGTTCAATACTGCTGAACCGAATATTGAGCGAAAGCAATAGCTGCAGGTGACCGAGCATTCTTCTTCTTCTTCTTCCTCAGCCCACACATAAAGCCCCTCTTTAACCAAGTCGTATGAATGTGCCTTATTGGCCTATAGGGGTAACGTGAATGCCAGGGTCCTAGCAGGCTGATTCTGACATAACCGTCCCATGTGAAACGAGAGACCCAAGTTGGCAGCTCCTGCCATCTTGGTGTCGTCTACGGGGGTCGTCTAAAGGTCAAAGGTCAATGGTGGGCACCACTGGGCCACGCTGATGGCTCAAACTGCGAGAAGTATTGTTTTCGCAATAAAAAAAGAAAAGCATTTCTGCAGCATCCTGCCCCGAGAAAATTGATTTTGACGGTGTTCAAGAAGTGAAACCAATGCAGTGTGATACTACGAACGGCTTTACATTTCTACAATAATATGAGCACTTACCCATTTCGTAATGCTTGCTCACAATCTGAGAAAAAAAAAAAGACTCTTTTCGACACAAATTCCTCTCTGCGGGTTATGCAATGAGTGCTGGTATGTACGTAAAAAACAAAGCCGATTTTGAGCCACAATTTGCCCCTGGCGACTATGCAGCTGCTGCGGAATATAGCCTAGAATTTGTGGTAAATTAAATCGGTAAATCAAATGAAGGTAAGCTCCTGTATTCTGTGCACATTGAGCCTAATCCTGCTATTGGTGTGCACTCGGCCGAACTATGACCGCTTGCTCTCACATGCGGCAGTGGAGGCCGCAACACATATGGCAGCAACCCAGAACTATGAAAAGTGTCATTTATGTCTTTTATAACCACATAAATATAAAGCCACGTTTGAATGAGTGGCGTACAGCTAATAAAAATGCTGTTTGCTTCTTCAATGTAGCTATGAACCTTGATTAATATAAGTAATTGATATTTTCACTTTTTTTTCCGAAATAGGGGGGGGGGGACACGTTTTTTTTTTTTGGCCCTCAAACTTTCCTAAACTTCTTCGCTCCTAGGTCCTAATGTCGGGTACAGCACAGTTTTTCAGCTGTTGGCAAAACAAGCGTATCTAATGGCGGAAATCTTCACGTTTCTGATAAAGCATAATCAAATCTTGGATAAGCTAACATTGTCCTTTAAGCGGCAGAGGTGCCGTTTGAAAAAGCGTCCGACGCCGAGCGCAACGCGACGGCACCTCAAACGAAGGGAACGAGTTTTTCCTACCTGCAGTAATTCAGGAGCTCGCAAGTTACAATAAAAATAACGTAAATAATTCTTAGAAACATTGTTATTTCGTCGATTGGGATGCGGAACCATTAACAAAATCTGATACAAAAAATATGCTTCGAATGTCGACGTTGTCATGGCTGCAGCTGCAGGGTTTTGTCGTCTTGCTGCCGCCGAGGTGTGCAGGAACAGCGTTGACAATCATGCGTACAGCTCGCGTGACATGCTTTGGAGAGTTAACATAAAAGAACAGCTTACGACTGATCATTTATTCCGTCTTATGCTCTAGCAGCTTCTTTTGCGACCGGTAGCCACTGATCGTCTATACAGCGTCATTGTTACGGCTGCCAACTGCGACAGGCCTAATGTCCGGTGCTTGCCGGTTGCATCTGCTCCTTGCTTGATTTCTATGCAGCGCGATTGCTTTTCACCTCGAGGATTTCACAGTGAAAGGGGACTCCTTGGAGGTCGGCAAGCAGGCGCAGCTTTCATGCCATCCACGGTTGCTCGGACCACCGTGCAGCGACCAAGAAGCGAGAATGCGCCGGTCGTTGCAAAGAGCAGAATCGGAAACATGAGACGCGGCATTCGTGCTTCAGGCCAAATCCCCCGACTTCGGCGGAGCAAATATCGTTGCTCCAAGGAGCGATCCGGGATCCACGCCTGATCCCAATCTGCCATTGGAATAGGCAGCTCTCGCTCCCATTCTGCCATTGGAATACAACTGCCCCAAACGGAGCAGGAAAACTTGATCCGGATCTGCCACTGGAATTCAGCATTAGAATTATGGGAAGTCGTCACCGTTTGCCACCACTTCCACTTCATACATGGCACGAAACAGCCATTTGGCGAGCCTGGGGCTAGTCAACTCTAAATAACACATGCTTAAAACACTGCATAAAGCTGGCAAGAAAAAAGGCATTAGAGCGAAAAACTAAGCTGGTCGACGGAACGCGACCACGGAATCGGAGCAACGATACTAATCCATTTCAGTCCGCATCATTCACTGCTCTCTCTTGAGCATTTTTTTTTTGTATAGAGCCATGAAAAACTTCATCGTCCTTTCTTACCAAGGAAAAAAAAAGTTATAGCGCTTGACTAACCAACAGCGCGTTTTTTTGTCTTTATAGGCAAAGAAACGTAAGTACATACCATAAACCGTATTGTTAGCGTTTTATTTTCTTCTAGAAGCGCATGCTAATAGTCACACAAATGCCTCCTTTTCGCCAAACATAATACTAGATGAAGGACACGTATAAACAAGTTATTTATATTCAAGGTATGCTATTGGGTGTTGTAATAAGATGTATTCTTTGTTTTGTATTTAGGCTACCACCTGAAGTATAAAATGACTTTAATAGTAAAGACAGCTCAGACCCATCTACTTTCCTTTTTCAGCCGTTCTATAGGACACAACGATTCATCAGTTTACAGCGATTTTACTGAGAGATCGCTCGTGCTCCGGCTCGCTGCGTCGCAGTAATGGTCAACGATGCCTTGAGTCACTTCGATGAAAAAAAATAACAATCCCTTTATTGCACTACCTTTAGATTAATTTATTCTCTAAAAATATGCATGTTTTCACTATGCAGATGCAGATCACTGTGCAGACGCAGATCAACATGCAGATCACTGTGCCTAGATTGCTGCAACGACGAATGCGAGGATGAAGCTTAGAAAAAGAAGGCTTGCTCGCTCGTGCCTTACAGTGTGCCACAGCGGTTCTGTTACCATAGCTTTTATTATTGCACTACTTTCTCACAGTGTGCCTGCTGTACTGCCTCCGTTCTTCAGCCTCCGCAATTGTGACCTCTTCCCATGCGCCGCCACGAAGAACAACGACTTCAGGGACCGCGAGGACTAGGTGAGGTGCGCTTGCCTTGTCCGATTACTGCTTCGAACTACGGCCAATGCCACGCCCCCAGAGTGCCAGCGTTTGCAATAGTGCTGCTGTCCACCGCTGGTTGCGCTATTCTGCTCGGCTTCAGCGGTTTGGTCTACACTGCCGTGATCCATGATGAGCCCGTTACGCAAGGCTCGCACCAGCATAGTCCCGGTAGCAACGTGGAACTCGCCAAGCCGATCATGGACGATGACGGGTGCGGGTCACAGCTTTGCCAGTGGAACAGGGACTACCTCCGCCGCGCCGCTGATGTGACCAGGGAACCATGCGACGACTTTTACGCACACGCTTGTAACGCCCAACGCTGGTTTCGAATGGGCACCGCGTCCACCAGGCCATTCGCAGAACTTGCCACAGCACAGCTGATGATAGACATAGAACAATTCTTCCGCTATTATGTACAGCTGAAAGGCACGCCAACTGATGACAACTTCCTGTCACAGATGATGTCGTTCTACGGGGCTTGCCGAAACGTTACGGGCCCCCGGGTGAACATCTCGAGTGAGCTTGGAGAGATCTTTGGTGCGATCGGACTACCCGGCGTACTACCAGTACTGGAAGTCGCTCGGGGACAGCTGATTCATCTAGTAGCCACCGGTGACAGATATTTGGCCCTGCATTCATTGTTCAAGGTCAGAGTGTTGCATCGAAGAGAATCGAGAGCGGTTGATGGTTTCGACATTGTGCTGTCTGCGCCACAAACGCTGTACCGTCGCTTTCTCACAAACTTCCTAGACTCGACCGATTCAACATATGCTGATTTTGTGGCCAAGACGCTCAGTCTCTCGACTATGGCGAACACCCGCTCGGTAGCAAGAAAGATAATGCAGCTCGAGAAGAGACTAGAGCGTTTCATGCTGGCCTCGGATGAAGAACTCATGATGCCTCCTAGAGAGAAGTATACGACCCTTGACGAACTCTTTTTCTCTCAAAACTGGGATTGGCCAACGTACTTCAACTCGCTCATGGCCAGTGCGAACGGTAACATTGGTAATGACACTAGAGTAGTGGTGAATGATGCGGTATTTCTTCGAAATTTTGGCTCCGTGCTTGGAGGCGCCTGGGATGCAATCGTCGCGAACTACATGGCCTACAAAGCCATAGTCGAGCTAGCGCCTGTTCTGGGGGAGGATGCAGATTACTTGCTCCAGTTCACTCACGACTATGATGTCCCAGACCTCGGTGAGCGACAAGCAGCGTGCCTGGTGCTAATGGAGAAACTGTTTAGATACGGCACAGGCATCGCTGCCAAGCTTACGCTTGGAAAGGAGTTTGCCACCACTCCGCGCAGTCACATGGATACTCAACTGGGGCATCTGTTCAACGCATCCAGACATATAATCGCCGACTTGGTCGACACTGGTCGCTCCTGGTTGGACGCTTTCGACAAGGACTCCGCGACCAGGAAACTGCGTCTCATGCGCTTCGAGTTCGGCGCCCAGTGCAACCTGGTGGAGTACGAGCTCTACCGACGCAATTTCATGCATCTGAACGTGACGTTCACATGGCCATTTGCAAATGAGAGCGAAAAGTACGCAGGGCATCTTTGGTTGAACCAACCACTCCCACGCATAGCGTTCGCCCTTTACTCAATGGCCTCGGCAGCATACTGGGACGCCTGGGGAAGCCACACCTCAAGGGCGTACAATAACCGTTACACTCTGACTGCTTTCCGGCCTGGTTACGAGCTCCAGCCCACCAGCAACCTATTAGTTCTGCCCCACGCAACGATAGCTTTCCTCAGTCAGCTCAGCAACCTAATCGAACCCGTTATGTACAGCGTAGTGGCGGCAGACATAATCCGTGGTCTTCTGGAAGCTCTATCCAGAAGCGGGTCTTCCATGGACGCTGAGCTTCGCTCCCACATTTGGTGGAGCATTGGAAGCCTGGAGGCGTACGAGAACATCAGCACGTGCATCGAATCCCAGCACTTGCCGCCCCTAGCCGAAGGTACTCGGATGAGCACCTTGGAAATGGACTTTTTGGACAGCGCCATCGCATACCCACTGTTCTTGGTTTACAGAGACGCGATGGCGAGTTACATTGGCTTTAACGTGAGTGTGAACAGTGGTGGGCACCGTGCTCGCCACTCCATGACGTTAGACCAGATGTACTTTTACAACTTTGCGACAGCCCACTGCGACTTCAGGGATCAAGAGTTGTGGCAGCAGCAGCGAAAGTTCCACATCACACCCGCTCCATGGCGCGTTAATGTGCCACTCATGAACCTGCCGGCTTTCGCGGAAGCCTTTGATTGCAAGCCTGGCACCCGCATGAACCCGGCCAAGCGGTGCAACGTATGGAAGTAACAATACGGCTCGTAGAATTAACTTCATCACACCAGCGGCAGCACGCCGTTTATTTGCAATAAATTATGAAAACCTCTGTGATCTCGTGTGGGAAATATAATGTTAGGGGCGCAAGACACATGAGATAAGTGTTTTGAGGACGCCAGGACCGATTTCTATCTATTTTGCGCACAACTACCAAACAACATACTGCAAGATTTCACCAACTTGCGAAAATTGCTTCAAATCAAAACCTGCATTATAGGCACGAAAACCGGTAATTCTAAAGAGATCAATTTGTAGCGTTATAGGCTCATATGTTTAGATGTTTAAAATGGACTGAAAACCACAATAAAAAGGGACACCGTTATATGCAAAGAGTACGGCCGTTCATTTATTTGCTGCCGAAAGCAAACCAACTGATGCAGCCCAACAAATAGGCCAGCAAAAACACACTACGGTAATGAAACTCTCGGGGGGTCATATGTCTTGGAAGAAACTATAGGGTGCGTGTTGGCAAACTTAGTCCTTTGCAGCCACGTACCAGTCCCCCTAAGATGTTCATCAGTTCAGTTCAGTTCAGTCGTTCAGTCGTGTCCGACTCTTCGTGACCCTATGGACCATTTCACGCCACGCTTTCCGGTCTCTCACTATCTTCCTAACATCACATAACTTCATCTGCAGTGCCTCGAGGATGCCATCTAACCATCGTGTTCGCTGCCTACCCCTTCTCCGGCGACCGTCAACCTTTCCCAACATCAAATCTTTCTCCAGCGACTCCTCTCTTCTCATCAGATGACCAAAGTAGCTGAGTTTTAACTTTAGAATTTGACCCTCCAATGAGCAGTCAGGGTTTATGGTCGACAATATTGACTGATTTGATCTTCTGGCAGTCCAAGGAACTCTCAAGAGTCTTCGCTAGCACCACAATTCAAACGCGTCAATTCTTCGGCGGTCAGCCTTTTTCACAGTCCAACTCTCGCATCCATACATCACAACTGGAAAGACCATAGCACGAGTTATACGGATCTTGGTTGGCAGACTAATGTCTCTGCTCTTTACTAGGCGGTCAAGGCTAACCATTGCTCTCTTTCCCAGAAGCAGGCGTCTCCTAATTTCATGGCTGCAGTCTCCTTCCGAGGTAATCTTGGAGCCCAAGAAGAGAAAATCTGTCACAGCTTCCACTTCTTGTCCATTGATGCTCCAGGACTTGATAGGGCAAGATGCCATGATCTTTGTCTTTTTGATGTTCAGTTTAAGCCCAAACTTCTCACTCTCTTCTTGTACGCGCATCAGAAGTCTCTTGAGTTCCAAAGATGTTCATCACCTTCTGAGAAATCTGTCATGAAGGAACACATCATTTGTCGAAGCGTAAGCCAATACAACATTCTGGGGGTCACTTCGGTATCCTGACGTGCGATAATGCGAAATCATTTGAGCCTAAGTTTGATTGTTCGGTGGTCTGTCGCTGCTTCTGTAGATGCTCACGTTTGTACATGGGGCTTCGTCCGAACTCAGGCTGAACTGCATCATGTGTTTTTAATCGCCAACTGTGCATTATTTAAACGCTCCTCTGAATAAGTTTCAAACGTCGAAGTGTCGTACCAGGTATCAGGTGTCTCCCACTTGAAAACAAAGATGATATTCATAATATTGTAATTGCGTGGGGCTTGCATAGTGTATGGAGAGGTAGAATGGCGGTGCTTCATGCTGACCTTTATGCATGATCAGCGAGAGAATACTTTAAGGAACCCATTGCATGTATCACAGAAGTAGTACAGCTTGTGAATCCAGCACCTGACTGCCCTCCGCACACTGAAACAATAATGTCATTGTTATTGATAAACTTTCAAGCGATGTTACCTCACTCAAACATGGATGAGGGTTTTTATGTAAATAGTGTATATGTTGAATGCAACAAATGAAAAAAGCGTCGTGGCGGAGAGGGAGCGCACCCGTCCCAAACGCCGGTGGCTCGAGTTCGATTTCCTCATAGACCACAATTTTCTTCTTGTTCTAAAATCATTTCGATGCACATTTTCTGGTGACAGACCCTAGTCATGGCACACACAAGGTAAGAAAGGCTTTCGCGTTAGATGCAGTCCAGTCAGTTTTGGCCCTATTCCTTTATTTCGAATTAAGTTGGGCATCGCAGCACATTGCGTAAAACCGTACAGTACACTGAAAGTTAAGATGCATTTCTATATGAAGGGAGATTTTAAACCTTGGGGTAATCATTCCTTCATATGCCTCAAGCCGGAAGCTATCGTAACCGTTTTCTTAGTCTGTTGGAAAGCCTTTTTCTTTTTGGACATTCTACAATGAACGATTAGAAAATACCAACCAGTGGAGGCATTCGGAATTATATTTCTGCCCATTGCAAATGATGATGGGCTACCGCTGGACATGATCATGGCATTGGGCCTGCAGATTATTTGGCGGTTTTGGATGACTTTCTCATTCAGACATTGATGCGAGGAAAATAACTGAGTATTTTTGTGAATCCGTTGGCAGTATTATTGACAGCTTCAAGTCACAGGGCACAATGTCTGAGTAGCTTCCGAGAATGAAGTGTTGAATGAAGTGCATTACATGTGCGTGACGTTTAATGAATTACACAGACCACGGTGCCGTGACTTTTTGCCCCATGTTTTGTGTTTGTCCGTACTGGCGGATCCACTAATTAAACTACGGTCCATTTACCGTATATCGCCGCGAAGCTCTTCACTCTTTTGTTCATGCCGGATGCCACCGGGACGATGTTTTATCACTTTTAATACGAGATGCTTGAAGGTTTGCATTAAAAAATTAGTCACGCAGTATTTCTTTAACAACGTTGCATATTGCGTTTAGTGGCTTGTTCTCAAGCTTCCTTGCCAGCTATAAATTGAGTGCGTGTGAGAAAGGCAGGTATTCTGTTCTCGGACGAACGCCGCAGATGACAAAGCTGCCTCCGCGTAGTTGTGCGACTTTCTGTGAGCACAAATCAGTCCAAGAAAGAGATTGATTTACAAGCCTGTGGGCGACTCCATGACTACCAGGCTGCCTTCCTACGGTGTAAAAACGCCTACCAGCGCACGAGAGGTTGGTGATGCTACTGCAAACGTATTTAGTGACATTCATGTTTTCATTATTTTAAGCCTCTTTTAATACCGTAGACAGAGTTCATCACCCCACTCGTATTGGAAAACTTGTTGCTGCGCACATAATTCCACAAAACTCCAATTCGTTTGGAGACCAAACGTGGAAGGGAAGCACGCCATTGAAACCTTCATTAATTCCCAAAGTGCTGGTTGAATGAAATGCAGATGTCCATATGCTACGTGAAGGCGTGCAGTAACATCCAAAACCGGGGAGAGTTGAAAAATATATATATTTTTTGCGGCTCCCTCATCTAAACATGTGTTTCTGTGCATTGGTGGCTTTTTGTGTGCGCGCGCTTGTTTCTTGGACTACTTGTCCTAAGGCACTTGTTCTTGGTGCACAAACTGCAGGGCATCCATGTCCTCTGTGCGCATCCATCTGTTTTTCTCAGCATTTTTATTCTTGCTGTTCTCGTTTATAGATGGAAGTTTTATAGTGTGGCACATGTTTTGTCGTGCCACTTCGACGAAATAATGCCTCCGAGAGGCAATAAAGAGCGCTTCGAGTCTTCAAATACTTTTAAAATTATTAATTCCACAATAGTAAAACAATGCATTACTTTATTGTAACCTCTCTTTGAAGAAACCCATCAGGAACTCACCCTTAAAATTAGGAGTAGCTATTAACTAGCATCTAAAAACCATATCAATACGGCTGGAAGTAAAATTTCTCATTTTCACAAAAGCTTTCACATTCGAAGCTTCGACCCTGGTGAGCGAATCTTGAGGTCTCATAAGACAGTGCAGTTAGTAATAGAGACGATGGCCACGGGCGTTTTAGCAGCGTGAATGCAGAGGTACAAGTGAAACCCATAAATAATGCTTAGCAAAATGGAGAGAAATATTTATTTCGTTTCTTTTTTCATTTTATTCTCCTATGAAATTTACGCCAGTAGAAAATAAGGGGAAGCAGAAAACATCGAAGCAGCTCTCAGGCTCCTCTTGCGAAAGTCTAGCGCCTAGGAAAAGAATTAAGCGGCTGATAGGTAAATAGTTCTCGCATCCCAAAATAAGCGCATGCAGACGTTGAAGGCTAAACGACAATTCTAAAAATATGGAATGCCAAATTGAATGTGCTCTGAGCGAAGCATGCATTATTGAACTATTTAAAATCGTGCGTGCTTTTTTGTGTAAAATTTTATGCCATCCTCCTTATCGAACAATAGGCTTCCAATTCCTTACTAACCGCTCAGTGTTAGTGCACGCCATATTTACCTTGTAGATACTAAGCACAACAGTAAAAATCATTTAGGCTGAATCTCAATGATGAATTGCAGCAAGGAAGAAGATGAAGATAACGCTGTTGATTCCATCATGGAAGCGGAGTTCTCGGATGCGACTACCGCGGATGGAGATGCCGGTGGCAAGGCCCAGGACTCTTCACTGGTTGCAGCGGACGTCGCGCCATTCGTGGGCAGAGAAGTCGCACCAGAGACGCGGTTTACACATGAAGCGGCAGCGCTTGGTGCATCTGTGTCATCGAATGCGGTACGTGAAAACAGGCCTTGACAACGTTCTCGATACGCCTCTGAGATTAAAACCTGAGATTAAAACCGCTTAGCGTTTTCAACGCCTTTGGACGGTCATCCAGCCTGGATATATTCTACTCAATGGTGACCAGCGCTAACCCTTCGCCTAACTCTGCGCTTGCTGCCACGTCTTTCAGTAACCACTGCGGTTTCTCTGACAGGAGCAGCGCTGTGCTTACGATGTGAGATAATGATTAGAGCCTGACGGCAATTACCCTGTAGATATTTAATTGCTGTATAATGCTTTTCGTTTCATTCCCTTCGGTTCCATATTGCCTTAACATTAGTGCTTTGTCCGCTATTCAAGGGTAGTTTAAAATTGCGGGAAGATTGAAAACCGACATTATTTATTGTTTAGATGGTTGTCATCATTGTCAGTAGCTAATCGTTTGCAGGCTATCAAGCTCCGCCTCTAAAGAAATAGCGAGGTAGCGCGACGCTTTATGGATTTTTCTTGTGGTTCTTCGTTCGAGCAGGGGCTCTTTGCTATTCGCTAAATCACTGATTCCTTAGTTTTACCTCTATTATCTAAGACACTTTGTTTCATACAGTCGTAATCTGCCACTATATGTAAAATACCGGCCGACATGGACATAAAATTGCCGCTTTAACCAAGTCGCATCGGGTGGCATTGTGCCCTTAAGTTCAGCTCGTCTGACACGAGTTCCAGGCCAACAAAGTTCCATTCCCATTATCTGCCTACTGTGTCGTCATATGATCTCTTAATGTCACACCATTCACCGACCTACCAGTATCTCGGCATGCAACCTCTCAGATACCTTATACTAGAGGCATGCTAGTGACTTCTGGCTCTCGACACGGACCCATAAGCCTGGGTCTCTGCAAAACGATAGTTTTAACGATGTTGCTTTTGTATGCTCTCGGTCTTTCGTAAATACTTCTCTCTGCAGTTACCTCTAGTGTCGGCGGCAGCACATGTACCGCCATAGTTATAAACGTACTGTGTGGTGGTTTAGCTTTGTAAACGCTCCTGCGCAGCATCCACAGATATCTCAGTTTCAAAGGGGCAAGGCCCAAAGTTCGTCCCACCGTAGACAGATTTGTAACACAGGTGATGCATTACACGCCACACACCAAGGTCATCAGGTGAACACCATTGTCTGTGTGTTTTTGACAAAGGAGGCGCGCACCCTGTTTAGGTATCGTCGGGATATGGCAGTACGATAGTAGAGTATAAGACAACACCAAATCATGAATTGAAAGCATTTTCACTTTGTCGCTACAAGGTTGATGTGTAAACATTCTCGCTGTTTCGGAGTATCTCTACTCGCAGTGTTCCGCAAGTCGTTTGTCGCTATGCGCAGTTGTTATTAACGACATCAAATATCTTTGCGCGCTTGCAGGGCAGCAGCCTCACATTATCGCTCGCACCAGAGAAGAAGCCAGCTCCGGGTAAGCCTGTCCTCGCTGCAGAGTCGCCTGTGGTTGAAAGAGAATTTCCTGTGCCGCCTCTGCGGCATCCGAAGGCCCGTGCTCCTTCTCACTACCCTACGCCGAGGATGCCAGTCGACTATCGGGTACTCATTGTTACGCGCTGCACTTTCTAGCATAATCGTAATTGATACCTTGACTGAGAGTACTTCGAAGACATAGAAAGGTGCGAGCTATAGAGCCAAGCACAACATCAGTCAATATTTCTGTAATTTTAGCAGCAGGTCTAGTCTTACTGCTGCACGGTGCTGGAAAGCTATAGTAAGGGTTTGAAATGCATTGCATTCTGTATTCAAACAAGCTGCCTGCATTGTGGATGCATGGTTTCTCGAGAATTCACAGCACTCGTATGGTATGCCGTCGAGTAGTGGTGGCAAGCGAGTGACCAGCACTGGAATCTTCGCTGCGTAGCGCAAGTTTTATAATACATAACGTGTATCTTCACGCGCCGTGTTAATGTTGGATAACAACCAGCACTCTTGCATGACGGAACAGACTGTTCTGACGCTCATGCCGGACGGTATTACCAGAAACTTATGAAATTTTGACATCGAAACTGTGTTGTTCAAAGCCAAGTGGAATCAGAAATTCTGCACTCAGTTCCTGTTTCCATACACTACTATGTATACGGAGTGTCTTAAACAATGTGGTGAAGAAACGTTCAGAGCAGACTAGTTATCAGGATTGTCTTTTCTTCCCTTGGCTGCAATATCAAATATCATACTGTCGGACGACAATGCGACCTTTAAACAAACACTAATAAATTAGAATTTTCGCTGTCTCCTAAAAGAAATATGATGCAACCGGACAGGACGTCACGTGAATTGTGACGCTTCTTTGATAATCGCCTGATCATTTGTTTTCGTCCATAGTGTCAAGCTCTACACGATAGTGAGAATGATGGTTTAAAAATAGAAGTTCGGAACTGTCATCTTTTCAAGTTATAAACCACCACGTTTTCAGTTACACTCAAGAAAAAATTGCAAGCTACCTATGAGCAGGCTTTTCACTGCCTTTCGAGCTATATGCGTGCTGAAAGTCCAAAAACCGATGCTAGCCAAATGTGAAATCCAGTACATAAGGCTAATAAAAAAATGCACGTAAAATGCGGAGCCTTCACTGCGCTGACAGTCCTGATCCCGTCTCCCTGCAGGTAGACGCCGGTGGCGGGCGCAATTCTGGCTGCAGGCTGTCGCAGGTGTGCCTCGGCGTCTGCGCCGTGTCGCTGTTCGTGCTATCGGCTCTGATCACTGGCACGCTGGCCGTGCACGCCGTGCGGCGGGTGGATCTCGTCAGCCGGCTACTGCGGGAGATCGTCAACGAAACCAGGCTCCACAGTCCCGATGAGGCCATGCCAGCCACTAACACCACGATACCGCCCTCACCCAGGAACAGCGATGTGATCGACAAATTGGTCACTGCCGGCACCCCGGCGACTAACGACGGCCTCCCCACAAACGCAACACTGTTGCCTCTTCGGCAGAGTTAACTGTGACGAAACGTTTTTCTTCTCAGCGAATCAATTTTATACGGTAGACCATGTTGCGTATACAATTGTGCCAATGTGAACCATGTGGGCGAGAGGTTTGTGTTATTAAATTGCGTTACCAGATATATTTAGTGAGGGCACTGCAGTGAAGAAACTTTAGTACTCATAGAAAGTGCCCCAAACGATGAATACGGCAGCAGGTGGAAACTGCTAACTCCTCGGCAATAAAGTCGTTGCTCCTTAGTCATTCATATTTCAACCGTCAAGAGAATCGAATCTCTTTCATGAGCAACATACTCGTGTTACTAACTGAAAACGCTTCATTGATGTTTACACCCCACTGCCATCGATAATAATGGAATAAAAGTAAGTTCCAAGCTGGTTGAGAATGCAATATAAAAGCAGGTAATACTTGATCGCAGTCGCTTGATTTCGTTTCTTATAATGAACAGGCTTGCTTCAATTTCTTGAAAGGATAAATCAGGCGGGGCATGCAAAAATTTTTCGTTTTAGAACGCGTCGCTTAGACCCAATTTTTTTATTTTAGCGGCGTCGCCGTAACAGTTCGCAGCTGTAGATTCGCCTCGTATCAATCCTGCCAAAATTGGCGTTGGGCAACGTGCGCCGCAATATTCTGCTTGACCTCGTGCAACACGCCATGGTCATCCGTAATACAGACGTTTCGAACAGTCTGGGAAATGACATAGTGGGAGTACTGTAGGAATCCTTTCTGCTTACGTACACTTTAAGTGCGTACACTTAAAGGCAAAGAGTAAGTGTGCACGGGTTAGAGTGCCACGGATGGCCATCCTACTGCAAGCATTGCAAGCCATTACAAGCGTTGTAAAAAATGCTGCTGTGATGCCTGGAGAGTGAGGCAGCGATATAAGAGGAGAAAATGGAAATGTAATTTGGAACGAGAAGGATGAAGGCAGCTGGATAGGAGAATATGGTGAGGGAAAAACCGCGAGCAAGCGCCTAACACATGGAAATTGACAGACCCCATCGCAAGCATAGAGATGGCATACATTGCTACCAGAGTGTATAACTGCCAACCTTACTGCTCTCAGATAGGGAAGTTGACTAGGGAGTCAAATCCCAGACCCTTGGATTGCTAGCGATGCATGCAAGCCCTAGACTGCGATGGAGCGTTTCTGACGGCTTGGCTAAAGCAGGCATCTATATCTACTTCGGGTGCTGTTTAATACAGTGTGTTAACTTAGGGCTGTGTACTGTGGAGGCTGAGACGAGGAACGGTGTAATAAGGGCAAACGTTAAGCGACCGGTTACTCAGCTAGCAGCAAATTTCATTCACTGGAACTTTAGCTTTAAAGGCCCACTGTCCACCCTCCGGTCGAAAATATTTTCTTCCCCGGTGAATGTGAGACTTCGCCCCTAGAACGCAAGGCCGCAAAATGTTTTTGAAAAGAGTAAGTAGTAACGCAGTTACAGCCACCGCAGTCACCCGATTATGTCATGCTTCTCTCCTTCCGTTCCCTCGAAAAGGTTTTTCACTCTCCTGCCCGAGGTCGTCTAGCCTCCGCAAGACAAATTCCCCTTCCTCCTCCGCGTTTGGCGGGAGTTGGGGCGTGGCACTCCGCGAACGCGAAAAAAAAATAATGGCCGAGGGAGCGCGCGCCGCTGGATTCATTCTGGCCATGGCGAGGGAAAAGCACCCAGCGAGCGGTAGACACGCATCCTTCTCCCGTCAGTCAGCGAGACGGACCAATGGACGTCGTTCGCGGTACGTACGCCATTACTGTGGCCCGTCGGGCCAGTGCAGGAAACGGGGAAGCTGGCTTCCCAAAGGAGAGCATGAGAGAGCTTTGGTTTGGTTTGGTTTGGTTTGTGGGGTTTAACGTCCCAAAGCAACTCAGGCTATGAGAGACGCCGTAGTGGAGGACTCCGGAAATTTTGACCACCTGGGGTTCTTTAACGTGCACTGACATCGCACAGCACACGGGCGCCTTGCTTTTCGCCTCCATCGAAAAGCTGCCGCTGAGGCCGGGATTCGATCCCGCGTCCTTGGGAACAGTAGTCGAGCGCCGTAACCACTGCACCACCCCGGCGGGGTAAGAGAGCTTTGAATTGTATTTTCGATGCTTTGCGGCGCGCGTGTCACTGTAGCATTTTGCACAGACTATCTCCGGTACCTGATCGAAACACTGGGCTCCTTTGCTTAAAAGGGCCTTCCCTGGACACTGGCCCTTTAAAGGGGAGTCGCAGATGGGAGCCATAATGTTACAATCAATGTTATTCATGCGCCATATACGCGGCGGAGTTACTTCACTACAGCGTGAAATATGTTCATGTATTCGCGTATGCAAATAAATGCAACTAATAATACTCGTTTCCGAAGTATTCATAGTGCTGCGGTATTTTCTTTTTAGAAAACTGCATCTATCCGAGCAGTCACTGTTCAGCCACGTCACCTGCCAATAGCCAAAGGCACGTCAGGAATAGCGCTGATTGTTTGAAAAACTTTATTTTCGACCAGAAAAAGCCTACCTTCCCCGTCCCCGGCACGCAGGCCTGAGAGATTGGGACCGTCGCGTTAAAGGCTGGCTGGCGGACCTTGGCCAATAGCAGTCTCCTCCGCCAGGTGGATGATGTTCATCTTGAGCTCAGGATCCAGGCTTTGCAGCAGGGTCTCCCAATGATCTCTGCTAGCTATATCTTGTCCCACCCCGGGAGGGAGTGGGCATTCCGATTTTGTGGTCGACGGTCCCTCTCACCCACAATAACTACATATATCATACCCTCTCGTTTCAGAGTACATATATTACGCCAAAACAGTATTCATATACGTATTTGTTTCCAAGCGCCTCCATGCAGCAGCTTTTTTGTTATTCAATTTTGGGTCTGGCAGAGGTGCCAGCCAACGTGTCCATCGGTAATGGTTCATTGTTTCCCCATAATTTGGCAACCCCTCCTTGTTACCCCAGTCGTCGAGGCATCCCCGTGGCTGCCCGAAAGTATTCCTTGAGCTAGCTCATGGGCCGCCTCCTTGCCGGGGCCGGCAGCATGCGCGGGTGCCCAGATTATTAGAATTTTCCTGTTCAGCGGTTGCTGGTAAGGATCTTTGCTGCTTCTTGCGAGATTCTGCCTTTTCCAAAATTTGGAATGGCAGTCTTACAGCCGCTTATGATGAGTTTTGCATTTGTAAAGCGATCGCTACTTCATCCTCAGCCTCTATATTGCGTACCCGGACAACGGCAGCGGAGACCGGTGCTCCTCTGCCGTTTACGGCCGAAGTCCCCGCCACCCCGAACGTAGGCTACTTCACTGTCATCCATATTTCATAACCTAAGATTTAAGGATTCATCTCGCTTCTCTCTTCGTTCTTTAATAAACTCCGGGTGCATATTTTTAGGGAGTTGGGGGCCACCAGGAGTTCCTTACCTCCATCTGTATGTCCACTTCCTTTCTCAATCTTCTTTTCAGATTTATTCCTACTTTCGCAAGTATTTCTCTGCCCTTATTCACCGCGCTACATCTAGTTGAGAGACTTAAACTGCCTCTCTTAGCTCTCTCCACGTATTAAGCACTCCGAAAGCAAGCAGTCCCACCGTTGAGGTAAGCATAGGTAGCCCTAGTGCTCTATTTGGGCGTCTATACTGGTGATAGAAAAATGCTCGGAATATAACCAGCCCTTATACACAGCATTCATAGATTACGAAAAAGCATTTGACTCAGATAAAGCCTCGGCGGTGATGCAGGCATTGCGAAATCAGGGGATAGACGAGCCGTACGTGAAAGTGCTGGAAGATATATATAGTGGCTGCACAGCAACCATAGTTCTGCATAAAGTAACAAAATTCCCATAAAGAAAGGTGTTAGGCAAGGAGATACAATCTCCCCAGTACTATTCACAGCTTCCTTAGAGGAAGTATTCAGAGACTTGGAATGGGAGCAGTTAGAGATAAGGGTAGATGAAGAATACCTCAGTAATCTGCGATTTGCTGATGACATTACCTTGCTAAGCAACTCGGGGGATGAACTGCAAATAATGGTTAATAACATAGACAGGAAAAGTAGAAAGGTAGGCTTGAAAATCAGTATGCAGAAGACTAAGGTAATGTTCAACAGCCTCGGGAAGGAACAGCAGTTTACATTAGGTAGCGAAGTACTGGAAGTAGTAGGCGAATATGTCTACTTAGGACAGGTAGTAACCGCAGATCCGGACCATGAAAAGGAAATAACAAGAAGAATAAGATTGGGATGGAGCGCATTTGGCAAGCACTCGCAGATTATGTCTAGCAGCTTACCGGTATCGCTAAAGAGGAAAGTATATAACAGCTGCATCTTACCTGTACCCACCTATGGGGCTGAAACGTGGAGGCTAACCAAGAGAGTTCTACTTAAGTTGAGGACAACCCAGAGGGCTATGGAACGAAAAATGGTAGGGGTAACATTAAGAGACAGGAAGCGTGTAGAGTGGGTCAGAGAAATAACTCAAGTTACCGACATTCTAGTGGAAATTAAGAAGAAATGGACATGGGCAGGACATGTAGTGCGAAGAGAGGATAACCGATGGTCGCTGAGGGTAACAAACTGGATTCCAAGTGAAGGAAAGCGTAGCAGGGGCGGCAGAAAGTTAGGTGGGCGGATGAGATTAAGAAGTTCGCAGGGGTCAAGTGGATGCAGCTAGCACAGAACCGGGTTAAGTGGAGAAATATGGGAGAGGCCTTTGCCCTGCAGTGGGTATAGTCAGGCTGATAATGATGATGATGATGATGATGACTGTCCCTCTCCGCCGCTTTGATATACGGCGTCGCGTAGCTAATTCTGCTATTTATGTACGCTTGTACTAGTTCTCATCAGGCTTCTCTCAATCCTCTGCTCTTGACTGCTATGCGTCTGAAAAGGCCCAGAGTCTGTATCGCGTGATGTTCGAGCTTCTTTATGACCTTTCCATTGTACCCATTTACCTTTAGGATCAACTCTGGTATTCTAGTCTGTTCCACATTTGGTACTTCTATACCTGCCACCTTAATCTTTATGTCCGTCAATGTTTTTCATCACAGGTGTTTTGGATTTCACACGAAGAATTCCGATTTTTGTTGCGAGCACGCCAGCTCTCTGTCAGCATACTCGGCAATGATATTCGCTGAAGAGAAACGCACCCTCGTCTCCAGGCAGCGCTCTGGGCGAAGTTTTCAAAACACGGCAACGCCGCCGGCCAGTGTCATAAAAAAAAATGCCTTCTCAATAGCAGTCAAAAACTGTAAGAGAGGATTAAGCGAAAATAAGACACCGGTTACGAGGGAATATATAGAGTTCACTCTATGTTCGCGTGTATCATAAGATCTCGCAAATTAATTACCGCAGCATATTCCAAATCCTTAATTCCTGGAGAGCTGCGCTCTAACTTTACATTACCGAGTGCACAGAGGCATTCCCTTTCGCTTCAAGCAAGTCTTCACTTATACACTTCTGGCAGAGAGAACAATCATTTACCCTCTTAAAATTGTTTTGGCACCTTCTAAATACATACACGCGCTGAGAATCACTGGCACACGTACTTGCGACTAGATTATTCAGTTATGGTCATAGAATTGAATACACTATCAGGAGAAAAACATCTTTAGGACTTACCTTCATGCCTCTCAGCGTTTTAATAGAGCTGCTGTTGCCTTTCGTACACAGTTGGAGGGTGAAGGGAAATTCATTATGCAGGTGACATTAGCCAGCCCATAGGAGCCAAAAGGCGAAAGCGCAACATTGATGTCTTAACTTTGAAAGGGCTTGACTGGGATCTTGGGTTTGTCATTATCATTCCTTTTTCCTAACGCGCGCCGTTCACGCAAAGAAACTTTTTGCGCGACTGCAATTAACGCTGCTGATTTGTACACATGTGCTCCTGTGCCGCGCTCCAATTGGTCGAAAAACTTGCCCCATTTAAGCTTTGCCCTTTAAATGTCCGTTTTGTGGAGCTTACTAGATGAGCGCTGACCAAAAATGGATTGCTGCATTCTGTGTATTATTCCGGCATTCAGGGAGACCAGTATATCGCATGTAATATAACAATTCGCCACGTAGATCCTATGTGAGTAGTCTGTTCACTTCGGCACGGTATAAAAATGAAATGGTCAACACTTGCTTGTATGTTGCATACGCTCAGTTCGTTTTGTACGGAAAAAAAATGAAGGATTTCTTAGAGCTATTCTTCGTTTCAAAACGTGATATTTTTCGAAAAGGCTAAAACAACATGGATGGAGAAGAGACAGGGACGGGCGCTAATTTCAACTGTTTACATCGTGAAGCACACGTGCGATATACAGTCCTCAGACGCTTCGATGACACGGCAGAAGTCTGCACGTGTGCGATTACTAAGCTCAGCACCCAGGACTGGCGGAAACCAGCAAGACATGTGCAATATATACGTTGATACGCTGAGTAATGCAAGTTCTTTTTTTTTTACAACAAATTAGAAGGTGCGCTAACACAGGCGCTTCCTTGTCATGCTATTCTCTGGGTGTCTATAATCTGTTGGGTGAGTTGATCCCGACTAGCCCGATGATATGTCACTGATTTAACAAAGGAACCCAGTTACGATGCTTACTGCAGAGAATGGCTAGGTTTCTTCTGGAAGAACTCCTTACATTATTGTTGTACTGACGTAGCCGTTCGTTGAGACAACAGCCTGTTTTTCCAACATTCTTTTTGCCACAAGATAGAGGGATCCGATAGACAACGCAATCTACTGAGTCCACGTGCGCTGTTTAGTGTTTAATGCCACATGCTTGTTCGAGTGAAGGCTAGGGCTTCGTCAGCTTGCAAAGCTTGTTTAGCTAATGAGGGGCCGTGAACACAACTGTCACGTCTGCTTTCTGCGCCATCTTCTTTAGGTTGTGGGAAGCACTGTGCCCGTAAGGGACCACAGCCACCTAATTTTTTCCCCTAGATTTCTATGCGTTTTCTTCAAGAGGGCTAAGGTTCATAAGGATGCGTTTGCTACCGAGACCTGAAATGGAAAAGGGTAGCCCGCGGCGGATAACCGGTTCACTTGCTTATGGAAACAGCTGGGCATGCAGTGGTGGCAAGATTTTGTCAAGGCGTTTCTGAAGCAAAGTGCAATGACTCCACGATTTACCATCTTAAAGCGGGCGGAGCGAAAAGCTAAGAGGGGCTTACTGACGCCTGGTTTGTAGCTTCACCAAATGTGGTAGTCGGTGAGTGAAAAAATGTCAAGAAAGCGTATTTCCCCGTCAGGTGTTAGTCCATGGGTTAGCTTTAGTGGCCTGAGATTATTCTGGAAGGCTGCTAAAATCTGACTAGCTTCGTGCTGAAGGCAGTTCCGGTCACAGTCAATAACACTAAAAAGTCATCCCTAAATCTAAAAAACCTTATAAACCTTTGAACCCTAAAGGTAACGCTGGAGGGCTCTGTCATGGTAGCTTAAAACAGATCACTAAGCACCGGTGCTATACAGGAATCAATACACACGCCGTCCTTTTGTAGGGGTATTTTTCAGATAAAACTGCAAAAGTTTCAGAAAGCCGCCGCACAAAACCCCGGAATCATTCTGGAAGGGGACAATACCAAAGTGGTCGATTCTGTCTTGAACATATTCAAGCAGAGAGGCATGCGGGAGAGAGTATCAGAAGTCTTTGAGATCGACTGAGAAAGCCTAAAGGCTCTTGTCGGGATGGGATGAAACAAAGTCTATCACTTCTGAGTTTTTAACTACAAGAGGGTACGAGGTACGAGGAGGAGAGAGAGCGGACGGGCGCAGCGCATGCTTCGCAGCAGGGATGGGGTGCGATCAAGCGAGTGCCATCAACAAGCGGATACATTAAACAGTGACACGGTTGCATTCTTGAGTAGGCATACGAAGATTGGCTTCTGCGTCTCTTTGTGCACCTGCTCGACAGAAAAAGGTATCATTTTGATCCGCTTTTTAGCTACCATTTCTTTGTGATGCATTATTGCGCGGGTGCGAATAAATTTTCCCTGGCATCAAAATCGCTTAGGCGCTTCCTCTTGTACACCCATTCGCCATTTGACAGATTGTGTCCCTTCGCTAATTGTTGCGGAGTTGTGAGTAATATTTTAGTGTAAATGAACTAACTCAAGGATATCGCTGGTAATGGATGTGAAAAGTATGGAGAATGTTTTCACCACTATTATTCATTGTTTAATAGTCATTAGCGGTTACCTTTGGATGTATTACGTTGCGACCCGATTATATCATTTCATCAAGCACAAAAAGTAAGAAAAGGATACGAGGAGGATTACGAAGAAAAGCACCCTGCTATGCCGCCGCGTTACTTGCGAGAAAATGACTGTCTGTGAGAAAAGCACGAGAAGCGTTTCGTTCAGCGTGCCGTTAGTGTTGCCTACAAGATCTCCTAGTCATCATCATCCTCATCCGGATTATACCCACTGCAGAGCGAAGCTAACTTCTCTATCACTCCAACTTATCCGGTCTTGGGCTAACTGCATCGGCTTGTCCCCTACGAACTTGACCTCATCCGCCAACTTAGTTTTCTGCCGCCCCTGCAGTCATGTAACAACAAATCACATGTCTGCAATACGTGCGTTGTGTCAACAATCGACTTCACCAGCATGCAAAACACCTTACTAATAAAGAAAACATGCAGATATCCTGTGGAGCACTGTTTGGCATGTGCTTTTAGTATAACCACGCTTTCGTGATGTGATAATCATCGGACGAATTAAGCAAAAAGAGCTCGAGAAATAATAAATGCATTTCCGATCAGAAAAGAGGGACATGACTGCCTTAGCGATATTTAGTTGTTCTTTACAACACAGAGACCAGAATTTTTTCGCGCCTTTTCAATTAATCCTGCTAATATCGAGTATCATCTCTGATTGAAACTGTTCAGGCCATTGAATGTATATACGTCTGCCTTCAATAAATAGCTGTGAGCGGCGCTTGCATTCTGAGTCTTTTTTTTTCCTGTCCTTTCATGGTTATTAGCATTGCTGTAATGTCAGACATTCCACTACAAAAACAGCTAACTCATTGAAAACATGATGTCACCACCTGGAGGCATAGTATGCTCGAGTAATTAAGTAAAGTGCTTTACAACTTTTCTACAAATGGGTATTGTGCTGTACAATTTTCTGAGTAAGTTGGTTTTCCTTGAACACTAGCTAATTTTTATCAATAGGAACCGAACGCCTACATTTTGCACAGAATAAACATTCCTCATTTGCAACACAGTAACCGCATATGTACAAAAGAAGCTGCGTTGAAAAAAAAATAGCTGAGAGCACATGTGCTTGTTCTCCCACCAGCCGCGATGCATCGCTTTTTGCTTTACAGCAAAGTCTACATAAAATATCATATGAAGCGAATATTAAAGCATGATCAAAAGCGGTGCCAGACCACCGCGTAGTTAAAAAGAATTCCAGCCGCGTATACCTGAGCGCGACGGCGAGACTGTGCAGCGAATGTGACAAAATGGCGAATCCGCTCGCCATGTCACTGCCTTAAACGGAAGGAAGTAGCATTATCGAAACACCCTGATATGGGCTCAACGACAGCAAAACCTGGCCCAATCCTCTAGCAGAAATGGTCACAAATCCTGAAATTGGTCGAGCAAGGCTGTTACGTCATCACCTAGAGGATTATAGTGACAGACATGGTGCCAGATTCTAAGTGCGTTGGCTAACGCGACTTCACAAAAACAAAATATTTCAATTACTGTAGACAGTGCTGAATTAAAGAGATTCTTGTATATGAAAGCGGCTTAAGAGGGCATTATTTTGAATTAAATTGTGTTTGATTATTTCGTTAGACTAAGTTAGATTAAAGTGCACTGCAGTAGAATAAGATGGTTCCTTTGGAATTGCTGCGAACTACACTAGGCTAAACTGCGATGAATTGAATTATGGCGGATCAAGTTAGATTCTTCTAGATTATATTGCCGTGAACCATTCAAATTTATATTCTTTTTTGACAGCCGCCGGCATGCGGCCTTATCATTGTGATTCCAGCTCAGGAATCAATTCTGTATTCTTTATTTGTTCATTGTCATCGTCGCGGGACGCATCCTTATTTTTTTTTTTGTCCCGCTAGATGCGCTAAGATGTATCTCGAAGATTATAGCCAGTCTCATGTGTTCTTACAATGTTCCAGGCTATGCTAGTCACAGTTTGCTTCTTCATCTAAATATTTCTTTACCACCTTTCAATTCAGCGTTGACGGGTGCGACAGCACGCTTGTTGCCATCGCTGCCGCCGATCACTTAGTTCTTTTGCGAACGCAGGTCAGCCGAATAAAGAGTTTATTCCAGTGAAATTTAAGCCTTATTTGTCGCCAACGGCATCGTCACCACACGTGACAATATGATTCAGGTGGATTTCAGTTGTCTGAAAGTCCATAACGTTGGACTCAGTAGTATTAAGGTGGAAGGTATCTAGTTAAATTTGATTACGGTGTATCACGGTGGATTTAGAGTGGATTGTTGTGGAGTAGTCATATTAAAATGAACCACGGAGGATTTTGGATACTTACAGTTGAATACTTGATGGAATAAATATAAATGATTCGCATAAAAACACGGAAGCACACAATAGTCGAAATTCTTTCGTGACTTAGTGCCCTGTCTTTGGCAGCACCGTTTCTATGATCTCAAACAAAACCTCCCGACCACTCACAATTTTAATCTTTATATGCTCAGAAACTCTATGTTGATCACGCCATAAAAGCTTGTTAAGCTTATAATTGGGACATTCTGGAGGTTATTTACAGAGGAGAAAGCGCGGACGTGAGAATGGAGTCCTTCGTATTCTGTACAGGATTGTTGCAGTGTATGTTGTGACTGTGTAAGTATGTATAATGCTGTGTAAGTCTGACCGTAACACTGCCTTCGAAACATTTGATTCCCTAGTTCAATGTGCATCTGCGTAAGTCAATATTACGGCATTTGAAATGATAGCAGTAACGGGAAGAGACACTATCAGATTTTTAATAAAGCCGCAGGCACAAGTGCATGCCGCATCTCCTGATGCTCTAAGAAGGAGCTTGTATACGGCGCCGCCTGCTGCGCCGCGCGTGCAGAAATATTAAGCATGGAAATATTTATGTTAGTTTTATGCAAACTAATGCTTCATTTATTGGATAACGAAAGCAGATAACTATACTACACTGTCCTTAAGAGGAACTCGATCGACGCTGTTTCTTCGAACGGTATATTGCTTTCATGGGTTTGTACAGGTGCATCAGTTTGAAATATGACAAAACCGCTACAAATATGTTTCCATCTCAAACGAACATTGTCATATTCGCGTTCAAGTGGTTTTAAATATTTATGACTGATATTACAAAAAAAAACTGAAATAAAAATCTGCGGTGACGACGGCCAGGACGTAGTATGAATATGAGTGCATAGTGTGACACAAGAGTGGAGCGAGATTCTGCACGCAAGCTTCTTCGTAGACGGGCTACCCTCCATCCACTGATGCGATGGCCAGGTTGCGGTAGTCCCCGCACGCAGTGTACACTCCTGGCTTCTTTCTGTGTATCGCCACTACGGTTCCCAGCCATGTGAAGGGCGCTAAGTTATGGCCACGCTGCTTCAAACCATATAGCACGTCCTGCGAGAGAGAGATAAGACCGACACAACTTTCATTGCTAATGAAAACCACGTTCTGTTATCATCGGCTACCAACATCGGTCCAGTGCAGTATATGTATGGGGGAGCTAAGTATGCTGCTCACATTGAATCGACATAGGCCGTAACTGCAAACCATTACCGTCCCTAATGGGCAGCCAGCACCGAACCAATAAGAAGCTCCTGGCTCACATTGTTCTACATACGTTCTTTTTCTCTTGCGACAGCCTGACTGAATGGCTGCATATGCGTTTGCTATTTTATTACGACTACGACAGTATCACTTGTTACTAACTGAAAATAAACACACAAACACAAAGCAAGAAGAGACGAGACATGGCGCTTTGCCTCGCCTCCTCTTCCCTCGTCTTAGTGAAAGTGCTGAGTTGTCGCCGTAATATATAAAATAAACCTTTACATCACTTTGTTTTGTACACGTTTTTTCTTGAGGCAATGAAAAAAAAAGGATATTTGCTTCGTTTCGGCACCTGGTTGGTTTTTATAACGCATGAACTTCATCTTGTTCACATCAAAAATGGTTTTCACCATGTGCTGCCAAGTGCTTCGTCTGGCAACCGAAAACGCTACGGTCACTAAAAGCATTGTTGCAGTCCCCCCCCGCCCCTCCCCCCATTTCCAAAAAATAAAGAAGTACCGCTAACCTCATTTTTTAAACGACCACCTTCTTTATTTATATTGCCAGCCACGCTGATAAGGCGGATGCGGACAATCTAGACAGTCAGTTATCTTCCCCTCGTGCTTTCCTATCGGTAAGCATTTCCCTAGCTTTGCAGCTGATGGTAGCTATCCGCTTCAACGCTGCACCCAACTCCATGATGCAGAGCACTCGCACGCCAACAGCTTCCACACACGTTCACCCTAAAGAAACATCCAGGCGCGGGTGTGAACCATCGGCTTCGAGTAAAGGGACGAACATACTCACAAAGGGTAAACCTAACCACTACAGAAGCTTTCTATCAGGTATAATCATTTCTCTGTCATCAATCTTTCGGCTGCCTACCTGTTCAAACGTTTGGATTGAGTTTGTCCTAAAGTGCTTTAAATGCATCACATGCTAAACCTAGGCGGCCAGCATTAGGCCCACCGTCGTCGGGATAATGAGCAGTAACCGCACTAGACCCGGCATTACTGCGGGCCGGGCGCGATGCCTCACGCTGAACCTTGTAAGATACTTTAGGTGGGCTGCCAGGTCTAGCAGACATGAAAAAAATTTCTTAACCAAATAAAGGCCCCTGCGGGTGTTACCAGGAGTTTTGTTTTTGTTTTTTTCTAGTCATGCAGAGCAGCGTAAATGCAGGGGAGAGCTTTTTACAATGCCCAATGTGTCCCCGCTGCGGCGCTAGTTGTAAAGTATGGGCCAGTGCAAAAGGCACCCACCATGTGAATAGTTCGACACGCTTGCATATTAACAGGATCGTAGAGAATTCCTACTGTCATTTCCCCATCGTTGATGCTAATTTCTAAATCGATCTGATTGTGACGATAACCACAAAACATTTGCCTTGTGCCCCGTTGCCGTAAATTCTAAAGAAAAACGGATGATAACGTGTCGTTATTCTCGTCACCGAATGATTGCCGATGGCTCAGAGCATGGAGGAACTGAGTAGAACCGTGGTAACGAGCGGCTGTGGCAGGACGCCGTAATAGGCCATGCTATGAAAGGAAGCCGGGGCTGCTTCATTGGACTCTCCAAATGCACGCGCCTACGACAGTAATCATGGCATGACTGACATCATTCGTGACGTCATGCTGTCGTCTCGTCTCCAGTGCGAGGTCAGATTAAACTGCCTAGCCACGCAGGAAGCCTGGACGCTGGCAACGTAGCTCCGACCATAAGCGGAAGCCTCCTCTTCATCACTGCAGTGGGAATTCATTGTTAATAGCTTACATGCCCCCAGCGAGAGCGAATTCTGGATCCAGCACCTGATCATCCAAACATCAAACATTTCTTATTTAGACATTGCCAAGATAGCTTTTGTAAACAACACTCTCGCGTGCAGCAGGCCACTAGCAGGATGTTCCATTAGCTGCTCGCTCATTTGATTAATATCATTACGCCTTGAAAATGCCTCAACTTTGTTTTTTGCTGCAATGCTGGCGTACAAGTATTGTAAAAGCACAGCTGCAAATGTGCCAAGCCACCTGAGGAGGCTATTTATTCTGCGCCTCAAAGCGAGACATAAAGCATGTTTTGTATTCCAAGACACCCGTTACACTTACTGAGGCCGTGTGGGCGCCTTCCGCGTCAAGCTAAGCCCATTTGGGTTGCCGCTGTTCATCTGTATGCGTTTAAAAGCGACGAGTTAGCTTCGTCCCAACATTTCTTTCAGCACAGAGCAAATAAAATACAGCACACTATATTCCGCAGTACTGCCTCTGAGATCGCTTACTCGCCTCACCCACTGACGATATCTTTCACAACTTACTCAAAACCAGCCTGTCAAGCGAAGCTGTCTTGTTGCACTGCATTAAGTACATACCAAAAAATACCTTTTCTTGATTTCATTTTTTGCTCGAAAGCATCGAGCGCTTGCTTGCGGGTCATTCATTGAAAGGCTTTAAAGCGTGACCTCAGCGCGATGGTGCCCCAGGCAGCTTTGCCGCTTCTCTACTCTGTGGTTCAAGCCTTCCTGTTACACACCATATTTTAGGGCGCACTGCATAGCACTATAAACAGCAGTGACCGATTTCAATGATGTCCGTCCGAAGAGGTTCTCTGTTTTTGCGTAGAATTGAAGGGGAAAGAGAAATTGGCGACGCGCGCGCGTCATGCGGCTTAGCCAGAGGTGGCGGAGCGACCTCGCAGCTACAGCCAATGAGACTCTGGCGCATACCATAGTAGCAGCTATCGCAGCTATCACTATGAAGTGTTGCACAAGCACGAGTTACTCAGGACTGGACAGTCGCGTGCCTCTCGTTCGCCGTCAACTTCTACCTCTTTCCCATAACGTCAGTCCCACTCAGCCTTCGCAGTCAGCAGATGTTTACGCGCGGTGCTCAGTCGACCTAGGCTTCACGCCGCTGGCCGCATCATGAAGCAGTTTCTGCTCAAATTCGCATCTAGCCTTCACGCCGCACTCGCTTTTAAGCACGCTTCCTGGCTCTTCAACTAACTGTTAATATACATGAAAACGCGTAGTAGGGTAAGTAGTGCTAGCGCGCCTACTTCACATTCGCTGGGCTATGAAAATCGGCTGTCAATGTTTAGTATCGCATCCTAGTCACCCTACTCATGACGGAAGCAAGGTATTCGCCATATAGAACGCGGCCTCTTTCGTAGTGCAAAATGCCACTATTACAATAAAGCCCAAACTCACCTGATGGTGCGGCCATGCAGGCTCGCTAATCTCAGTTCAGTTAAGTCGTTCAGTCGTGTCCGACTCTTCGTGATCCTATGGACCATGTCACGCCACGCTTTCCGGTCTCTCACTATCTTCCTAACATCACATAACGTCATCTGCAATGCCTCGAGGATGCCATCTAACCATCGCGTTCGCTGCCTACCCCTTCTCCGGCGACCCTCAACCTTTCCCAACATCAAATCTTTCTCCAGCGACTCCTCTATTCTCATCAGATGACCAAAGTAGCTGAGCTTTAACTTTAGAATTTGACCCTCCAATGAGCAGTCAGGGTTTATGGTCGACAATATCGATTGATTTGATCTTCTGGCAGTCCAAGGAACTCTCAAGAGTCTTCGCCAGCACCAAATTCAAACGCGTCAATTCTTCGGCGGTCAGCCTTTTTCACAGTCCAACTCTCGCATCCATACATCACAACTGGAAAGACCATAGCACGAGTTATACGGATCTTGGTTGGCAGACTAATGTCTCTGCTTTTTACTAGGCGGTCAAGGCTAACCATTGCTCTCTTTCCCAGAAGCAGGCGTCTCCTAATTTCATGGCTGCAGTCTCCTTTCGGGGTAATCTCGGAGCCCAAGAAGAGAAAATCTGTCACAGCTTCCACTTCTTGTCCATTGATGCTCCACGACTTGATAGGGCAAGACGCCATGATCTTTGTCTTTTTAATGTTCAGTTTAAGCCCAAACTTCTCACTCTCTTCTTGTACGCGCATCAGGAGTCTCTTGAGTTCCACTTCACTTTCTGCCAATAAAGTGGTATCATCAGCATATCCAAGGTTGTTGATATGTTTTCTAGCAATCTTCACTCCAGCTGAAGACTCGTCCAGACCGGCCTTCCTCATACACCCGTAAAATACGTGTCTCAGCGCGGCATACGCGAACAGGGTGACGGATGAAGAATGCAACGAGTTCGAACCTATTCGTAATCTGGCCAATGAGCGCATTGCTTTATCATGACATCATAGGTGGCATCACTTAATTCGTCCTACTCGGTGCAGAGCGTTATTGGGACGTGAAGTGGCTTAAAATCTGCCGCTATGAAACGGATAATAGCACCTCGGAGCGTCTACGCACTGAGGAATCCTTGTATGGCGACTGACGGGAAGCGCTCACCCTATCAGCCGTCTCCTCGTAGTGCACCACGTCGAGCGGGAATAGCTGGTTGTGCAGGCGCCCCGCGTCGATTGCTTCCTTCACGGTGTGCTCCATCCACAGGCTACGCACCAGAACCTGCGCCACGAGCAAGGAAAACTCTGACTACTTCGAAGGAGGAAGTCTTAAGAAGGCATCCAGTTGAGAATGAGTGGAAGCTTACCTATCTGCAGTCAGCTTTGCTTAACAGCCCTCTACTAAGTCCCTTCTTTCGTGTACAACTACTTTTGATGCAAGTATGGGCCCATGGCAATTATGATGTAGACTGCCAAATCCTTATACTGGCAATTGCGCTTTGATAAAATGATGGGTCATTTTAATCAAGAAAGTCAACTTTTATGAATAAGGGGACCATTTACTTCCCTCCATGTCCTTGCCCATCGTATATTAATTTACTTTTTTTACCTTTCTTCGGCAAGACAGAACCCTGCAGCAACAGCGGGTAGTCGTTTCATTTCTTTGGTCAGCACGAGAGAGAACGACAAGACCATTTATACCTTGACTACGCTTTCATGTACTCCGTAAAAACGTTGGCTGCGGTCCAGCTCTGGTTAACCCTAGTTTAATTGCGAAAGCAACGACGGAAACTTCTTTTCCTGCTACATTATTCCCCTGTCACACTCTATCTGTGGATGGTATTATTGGGGACACTTAAGCTCATCATTTAATGATATGACGCGAGAGCGTAAGCTACCAGCTCACATCTAAAGTCACGCTACAACCAAGAAGTATGGGCGTGCCTGCGTGCCTTAGGATTAACGAGAATGCAAACGGTTCTGGCAGGCTGATTCTGATATCATCCTCTCATAAGAAAGGAGCGACCAGAGTTGGCAGTTCCTGCCCGTGGCATAGTGGTAACGTCCATTTGAATGTCATGGCAGGCTGGTTCTAATGTCACCCTCTCACATGAAAGGAGAGGCCTGAGTGAGCGCTCTTGCTGAGTACACGCTCGCCCGAAATACGCCGCTGACTAGCCTATCATCATCACTATCATCATCCTCGCGCTAGAGAAGGAGAATTAAGATGCGCTGTTCATCTTTCCAGGCGTGACTTTGTTGGTTAAACCGCTCGGTTGGGGATCCAAGGATCCGAGGGATGGAGGTTCGATTCCCGGTGGATACAAATTTTTTTGTCATGAGGAGACCGGAGCTACGTTTCTTTACGTGCACGGCGTAGGTGGGCATCCGAGGTCTCGATTTGGCTGTCGAAGTGTTGCTTTCGCAACAAAACGAGGCATAACATGTGGTGTGAGCGGGCGGCAGCGGCGTAAGTTCCTCTCTAGCCCCCGCCCCGGGAGCGGGGGCGAGAGAGGGCATCCAGGCATCCTAGCGATGGATGGATGGATGGAATATAGGAGCGTCCCCTTTGAAACGGGGTGGTAGCAGTAGCTATCATGCTCATTTTTCTCCATATATCTTAATTATTTATTTAGAATGGTTAACTAAACCACCATTCTATTTATTAAATTTTGTTCCTACATTACTAACATTATGTCACTTCTCTGCTTTTAAGCCACCAATCTTCCTGTCGTTTTTTGCTAGTTTCCACCGCCGGTTTATTCACCCGGCCACTGTTATCTCTAAAGCCCAGAGCTTCAGGAACAGGGATTGCGTCTGCACCAACTTCCGGATGGATACCATTACATTCGAGTATAATATGTTCAATTGGTTTACTGGAGTTTCCACATATAGCACATGCGTCATCTCCATGGTTAAATTTCTTTTTGTAGCTGCGTGTTCTAAGGCACCCTGATCTAGCTTCAAAAAGTAGGGCACTGCCTCTTGAGTTATCAAAGAAATCTTCCTTCCTGATCTACATTTTCCACTTTCGGTATAATTCCACACTCTGTTTCTTTTCCAAGCGCAGCGCCGACTGCAGCGCCATCTGGCGGAGCTCGGCTGAAATAGGTGCTAGATAATGACTGTTCTAGGCCATTCGTGCCCAGCGGCCACCGGCTAAGCGACGAGGTGAAACCTGGCGTAATGTTGCTTTACAACAAAACTATCCCATCAGATATGACGTAGCGAGTCACCTGACTAGCCACGTCGCTAAAGCAGCAGGGACGACCTTTAACCGTGCTAAAACATTATAGAAACAGATATGAGCATTAAACATTCGGGGACACTAAGATCCGCTTTCGGGGGTGTGACGTTAGAGAGTTTATGGCTCCCATCGACACCTTCTCTTACTGATCCTCATTCACGTACATTCATTTCGCTACAATCTGAATAAGCCTAATTACTTAAATAGTGCCCTTGAGACCTCGCTGTCATAGGGTCGCAACAGTCACATAAAAGTTCGTCCATCAACATACCTATAAAGCCGAGCTTTCTCTACGCCGTTGGAAAGTTCCTGAGTGATCTAGAACTAGCCTGACTCGTGATCCAACGGTCTGGATGGTTCGATTACCATCTCACCTACCCCTCCCAATCTCGAGAGAGCTAGCCAAGTGGATAGCTCCTGTGAACTTTAGTTATATAATGTCGTTCTTCCACGTCGCACAACCCGCCGACCAAACCACGCCCGCCCATGTCACCTGTCAGCTATATCGCCTGCCGGGACACGCTTCTGATTTTTGCTCACAGCGACAAAGACGGATATTTTGCAGAAAGAAGCTTTTAAGCCTACAGCATTGGGACACAACTATAGCAAATGCTGCCAATAGTCAACACGCGCCCAACTCTAATTCCCATTACTAACAGGATCAAGGTATAGTCTTTTGGGCGAAATGGTTTATCATGATTGTAAATGCAGCGCTTCAAAGACACGCACAGAACTACCGGCGATGGCTTCAAGAGAGACATGCCAAGGACACAAGTTCCCCACTGACTAACCCTTGTCAAAAACTGCAAAGTCTTTACATCAGACACTGATGTAATCACTTTACATTAAAGATATGCATTGGACCACATATAATAGGTCCAGCTTATCGATAACACAATATTTTCGATGCGAGAATGTGGGGTTGATGCTTACCGTCCGTTTAAAAATTATTAACTCTGACCTTCGCTAAGTTTGCATTGCAGTTACCATGTTTGGCCTGTCTTTTATATTTTAAGCATCGAGGTCATGTTCCTCTAAGCTGTGGTTATGTTGTGGAATGTTGTACACATTTACGCGGTGGCGCTATTATTTTTGATTCAAGGGTCTTAAAAAGAAGAGGCAATTTTGAGTTCGTACATACAGGAATGGAGCGCAGAACAACGCGCATATATGGATTGAGTTTTCATATAGAATAATGATAATAATAATATTAATAATATTAATAATAATAATATAATTGGTTCACAGGAAGGGAAAGGCGCTGTATCTGTCACACTTTTGTCTGTGGACACCTGAACCGCGCCGTAAGGGAAGGGAGGAAGGTGGGAGTTGAGTTTAAGTGGAAAGAGAGAAAGAGGAGCCGTAGTGGTGGATTACGGAGTAATTTCGATATACAATGCAAAATAACAATTTCAAAATGCTTGCCATGGAAAATGCAGTGTAGCTACCAATTCATGTGGCACGCCCTAATGTGTCGATTCTATAAATAGTGACACGATTCAAATACAAATGTTTCATCGCTGTACCCCTCGATGGTATAATATGAACGTTAAAAATATTCATATCAACATAGGGACGGCAAAACATAGATATGAAAGCAGTGCAATTCGTAAGGGCCTTAAGGCTGCGGCAGAAGGAGACCAAACGAGTGAATTCTAAAACAGCGCAAAAGAACAGGGACGAGAGAACGAAACGTACAACACGAGCACTGACTTACAACTGATTTATTGGAAATAAGTGAGCAATATATAAGAAGAAGACTGGGTGATAAAACCAGAAGTAGTCGACGTCGAACATGGTGTAGGGGGCCTTAAAAGCGATAAGAGCGTGGTAGGTTGATGAGGGTAAAAGACGATATGATACGATATCATGTTTCGAAGCGAAGCATCGAAACATGATAAAATTGATAAAATATACAGAAGGAGTGGAATGCATAAAATTGACAGGTTACTGCTAAAAACTGCTTAAACTTTAACGGCGAGTTAAACGATGGCGATCAATGTTCTGCAGATAGAAACCTTATTTCCTTGTCGGACAGAAGCACAGACGGAGCACTGACACAGGTGTATTTATTAGTTTTTATGTTAAAGAATGTATTCAGTTCAGTTCAGGCGTTCAGTCGTGTCCGACTCTTCGTGACCCTATGGATCATGTCACGCCACGCTTTCCGGTCTCTCACTATCTTCTTAACATCACATAGCTTCATCTGCAATGCCTCGAGAATGCCATCTAACCATCGCGTTCGCTGCCTACCCCTTCTCCGGCGACCCTCAACCTTTCCCAACATCAAATCTTTCTCCAGCGACTCCTCTCTTCTCATCAGATGACCAAAGTAGCTGAGCTTTAACTTTAGAATTTGACCCTCCAATGAGCAGTCAGGGTTTATGGTCGACAATATCGACTGATTTGATCTTCTGGCAGTCCAAGGAACTCTTAAGAGTCTTCGCCAGCACCACAATTCAAACGCGTCAATTCTTCGGCGGTCAGCCTTTTTCACAGTCCAACTCTCGCATCCATACATCACAACTGGAAAGACCATAGCACGGGTTATACGGATCTTGGTTGGCAGACTAATGTCTCTGCTCTTTACTAGGCGGTCAAGGCTAACCATTGCTCTCTTTCCCAGAAGCAGGCGTCTCCTAATTTCATGGCTGCAGTCTCCTTCCGAGGTAATCTTGGCGCCCAAGAACAGAAAATCTGTCACAGCTTCCACTTCTTGTCCATTGATGCTCCAGGACTTGATAGGGCAAGACGTCATGATCTTCGTCTTTTTAATGTTCAGTTTAAGCCCAAACTTCTCACTCTCTTCTTGTACGCGCATCAGAAGTCTCTTGAGATCCAATTCACTTTCTGCCATTAAAGTGGTATCATCCGCATATCTAAGGTTGTTGATGCGTTTTCCAGCCATCTTCACTCCAGCTGAAGACTCGTCCAGACAGGCCTTCCTCATGATGCACTCTGCATATAGGTTAAATAGGCAGGGCGACAGTATGCAGCCTTGCCTCACCCCTTTCTCAATCGGAAACCAATCAGCAAGACCATGCCCAGTTCTGACTGTGGCCTCTTGCCCTTCATAAAGGTTCCTGAGGAGACAGATGAGGTGAATTGGAACTCCCATCTCTTGGAGAGCTTGCCACAATCTGCTGTGGTCTACGCAGTCAAACGCTTTCGCATAATCAATAAAGCAGAAGTAAATGGGTTTCTGGAACTCTCTTGCTTTTTCCATGATCCAGCGAAGGTTGGCAATTTGGTCTCTAGTTCCTCTGACCTTGCGAAACCTAGCTTGCACGTCCGGAAGCTCCCGATCCACATACTGCTGCAGCCTACCTTGCAGGATTTTTAACATCACCTTGCTAGCATGCGAAATAAGCGCGATCGTGCGGTAGTTGGAACAATCTTTGGCACTGCCTTTCTTTGGAATCGGGATGTAAACTGACCTCCTCCAATCCTGTATCCACTGGAGGGTTGTCCAAATCTTTTGACATAATGTATGCAGTGTGTTAACAGCGTCGTGGTTGAGGTTTTGAAGCAACTCAGCTGGAATACCATCAATTCCGCTAGCTTTGTTCTTAGCAAGGCTGGCTAAGGCCCATTCAACTTCACTCTTCAGGATGCCCGGCTCGAGATCAGTAATCACAACCGTCCTATGTTGGGTTTGCACATCCGGGTCCTTCTTGTACAGTTCTTCTGTGTATTCCTGCCATCTCTTCTTTATCTCTGAGGCTTCAGTGAGGTCCTTGCCTCGTTTGTCCTTTATCACGCCCAGCTTAGCACAGAAGCTTCCCTTGATATCTTTGATTGTCTTATACAGAGCTCTTGTGTTCCTTAATTGGCTGTTGTCCTCAACTGCTTGACACTGTATGTTCAAGAAGGCATTCTTATCTCTCCTTGCTATTTTCTGAAAATCCGCATTAAGAACCTTGTATCTTTCTCTTTCCCCCATACCTTTTGCCATCCTCCTTTCCTCAGCTATTTGCAAAGCCTCTTCAGATAACCAGTTTGCTTTTTTGCATTTCTTTTGCTTTGGAACTACCTTAGTAGCAACTTCTTGTATTATATCACGAACATCAGTCCACATCTCTTCGGGCTCTTTGTCTTCTAGATCTAATTCTTGAAATCGATTGCTCACTTCCACAGCATATTCTAATGGAATCTGATCCAGATCATACCTGAAAGGCCTTCTAGTTTTCTGCGTTTTCCTCAATCGAAGCTTAATTTTGGCAACAAGAAGCTGATGATCGGTGCCACAATCGGCCCCAGGCCTTGTTTTTACTGCTTGTATAGCGCTTCTCCATCTCTGCCGGCAAATAATATAATCGATCTGATTCCTGTACAGACCGTCCGGTGAAATCCATGTGTACAGGCGCCTCTTGTGCTGTTGAAAATGAGTATTCGCTATGGTCAGGTTGTTTTCTTGACAGAACTCTACTAGCCTCTGCCCAGCTTCATTTGGCTCACCAAGACCGAACTTGCCTGTAATTCCGGATATTTCTTCACTCCCGACCTTAGCATTCCAGTCTCCTATGAGAAAAACGACGTCTGATGATGGGGTGCGGTCTAAAAGGCATTGTAGGTCCGCATAAAATCTCTCAACGTCAGCTTCTTCAGCAGCAGTGGTCGGTGCATAGACTTGGATAACTGTTATGTTGAAAGGGTGACCTTGGATCCGAAGTGAAATCATTCGGTCGTTTTTGGGGTTGTACCCTAGCACTGCTTTGCCCATTCTTCTGTTTACTATGAGAGCGACCCCATTCCTTCTCTTGGATTCGTGCCCACAATAAAAGACATAATGGTCGCCGGAGTTAGATTCTCCCATTCCGGTCCACTTGAGCTCGCTGATACCCAAGATATCAATGTTCAATCTGTCCATTTCTCGCTTGACGATATCCAGTTTACCTTGCGTCATAGATCTTACATTCCATGTTGCTATGTGATATATCTCCTTGCAACATCGGACTTTGCGGTCGCTTCCCGACACATCCACAACTGAGCGTCCTTTTGGCTTTAGCCCAGCCGCTTCATTCGTCCTGGAGCTACTAGGAATCGCCCTTTGTTCATCCCCAGTAACATGTGGGACGCCTTCCAACCTGGGGGGCTCATTTTCCGGCGCCATATCGATAATGGTATTGTGACTGGCCATAGGGTTTTCTTGGCAGGAAATACTGGAGTGGGTTGCCATTACCTTCTCCAGTGAATCACATTTTGTCAGAACTCTCTGCCGTGACCTGTCTATCTTGGGTGGCCCTACACAGCAGAGCTCACGACTTCATCGAGTTTCGCAAGCCCCTCCGCCACGACAAGGCAGTGATCCATGAAGGGGTAAAGAATGTATACATACATGTTTTAGAATGTATACATACCAACTCGCCCAGGCTTCTATTTTGGGAGTGAAATAAGTTGTAACCATGATTGCCATAAATGGCGTATCCTGCCATACCTACAAAAGAGAGCGTTCCAAATATATTTTTTTTTAATGTAGGGTCCAAGCTTGCAATTTATATCGCTTGGCGATCGAGTGGACAAGCTGTATTTGTGAAGGAAGAAACGATCGTGCCTGCGCAATGGCGGAGATGATGAGCTGGCCGCCCGTGGCACTGGCGGCGAAGATTACGTCGCCGTGAGCGTCCACCACTATGACGGGACAGAGCGACGACACGGGCCGCATCCCGGCCCGGATGTAGTTGTTGCTGCTCGCCGCCAGCCCGTACACGTTCTTCTCGTGCGGTGTAGAGAAATCATTCATCACGTTGTTGTACCAGATGCCGGTCACCTTGGACATCATGTGGGCGCCGAAACTGAAAAAAAAAATATCGTGAAAGGAAAACGTTCACTCAACCGACACGGCCGTCGCGCAGCGCATTCGTGTGTGTGCGCGCGACTAGCTGTGTACGTTAAACGTTACACGTGACTGTACGGAGCTCATTTTCGGTTACAGTGTCGATTCTAAATTCATTCCAAAAAGCCTCACATGTGCTGAGCATTAAACTTGACTATATTGCCTTCCTACACTTCCTCATGACATGATGGGAAAAAACGCAGAAAAGCAGTTCAACCTGATAGACCCTGGATAGACCACTGATAGCATCAGCTTTTACTAAGCACACATCTTTAAAAAATCCTCTCCCAATGTCGTAACAGTATTTTACTCCAACCTCTAAGACCAACATTAGACCAGCATTTCGCGCAGTTAGTGGCCACTATAGATGTCGCGTTATCACGCTGAAGCGCCAGTAGCATATTTATTAAAACAGTATAGTGTCTTTTCTTTCACCAGTGCACCCAATATTGCAATCCCTCAACACACCTCCTTTCTTTCAAAGCGTACATTATCATTTCTTTAACACCCTGCTTTGGAAAATGATTGTTTGATAAAAGAAATTGGTAACAGTCCTATCACTTCCCCAGCTACAACGCAAAATAATTTGAATTAACGGACTGACTCAATGCCAGCATAATAAGCGATATTTGGTATCAAATCACTAAATAATATCAGGTCTCTATCGACGCTGATGCTTTTCGGTTATCCCCCACTGTGTTCCCCATATCGGCGTTTAATTGCATCGAGTAGAAATTGGCAGCCACGTACTCGGTATTGATGCTCGAGACAAGGCACAGTGCGTCTCCGTTGGCTGCCACGATGCAAACGTGTCCCGAGCCGTGGTCTTCGACGGAGGACAGCTGCAGGCCGTAGTAGCTGGCGTCCTCGTGCGGCGACGCCGTGATCAAGTTAAGGGCCACTTCGTTGAACTCCTTCGCGCTGAGCAGCTGCCGCAGCACGTTCTCCACGGACTGTCGACGAGGATTCAAAGATCAGGTCACCACCCGACAACCCTACTAATTATCGGATAATTGCTTAATGGTGACAAGCTGGATGTATACGGAAGCAAGGAGACCTGGTTGAAGTCATCCGTGCAGTGTCCGCTAACTAATGACCGCGATGGCAGCATATTGAGAGTTTGAGCAAGCGTCTTCTCCACACTTATTATCATCGACATGGGTACCATGCTGTGCAATGGCCGGAAACCAACAAGTCATCGAGCACAAACGAAATAGAATTTGTGTAGCGAAAGCTACACTGTGCTAGATTTTGAAGCCGTCGGCGTGACACCAGAACAAGACGAAGAAGCAGAAGAAGAAGAAGAACGCTTGGTCATCGCAGCTAATGCTTTCGCTCCACATTCGGTTCAGCAGCGTTGAACCCTTCTCATTTTTTTAGCTAAAAGTAGGCCAGAAGAACTGTGCTCGCCGATCTCCTCAGACTCTGCCTCCATTGAAGTAGGTTCTTCAAAAAAAGTGTGCTGGAATAGATCGATCGCTGTCACTCGGTCAATAGGAAGGGCGACCACGCGGGACACCGACTGTTCCCAGATCACATAAGACATAAGCCATTTTATTCTACGAGCATACTGTTACTTGAATTTCGTTACCAGTGCACTCTCCGTCCTTGGTGAATCAAAATTGTGCATAATGAGGCATTATTCAAGTTTCCTGGAGATGGTGCGCTAACGCAAGACTAAATGGTTACGGTAAGATATACGGTCCTGCCTCTGTCACTGGCTGTATTGATAGACTCACGTAATTGCTGAACGTTTGCTGAGTTCGCTGATCGGTATTTCTTTCCCGCATTCTCAAGAAGAAGAGATAAAGTTTTGAACTTATTAGTGTACATAAGGGTATCGCCAAAACAGGTGACATAATTATCTATAGTTTAGACAATTGCGCCTACTTTCTCGTTCAAAAGGATATCGTGAAAGGTGGTGTTTGTGTACCTGCTTTATATCGAACGCTTCGGGATCACCCAGCTGAAAGCGTCTGGCGAACGCGAACTTGAGCGCCTCGACGAGGCGATGTGCGCTGAGCTCATCGTCGGCGAGGAGGCCTTCGCTCCGGAACTTGTCCAGTATTGAGATCACGAAGGCCAGCACAGGGCCCGATGTCGGCGCCGGCGTCGTGAATAGCCACTCGTCCCGAGACAGCAGTGTCGACACCGCGGGCACTAACTCGGCCCCAAAATTCTCGAAGTCCTTTAGTGTCAAGACGCCGCCTGGATAGAATATGCCACTGATCCAACTTTCTATACTATACAATTGTTGTGTTTAATTTAATTGCAATACTTTCAACGCCCTAAGGCATTATTGCAGACGTGCGGAAACACGTTATTTTAATGAGGTCGGCGTTAAGAAACACAACCAAAAATATAACGAAACTAAAGAAAAATTAAGTGAACATGAAGGAAATGACGAACAGGCAAAATAAAGAATGGCAAGAATGGCAGCACGCAAGCAGTTATACATCAAATAATTGAGCCTGAAACACAAGTGCTCTTTTTCTAAACACAGATGGCGGCGAACGCATACCCTCAGGACACTATCACCTCTCCTGTAAGTGGGCGTACCTGTTCCGAAATAATGCAGTCATTCACTGCATACTTTATTCGACACGGGTGACAGTGGCCCACTGTCGCAGATTTTTGCACATTTTCATTAAGTGAACGCGATGGGAAGGAAGCGCGCGCGGCATCTGCATAGAATGGTCGAGAACATTGCAGAAATGTCTCCTTTTTTCGCGCGGAGAGCGCGTAGCCTTGCACACATCGGCGTCAGCTCCTCTTCATCCCCGGTGGAGGCGATGACTCACCCAGCGGAGAAGCCGCTAGTCGCCTCCTAAAAATTCCGGCGCGCCTGACCAATGATGACGCGCATCTCGGCAGCCGGAAAAGAGGACACTAGTGTTACAGAAGTTGCGTGTATGTGTGGGCCTGCCTTGGCTAATAAAAGAAAGACGCGGCGCGCCCATATATTGAGGTCGCGTCGTTTCGGCAAGCCAGCGGACGTTGCAGTGAATCAAGTGCTACTGCTCGGATCCCGGGGTCAACCCACTGCTCGGCAAGCCCATTGATCTGCGAAGGAGCGGCGAACATTTACAGGACGGTCACAACGTGACTCTCCAGACATCAATATGCGGCAGTGCCCAGTGAACAATTCGGTGTTTATTTTTTCAGACCCTCTCGTGTACAGTGTACTGACGTGAAAAATATGTGCTTCTTGAAAGCCTCTTTAACTTGCATGCTTTGCATTGCCTTTTTGTGAACCTCGCCTGTGTGTTTAAGTAACAGTGTGAATTCGTCTGTATTATGCCATGCTGTGTATAACGTTTGTTTTGTTTGTTAACTCTTACTCCGACCCTTTCTATGGCTTAAACCGGCGAAAGCTAAGCAACAAACGGCCCATCCCTTCTGCGTCTACAGGTAACTGACTTCCGGCTGAGCTTGCCTTGCAAGTCGAGGACATTTTCTTTTAGACCTGAATAGCTAGCCCCACTACTCTAAGGGTGTCTGGGAGTGTGCGCACCAATTGTGGCGCATCGTTAATAAAATATTATTATTAACGTCTGACATCCACATCAGCCTCCTCGTCAATCCTGCTGCACGTCAATTCCTATAGGAGAAGGGAAAGGAAATATACCTAGAATAGAAATTTCGCCTACTTTCCTGTTTTTCGCGTCTGACACAATAAAATAACACTCCTACAATAATTTGGCGTCTGGGAAGCTGACATAGCTAGTGTATCGCACCACGTGGCATGCCATAACAATGGCCAGTTTCCATTGCTGTCACATAAGGCCGCGAAAGATCCTGATTTAGAAAATGTGCCAAAAAGGCTATGGCAAATGACTGATCTTCGCCGCATTCAAAGTCTTCATTGTCTATAAGATGTAAAGACCGTAAAATGTTACATCTAGAAGAAGGTAAGAGAAGGACCCCTTTATGCCACGCTGCTAATGAAACCTTCTGCGTTGTTTCGGGATGGTGTGAAGTGTAAGCTTTCAAGATTCAGGTTCCTTTTCCTTTTTAATCGAAAAAAAAGACGTCAATCTCTCCCTACTAGCGCTTGATGTGCTCTAATATCTCATCATCATCATCATCAGCCTGACTATACTCACTGCAGGGGACACTACTTTGTGAGGTGAAGTTTTGCTCGGTAAGAAATCAGGAAAAGTTTAATCACTTCAAATTCACTGATGCCACTCGCAAACTGCGAGTCTTTTTCGCATCCAGTCCCAGCGACGATGAGCGCTGACGAGAAGCAATAAATTACCCAGTTCTCTCAGCTCCGACACCATGGCCCGAATCTCGAAGCCTGACTCGAAGAAACGGCCTTTCTTCTCGCTCCCAGCTATCTTGCGCAGTGTCTCCGCCAACCTCTTGTTGTGGTACTTGTCTCCCACTTTCAGCACACGTGTCGTGTTCGGATTGGTCAGAACCTTCCTGCTCGCGGACGTGAAGACAAGGGCAACAGTTCATGTTACTGTAACTTCTGACTGCTTGCTGTTATCTAGGGGGTAGCATCACAAACAATAACCTGTACGCACACGTGTAATCTCTACGGCAACCGCAGAGCAAGGGCGCTGGTCCGGAGGTACTGCAGTCTATAGTGTGTTTCCCGTATTATGCAGCACGGGCAGGACGTTTGCGGTGATAGACCGTACCGTACGCTGCTCGTCAGCAACACGCCGCCTGTTTCAGTTTCTCGCGTCCAAGCTGCACCCCACCGTAGCTTGGACGTGAGAAACTTGCTCTGTAAATGGCGAAAAATTCCTTAAGCGTGTGTTATCATGTTAAATTTGATCTTAAGTTACGTGTCTGCACATGTCGTGTGTACGATACACCAATTGGAAGGGGTGCTTCGTCCTGTCTTCTTTGTGTTCGTTTAGTGCTCTTTGTGCCTTTAAATATTAAGTATACGGCACAGGCCTCATTTCATTAGCTGATGTCCAAATAATTGAATAAGACATTATCAGTATGCCTCCTAGTATATACATCTTTAAAAATATTCAGGGAAGATTGCATTCCAATTTCATTTTTTAAGCACTATGTGGAATGGTCCTAAAATATTCACACGTTAATTTTACGAATACCGTACACTTTGGCCAACTCACAAGAGGCAGGGCGATCACCATAGTATATCTTCTCTTTGGATGCAGTGCATTCAGAACTACTGCCCCACTTCGTTAGCATCAATCGCATGCAATATCGCGGAGCACATGACTAAAAAGCAGATTTTTGGAATTGCTTTAGAAACGCACCCTTTAACAACCCTTCACCTTGGATTTCATTCCAACTTGAATTATTCTTAAAAGCAGCACATGACTTCGCAACTACTATGAGACAGGTAAATAAAAAGGTATCATATTCATAGTTTCTTCCTCTGCTTTTGGCAAAGCGTCTCCTCCTCAACTTTTCTAGTTCTGCAGTGCTCCTTTTTTCTTGCCCTCTTTCCACCACAATGCCTTCTCATTATCAACTAGCCCAGTGCTTCGCTAGCATCACTGAGTACACTATTACCGCCCTCTCCCCCCGCCCCCTTGGGGGTGTATACGTGCACTTGTTTTCCTAAATACGCGCCCTTGATTCGGAACCATTTTCCCCCCAAAATACTAGCCCTTTCCTTCTACCCCACCCCTGCAGAAAGCATCTAATTATTTGGTGACCTCTTGGCCAGAGAATGTCTATACCATGTCTAATGTAGAAATGGAGGCGCTGTGTATACTCTCGCACCTAATTTTGCTGTCTGGGTGTTTGGCCACGCTAGCGATGGTCTCGGCGAGCTGCTCGTAGACTACGAAGCCGTCCTCCGCCAGCGTGATGGCGTCCACGAAAAGGTCTTTCCAGGCCACGCTGCTCCCAGTGAGGTTCAGCAACAGTTCGTAACCCATCAGCTCGCCGAAAGCTCCCACTGCCTTGGCCCCTGCGCCCGAATATCCGCAACGCCATAGGGTCCCCATTTAGGAGAACTTTGCCACCGCAAAAGAAACTGATTTCGCACATGCCGTTCGGTGCTAGTACTTTTCGATTCCCAACACTCGCTGTCGCAGGGGTGCCTCGGTGTAGTAAAGGAAGTGACAATTTTCAGGTAACGTTTAGACGAGAAATTTTATTCGTAAATTTAATCCAGCTTAGTGCACCCTTTCGAAATCGTGTGGAATATAACAGATCATTTGTATTACGTGCGGGGTGAATACACTTGAACTTGAATACACGTGAAAGCCTTTCTTGCATCAGGCGAGACGTCCGGAGAAATTGTGATCTGAAAGCGTCCTTCGCAATGGCGCTCAAAGAAAAATTGAATCTTTCATAATAAGCAGGGTGGTCTATGTGGCGCCGTAATTGTGGTTTCACATAGCTTAAAAGGACAAACTTGACGTTCTCATTCGTAAAGGGATCAAAACAGCACTAGGTTTGCCACTCAATACATCGACAAACAAGTTTTTGAAACTAGGGGTTTCCAAAACCCTCGAAGAGCTCAATGAGGCTGAAACGACCTCGCAATACCACAGACAGTTGCCCAGTTGTACTAGTCGCAGCATTTTGGAGAAACGGGGCCACGAGCAGTGAGCATACTCCAGACGCACAGACAAGGTTCTTAGACAGGTTAGGGACAAATTAAAGATACCGCCACTCTCCAAAAACTTGCGCCCCGTCTACAATGAGAGCCGGAGGAGCGATATAGCAGCAGCGTTGAAAGCCCGTTTTGAGGGCAGACACGTCTTGTATACAGATGCCGCACAATGCGCGGACGGTATGGGATGAGTTTCGGTAACAACTAGAGAAAACGGGGGCTCGGTAGTTCGCTGCAGCACACACACTCGAGTGCAACGGAGGCAGAGGAGGTGGCCATTGCGCTAGCTCAACCCAGCAACAGGTCAAAATTATTGTTAGTGACTCAAAGTCAGCGATGAGAAACTTTGACAATGAGCTCCGTTTTGGCCATAGCAGTAACAGTGTTGACCAGTGGCCCACCACCGGCAGAGCAGGTTACGCTCATTTGGACACCGGCACACCAGGAGTTGAGGGGGAACGAGAAAGCGCGCGTACTGACCCGAAGATTAGCTACATACCGGGATCCCAGTAACGTCTCGTACGCAACCCTGTACCCACTGCGCGATGTGAAGCCCCTACAGTTCGATGAAGACCTTAATGTGTACAAAGATATCCTAAACCATTCCAAATTAGGCAGACCAATATTACCAAAAGCGTCAAGCAACTCACCAAAAGTGAGAGCGTTATGTAGCGTAAGCTACAAACCGGAGTATTCAGCCCCCAGCTTTACAGAAAGTGCAACCCGGAAATTGTCAGTACCAGGTGCAAACGTTGAAAGAGCATAGCGGACATGATCCACATGATATAGAAGTGCGATAGATTTGGAGAACCTGACAGAGCAGATGAGTCCTGTGAGGCAATATTACTCAAATAGGACTACAAAGGAAAACGTGAAAACATCCGTCTCGCCCTGGCGGGCGCTGATCATATCCAGGAGATCCTGGTCGACGGCTGAGGGGGAGGACACGACTGGGACAGAGCTGCACCTTTCGCCAACCTTTTCACAGGTAGAAATAAATGTTCTTTCTCTCTCTCTCTCCACCGTGAATCGAACCACTATCTATCCGATCCCCAGCCGAGCACGCAAACTGCTACTCCACGCCGGGTTTGTGGGAAACAGACCGTAACTCTCCTTGTATATCGTGAGGACGGTAGTAGTTTACTCTGGGACACCCGCTGCCATGTGTGGGCCCTCAGGCACTCTTCAAGCTGTCCTACAACAGCTTTTTCGCCTGAGGGCTTTCACCCTCGAGTTGAAAATAAATTGAATTGAAAATGACGATGCAGTCAGTGGTAGTGAGACAGTAGCGTTGACAATGACGCTGCAGTAGTGCTAGCGATAATGATAATTGTTTCATCGATTAATGATTTTGTTGATAATGATGAAAGCATCGATAGCGATGATGATTATGGTGGTGGTGGTGGTGGTCAAGATGGTAGTGGTGATAACGACAATGGAGTTAGTGATAATTATAATGGTGCTAGCTGTGATGACAATAACGGTTATTTAGTTGATAATAACAATGATTACAGCGGCCGTAATTATGATACTAGCGATGACATGACGATGCTGCTAATGAATAGAGTCCTATAAAGTCGCTTTCGCCATTTCCTCTAAGCATACTTAGCGCAGTCCTGTATGCTGGGACAACTGCTGTCGTGTGTGGGCCCTCAGGCACTCTTCAAGCTGTCCTAAAACAGCTTTTTCGCCTGAGGGTCTTCATCCTCGATTTGAAAATAAATTGAATTGAATTGAAAATTACAATGCAGTCAGTGGTAGTGAGACAGTAGCATTGACAATGACGCTACAGTTAGTACTAGCTATAATGATAATTGTAGCATCGATTAATTATTTTGTTGACAATGATGATAGCATCGATAGCGATGATGATTATGGTGGTGGTGGTGAAGATGGTGATGGTAGTGGTGATAACGACAATGCAGTTAGTGATAATGATAATGATGCTAGCTGCAATGACAATAATGGGTATTTAGTTGATAATAACGATGATGACAGCGGCAGTAATCATGATACTAACGATGACAATGACGATGCTGCTAGTGAAGAGTCCTATAAAGCGGCTTTCGCCATTTTCTCTAAGCAGACTTAGCGCAGTCCTGTAACTTGTCGTGGAATGAACGACGAACGGGTGAAAGTAGGAACGGCCAGCGTATGGCTACTCGCAGCCCAAATCTTCATGTTTTGATCTGCTCCTACTCTTCTTCCTCATACTCATAACACCGTCGAACCTGCTTTCAATAGCTTTATTAAACTATTACCCTTCATTTTCTCGCTTCTCCTCAACTCATAATTCGCCCTTCGTCCACTCCCCTTCTTGGCGTCAACTGTGTCGCCTGCTGCAGCTACTCTGGTAGCGTCCTGCAGCGTTGTCAAGCATGGCTTTTTGTTTTTCGTCACTGAGCGCTCTAAAAGGCTTCCTGTGAGTAATAACGTATGGTAGCTGTCGTACGTACATTTAAAAACATTAAGCTCTCGCGTTGACATTCTTTTCATTTTGTCCAGAATTTCTCAACGCCATTCAAGGATTCTCTCTTCGCTAAGTCCACAATGTTCACTTTTACACACCTTGGTTCATGGAGGTCAGAAGTGATCGCAAAAGTTATGTGCATGCTCACCTACGAGTGACCCGTTGTCAGTATCACGGTACATGTTAATTTGGGCGGCGCCAGGAGCCCTGGGTCTAACCACGATGGCCGTCGCATTACTCGCCGATCTGCGTAAGTATAAAAAAACACCTCGTGGTCACTTATACTACTACTTCAAGAGTGTGACACGAGAGGTTTAGTGTCTTCCGTACGCGGCTCATTTTGCAGATCCTTGTTGGCGTTCATGCGCTTTTACTACTCCTTAATATATTTGATTTGCTCTCCTACAGTCTCACACATCTCATAAATATAAAGACGTAAGCTACCTCCTTATGCGAGAGGCTACTCCACATTGGTGTATAGGCCCGACTCAACGAAGCTGTACAAATGTACAAACGAGCTTGCGTGGCCAAAGATTAGCGTGCCTGACGTGTTATCTTAAAGCCACAATGGTGTCAATTTCCATCTCAAATGAGCAACACCCGCCGACCAGTCATTGCATGGCCATGTCACGTTAATCCAAAATTTCATCTTGCGCACTCTTGCATAGTGTGATTTCACAATGCCGCTTCTGCACTCTAAAAATTCCCAAAAAGAGAATTGAAATCGATGCATGCGAATTTCTACCGGTGGACTTATCGCACTTTGCTAGAAATAGTCACGTTTTGTTGACGAAGTAACGTTCGCGAAACCATGTAGCTTCTATGCACTAGAAAAAGGAATAAATGTACGAGGTGGGGAGTTTCGAATACCTAGACGTAAGAGGCAAGACGGCCAACATAATTTCCACAGAAAATTAAGCGGTCGGAATCGATTATGCACACTCGAGCATACCTGTGAAGAAGAACTAGGAAAGATGGTTTGGTTTATGGCTTTGCCGTCCCAAATCAACTCAGGTTATGTAGACACCGTAGTGGAGGGCTCCAGAAATTTCGACCACCTTTAGTCCTTTAACGTGTGCCGACTTCCATTACTTTTCGCCGCATCGAAAAGCGACCGCCGCCGCTAGGATTCCATCTCACGTCCTTTTCTTTAGCAGTCGAGCTCCCTAACCACTGAGTCATTGCCGCAGGCGCTGACCAGCAGTAATTAAAAAAGTGTGCGTGCTTGCGGAAGCAAACGATCAAAGAACACAGCACGCAAATCAGCCGCCACTCACAAGCTGCGCAGAGTGTCACGGAACAAGCTGGAACAACCTGCGCTCGGAAATTATACGGTAGAGGGAGCCGCCATTTATGCTTTTTGTGCATTCAGCGTTTAGTAGAAACATTATTATACGGCCAAACAAGCTTTCAAGTGATTCAAAGTTTCTGGTTAGCGGCAGCACAGAAGCGAAATTATCGCGCTCAAAAATGGGCCATTATTCAGGAAATTACAGTCAGTCAATTACAAAAACGAAATAGGCATTGAATACTTGTCGGCCCCTTCAGAGTGGAAGAGAACATGAAGGATAGCCTCACCCCCTGGTTCTACATGCTGTGCAGTCTCCGGAACGGCGAATAAACAAGAAAACATCGACTAAAACTTGACGCCTGTCGAGTTGAAATTCAAATTTTGTTCCATTCGATTGAAACATCAAATTCGGTACTTCGGTCAGTTTGCTCATATCCATTTGTGGTTTCGCATCTGCTCTAAGATGCATGACCATTAAGGTCACCAGAGGGCGATCTCGCGCCTTTGATGTGCCAATCAGCAAGGCTAGTCATTAAATTTCCCAATATCGTTTTGCTGTTTGAGTTTGTAATGTCCACTATCGTACGACTTTGGAAGTACACAAAATGGAAGGGTTAGCGGTTGAAGTTTTCTTGATTTGTGGACACAAAAATTCCGTTTGAACTCAGGTGACCTCACACTGGCCGCGCCGACTCACCGGTTGTAATAGGTGGCTACGAATCCTCCTCCGAGACCACATTTGTGGGGTATGGCCACACATACGCACAGGATGGTGGCAACTGCGGCGTCGCCTATGGTGCCACCCTTGCCGAACATCTTCCTGCATTCACGCAAATGAATCCATTACAATTTTTCTAAAGACTCTGGCTATGTGCACATCACGTTAGTGAGACTATGTTTTATATTAACGAACTATCGTATCCATAGTGTCAGTAGGAAAACGATTGTCCTGTTGTCGAAATGTGAAATATTATCTCAGTTTGTATTTTGAATGTATTGTAATGAAATCAACCGACAAAATTAGGCAGAGCACAAAATTACATTCCGCAGTGAGGCGCAGAAAAACACCCTGCTCTCGCCACGTGGTAAGCACACCGGTTTTGACGAATTTTCAATTACAACACATTACCTGCATCGTGAGGTCAAAAACGTTTTGAACCGGAAGCGCTTCTCTCCGATCGTTCATGTTAAATGCGTTGTCTCTCTTTATAAACGTGTGTGTGTGTATGTATGTGTGTGTGCGCGCGTGCGTGCGTGTCTGTGTCTTTCTGTCTGTGTGTGTCTGTCTGTGTGTGTCTGTCTGTCTGTCTGTCTGTCTGTCTGTCTGTCTGTCTGTCTGTCTGTCTGTCTGTCTGTCTGTCTGTCTCTCTGTGTCTGTCTGTCTGTCTGTCTGTGTGTGTGTGTGTCTTTTTGTCTGTCTGTCTCTGTCTGTCCGTCCGTCTGTCTGTCTGTGTGCGCGCGCGCGCGCGCGTGTGTGTGTGTGTGTGTGTGTGTGTGTGTGTGTGTGTGTGTGTGTGTGTGTGTGTGTGTGTGTGTGTGTGTGTGTGTGTGTGTGTGTGTGTGTGTGTGTGTGTGTGTGTGTGTGTGTGTGTGTGTGCGCGTGTGTGTGTGTGTGTGTGTGTGTGTGTGTGTGTGTGTGTGTGTGTGTGTGTGTGTGTGTGTGTGTGTGTGTGTGTGTGTGTGTGTGTGTGTGTGTGTGTGTGTGTGTGTGTGTGTGTGTGTGTGTGTGTGTGTGTGTGTGCGCGCGCGCGCGCTCACGCGCTCACGCGCTAGGCGGGCGTTCAGCAACTGGTAATTGTCAGGACCGTGGTCTTCAAGAGAAAGATTTATCTGCCTCAGTCACCGCTTTGAGTAACTTCTTCACTGCGTAACGTCTTCATTACAATACGCTTTGGTGGGCAGTCTCAATAAAGTTGGCATATTTTTCTTTTATTATCGGTTTACCTAGACCAGAATGCGTACAATTATTTAGCAAGAATCAGTACGCAAAGCCACTCCTCCAAGGCCAGCATGTCGGACTGAACATTCAGAAACCACCGCAAATACCCTACTGAAAAATCCTGTATCAATCTCATACCTGATTCGCTCTACCGGATTATTATACAGGCCCAACCGGCACGAAACCGCGCGGAGCTCTGATTCCGTAATATCCTGTATGGTCGGTGGCTCTTGTTTCTGAAAACAAATGCGACGCTAGGCTGGAAACGGTATGCAAAACTATAAAATAACACGACTACATCTGAAAACTGAAAAAAAAAAAGGTTAAGCACCTAGAAAAATATTTGCAGGGACAATCCAGGATCCGAACTCCGGCCCTGACGCTCCACAGACAGGTACTTTAACCACTACTCACGGCTGGGGTTTTTTTTTTATTTATTGCCTGACTTCGGCACAATACACAAAACCACTTACAGGGCACAATGAGCATTCAATAATACAACAATCAGCCAGGTGGGTTGTGGCGTCGTCATGCTAAAATTCTCTTAGGGTCACTAATGGCTCCAATCTTCCGAGCCACTCGGGAGCTTCAGGGGCAAGTTTCTGAATTTCAATATATCTATTCATGTCTTCCCGAAAATAGATCCGTGCTGGCCGTGCGTTAGGATCGCAATGGTATCCTGTCATTCTCGAGCGCCAAATACAGTGGAGGGCCATTAGCATAATAAGGTCAAATGGCACCCCATCCTCATTCTCTACTGGCAAGTACCTAATACCATGCGAGTCTAATGGAAATTCCTTTTTTAAAGTCCTTTGTAAAATATCCCAAAAGTATACCCCTTCGCAACAATGTAGGAAAACGTGGTCTATAGTTTCTGGCTGTTTACAAATTAAGCAATGCGAACCCCAATGTAAAAATAAATTCTTCCCTTCCAAGAACTTCTTTACTGGCAATGTTTCCGTGTGTAACTTAAAGAAAAAAGTTTTTCCATTTGACGGCACCTGCATCGCCTTCACCCGCTCAAGTACGCCGCGTCCTGGTCCTCCACTGTATAAGGCCCTGTACATTGGTATGGGAATAACTACGTCGCACAAATCCTTGTACAGCTTCTTCCTGCTAACACAAGATAAATATTCATAAGAAAATCGAACAGACAGGAATCGCACATAAGCGACAACTTCTCTAAAATAACCAAAAATGCGCCCCGATACACTTTCGGTCGAGACAACAAAGTTCGGCAGTGCATTTCCGAGCCTTAATTGGCACACAGTACGCAAAAATGGATCTTTTACATCGCGAATAAAAAGAAATCTGCTGACAATCTGTCGTAGAAATAGATGCCCCAAACCCAGTCCACCGTCCTTCACCCGCCTAAACAAACTGGTCCGGCTACATCGTTCCCATTCTGCTGCCCACACAAAAATGGCAAATATCCGGTGCAGTCTCTGTACGTTCATCCTTGCACAATGCAACATTTGCATAGCACAGCTTCGACATAAAAAACATATCGCACACTGTGGCTCTGGCGAAAACTGACAATTGTTGCCTTTTCCACCCCTCCACCTTTTCCCGCATGGCTTGAGTCTGTGCCCTCCAGTACGATTCGCTATCGCGATAACTATCTAGTGGGACTCCCAAGCGCTTTACTGGTGTTGTCACCCAGGACATGTTCGCGAACTTCTCGGGCGTCGTTGGCCATTATCCGTGCCAAAGCCCCAGGGACTTTGACCAATTAACTTTACTGCCGGAAACCTTTGTGAATTCTTTTACAGACGACACGGCCTCGATTACCCCTTCGCGATTCACTGCGAATACAGCCACATCGTCCGCATATGCCAGCAGCTTAACCTCTGCAGCTTGCAATTGGAAGCCACGAATTTTGCCGTTTTCTATGATATTTAAACACAGTGTCTCAATGTAAATGCAGAATAGCAGAGGGCTGAGGGGACAACCCTGGCGCACCCATCGCTGCAGGTTTATGGGGGCCCCCAAACTCTTATTTACAATAAAAATCTTGTTGTGCAGCTTCGGTACGCCATGGCCACTCCCTCGCGAATGACGGACCCTACATTGACATGGTCGAGTATGCAGAACAGGATTTCATGTGAGACACAATCAAATGCTTTCTCCAGATCCAACTGAAGGATGGCTACACAACTGTTTGTGTGATTACAGCACTCAAGCACACTCCTCACTTTATGCACATTGGAAACAATGGATCGACCCTTTATCCCACACGTCTGGTGTGGTCCAACTAACTGTTGAATTACTGACTGTAGTCTACGGGCTAGAATTTTCATAAACACATTGTAGTCTACATTCCTGAGTGCGATAGGGCGCTATGCTGTAACCTGTTGTAACTTATCTGCTTCATTGTATTTAGGAATCAACACTCACGGCTGGTTATGGTTATAACGGCTGCATTTTCTGTTTAAGTAGTTAATATTGGTATTTCGTACTTTGTATATTTTTCTCGAGTGTAGGAGTTGTGGTCGTATTTCATCGATCGACCATTCTTTTTCGACCGTTTTTTCCTGGCTATCACAAGGGGTCACAATGTCCCGCATCTTTAGAATGCATCGCTTTCGTGCAGGCAATTAAACATCAGAATATTGTGATTTACTACTGCTGATGTGTTTTTCATCACCTTTGAACGCTTATAATTTTTGCTACATAGAGAGATAGCCGGTACACTAATGCTTGTAATACTGCGCGTTTAGCTTCACGTGCTGCCAGCGGAGTAGCGGCGTGAATGAATACACTTCCGAATAAATGTTTTGCGCATGTAAGCGCTCGAGGAAGCGTCGCCCGATATGCGGCTATCTATGCATATTTAGATGGTCAGTAATGTGTTTCATTTATTCTCCAGCGTATGTTTTCTCTGCGAATAAAACACTATACGTTCTTCCTTGCACTTGCGCGTTGAAGCTATTACATCTTCAAACGCGGATATGAAGATGCGCCTGAAAATCGGACGAGCTGTAGCGACTGTTGCACACGCAAAAGCGACGCGATGCGCGCATGTAGTTGCTAGCGTACACTTGGACGACTTCATATTTTTGAGGAATTTGTGAAAGAACGCGTACTCCACATATACAGAAAAGTTGTAATGTATAATATGTATGGGTTCATGCTTATTTAGCGTACTGGCATGCTCCAGCATGGTTAATCTGGTTGAGCTTCATCGATCGGCCCGGCTTAAGTTGAGAACCGGAAATACTCTGTCCGGTATCAATTCCATACATGACGGCTTCGTACGGTTTCAGTTAAACCGGACATGGTCTCTTCAGTATATGAGCTCCATACAGGAACAGTCCACGCGGTTTCCGATCCATATCGGACTGAGATGTATGGTTTGGAAATTTTCTGTCCGGTGATTCATAAATCCAGATAAATCCGGAGATTCATACTGGGCATGACCTGTCCGCTAAAAACCTCTTTAAGCTTCATACAGGACAGGTCACACCGGTATGATAGCTCAAAGGAATATTACGGGACCTGTGAAAACCGGTTTGGTTCGATACGCGAATTTTCACTAAGGTGGATTTTTTTTTAAACGAATATGCGTTCAGTTAGCAGTAGTACAGCAGAATGCGTACTATTATTTCGCATGGTCAGAACGCAAAGCCACTCTTTCAAGGCCTGCATGTCGGACTGAAAATTCAAAAACCACTGTAATGTTTTTTGCAACGAGTAGGCTTTACTGTCAGTAGCACACACTATCGTTGGCTGCCTCTGCACTCTGTACATTACATGGTATGGCATGGAATGGTGTGGTATGGTATGGTATGGTATGGTATGGTATGGTATATGGCATGATATGGTATTGTGTATTAAGGTATGGTACGGAAAGTACAACTGGTATAGTATGGTATAGTATGGAATGGTATGGTATGGTATGGTATGGTATGGTATGGTATGGTATGGTATGGTATGGTATGGTATGGTATGGTATGGTATGGTATGGTATGGTATGGTGTGGTGTGGTGTGGTGTGGCGTGGTGCGGTGTGGTAGGTGTGGTATGGTATGGTATGGTATGGTACGTATGGTATCATATGGTATTGTGTATTAAGGTATGGTACGATAAAGTACGATGAGATATGGTATCTTATGCTATGTTAAAATATCGTGAGGCGACAAACGCTGTGAACGGCGTCGTGGGGATAGCTTCAGTAAATTTAGAGAACCTCTGGATTTTAATGTACACTGACATTATACAGCAAACGCGAGCCTATTCTGTTTCACCTCCATCAAAAGATTTCCGCATGAAGCACCTTCAGAAACCGATATACGCTGAGGGAAATTTCACCCTTTTTTCAGCGATGCAAAGAAGCACGTGCGCATTGTGTACAAGGCACTCTGCATAAATGCAGGTTGGAATTTCTTGCGCTGGGCAGTGGCTGGAAATACGTCCACTTTGCTGCAGTCTGTCTGCGGAATGCATAGTCAGGAAAAGTGGAAAATGGCCGCTGTAGCATATAGGCTTTGACAAAGCTCTTACGATCTCCTATCCTCACTTAGCTCGTGATATCTTACGGCTGCATCAAAAGCAGTACCTTTCATTGCGTTGCGATAGTGCCATTCTAGCGACGTAAATTTAACAATTCCCATCGCGCGCCTAGTTGTTAAGTATCAAAGCCTCCATCTCGCAGCGCCAGAGGTGGAGCCCACCTGGTGACGTTGTTGCAGTGGCGGGAGCCGGAGATGGAGACCCATTCGCTGAAGACGCCCATCTTGGTGTGTGAGACGAAGCGCGGCTGGCGGCTGGGAGCTGCTGCCTTCCGGGTGAGCAGCAGTGCAAGCGCCACGGTGCACGTAATGAGCACAGTCATGATTACCATGAAGACACCCAGCACTGCCATGGAGGCCTTGTTGCGGCCTGGCTGAGAGTCTTCCGAGCGAAATGAGAACCGGTAGCTGTGGTAACTGCAGAACGACAGCATCGCTGAAACTGAGACAAGCCCGGTAACCAAGCTGCAACAAGCAATCCTCTCACCATCCCCTTCCCTCAGAATGAAACACTCGTCTTCCAGCTGGCCAGCTGGATTACCAGCTGGGACTGCTGACCAAAGCTCAAGTGGGTGCTGACCAGCAATGACGTATCTCACAAGATTAGCACCTGAGTCGCCAAGTTGACAAAAGAGGCGACATTGACAGCCTACCATGATAACACCTTGAAGTATAAAATAATTTCTTCACTCTAACGGCGTGGCATCGGCGTACAGCAGCTAAAGTGAAAGCACTGTGTAGTTCTTGTCATGATTTCCGCTACTGGTAGAAGAAATGGGCCGACGGGTGCGGGAACATGTCAGGATACGGGCCTCGATCCTTCTGCACGCTACAGCTTGTACGTGTCAGCATAATCTTTATCTAAAATTCTCATTTAATATTGTGGCTACTCACGATCCTATCAGCGACAAACTATATTCTGTTCGCCTCTCGTAACTGTTCTGCTTTCAGTAGGGAAATCGTGGGTGGAAAAGTTACAATGCAGTTGCATCTTTTTTGGGCGGGCTCACCGGATGGGCCACCTAGATGATTTCAAGAGCTGTCCGGCGAACTATATATTATACCAATCGGAGCGTCCTGTATTATTTACGAGATGCGCGAGTGTGTATCGCTGCGCACGAACCCATTCTCGGTTGTAAAGTACTGCGAGCAAAGCTTTTTACCACCTTACGCCGAGCTTATGCGGTCCAAAAAGATGACAGGAGCCAAAAGAATGCCGAAACATACTGCCCCAAAAAGGGGGCCCTGTCTTCTCCTGCAGCCAAAGACACGAAATTTCGGGTTTTTGTTAGTGGCTTCTGGCAGAGTTGTGAGTAATGATGTCATTGAAGGCGCCCCAAACGCCACGCAGCAAGCAGAACACGGGCTAGCTCAGGATGAAAACGTCGAAGAAAGTCAATTATACCGAACTCGTTCGGCCGCCCCCATGGGCTCCGCACCGCCTGCCATTGCGCGGTAATTAAAAAAAAAAGATTGCAGATGTTTAGCATAGTTAAACATGGTATTCAGCGAGTTCTTCAAGACATGGTTACGCTTGATAGAGCTCTATATTATCCCAATTTAACTGACATCGGCACGACGTACTAAGCGCGGCATAATCGCCACTGGCGTCCATGCCTGGTGCTCAGTCGAGGCGCTGTTGCTCTTTGTTCTAGATCCATCGACTGACGTCATCGCTGTTTTCATCGCGCGATGGCGTGAATCATGTCACCCACGTGATTAATCCCGTGATCTACCATTTCCATTCTTTCAGCTCCGCTGCAAGTTTCAAAGGTCCGAGGCCAAAGATCAGACAAAGATAAAAAGGCCAAGGTCACCTTGACCTCGCACTAGGCTACACCTTGTGCGACATCAAGGTGGTCCAGAAGGGTATACTACAAACGGTCGGATATTGTGGGGAAAGGAAGGTGCAGAATATTTATAGCCACACTTTCTCCTACGGCTTCTTGAAGGGCAACGGCTAGCCCGTGCTGACATTCAATTTTGATTTATCCACTGGATGCCGCCTAGCGGTAGTTTTCAAACGTACGGCTGTTCATGCGTCGCTGCGAGGATCACTGATGATAACGGCGGTGATTTTTTTCAGCTCCTGGCGATTTTTTCTAAGGTGTACTGAAGTATAAAGTTAAGGTTTGCCTTTGTGTGGAAGAGAAAACGTCGATGATGCTGCCGCCATCTGGAAGAACCTAATGTGTATACACACGTCAAGTGCCTCCTACAAACAAGTACTAAATTTGACCAGCTGCATTTTTAACCTCTGTTTTATGGTGGGCACGCTGCACCTATTTCATCAATTACTTCAACAGAATAATCAGTTTTTTTTTTTCGTTATTTACTGAGCTTTGCAAGCTCGTTTAATATGTACTCATGGTGACGCGCCTCGATTCAATATATGAGACAATCTGCGCCGTCCGCCGTTACATCGTGCCAGCACCGCTCTTTTATTGGCATATCGCTTCATCGGCCGAATGCACAAGTCACTAATGCGAGGTCGCTCGCGTCGCAGAAAATTCGTCGTCGCTGTCATTGGCCATGAGAACGAAAAATCTTGATAGAAAATTCAGGAGCAGTTTGAAATGTTGAGCCTTAATCATAAATTTCTCAATGAAGTTTCGTAACTAACGGAAGTTAACTGCGCAGAAATGAAAACTGAGTCAACTTTAAGCGAAGTTGTAAGGACTAAGGACTTTCATGTTGCGACACAGACACATACACACGCCCATAGGTCGCGAAGGTTCACGACTTCAAGCTGAATAAAGGTAACGCTACTGAGTTCGCGATGTGAACAGGGGGAGGTGGGGGGGGGGGGGGGATGCCTAAATAAACGCACCGATGTTTAAAATAAACCCCCTCCCGAGATTAGCCCTAACGATGTATGTTTCATAACATGTACGGTCGGAAATGAGTGGAGCGCTATAAGCGAGCACTTACAACCTTCGCTTCTTAAAGCTTATGCGTTTAGGTAAAAGGACGAGATATTTCAAAATGCGACTCTTAACAAGCGCCGCTTATAAGTCATTAAATGCATATACAATGCGCTTGGAGCACCGTGAATAATTCTCATATCTCGTACCTGACGCTCATCATATCCTCTTTACTTTGCATTCAGGAGCTATTAGAGGCTTCCAAATTTAAGCGTCACAAAAATGTGCTGCACTGTCCTAAGTAAATGAACTACTAAATGTTTACGCAGTTGCCAATATATGATAGCATCGTCAGAAAATTGAGGACAATGCGCCGATTATGTTTAAAGTGCCTTCATATCGAAACATAAGAAAGGAATGACAAGCGGCTTGTTAACGTGAAGTGAATGAGAACAGTATGCTCTCGTTCGTATTGATTGCCGAGCTGGGACGAATCAATACACTCTCCAGCCCATTTTTATAGCTTTCTAACATTTCCCCAAGGAAAAACTATTCCTGCAGATGCCTCGTAGTTTGTTTGGCTTGGTTTGTGGGGTTTAACGTCCCAAAGCAACTCAGGCTATGAGAGACGCCGTAGTGGAGGACTCCGGAAATTTCGACCGCCTGGGGTTCTTTAACGTGCACTGACATCGCACAGCACACGGGCGCCTTGCTTTTTGCCCCCATCAAAAAGCGGCCGCCGAGGCCGGGATTCAATCCCGCGTCTTCGGGAACAGTAGTCGAGCGCCGTAACCACTGCGCCGTCAAAGTGCACTGGCATCGATGCTGTTTATGCAAATGATGCAAACGCCACGAGAAAACGTAGTACTCAGAAATGTGACTCAACAAACACAATCACATGAGAAGAAACACAACAGAGGCGCACACTACAAACTATAATATGGATCTGAACACACACTTCTCTTCACCATTCATCCTCTTCTACACCCAAGTACATCTTCTTCACACACCTCTTCTTTGCCAAGGAGATAGTAGCACTTCGTTCCCCGATGAAGCATGAGTCCCAAATTCTACACTCAAGTACATCTCCACACACCTCTTCTTTGTCCAGCAGCTATTACCATAATCGTCTCAGTGTAACACAGCCATCTTCCAAGCATGACACTCACAAAGTCCACCACACAGACACACACTAGCAAACAACCACTACACATGTGCAGTAAGACATGTCCATCCAAAACACTTCACTTGTCAAGTCCCTATGTAAACAAAAGGAACTGTAACTTGCCCAGCATATGAGTTTGAGAAGTACATGTAGTTGAGGGAAAGAAGAATAAAAAAAAAAACATGGCCACAATACACGCGAGGTGTCTGAGAATAAGCTTTAGGGATTACTCAAGAAGATTCCTAAATAAAAGTAAATCCTTTAGAACACGTATTCGTGACGCGAGGACTGCATAGAAACACGCAGCTAGCAAATCACGTGCCCGGCTCTGCTCCCAGATTCACTTTCAACTCCGCCACCAGCGGCGTGGCCTTCGCTTTGCACGGGGAATGATCACATTTTTTCTCCGTGGACACCTGAACCGCATAGCAACAGTTGGTCCTCCTGCTCACTAAAGGTCAAAAGAAGGTCTAATAGAAGCCACGCTGACCTAGACCCAAAGCGGCGTAGTGGAGCCTTCGCTTCAAAAGCGCCGTGCCATGGATGAATCTAGAGCTATCCTAGAGTAGAAAGCAATAGTCGGGAAGAAGGATGATGTATGAGTAAGAGCATGGCCAGTCTCAAGCGAGAGCAAGAAGCGCGCTCTCTTTCGAGACAGGTCATGATAAGAGTTAGCGATCACCAGAAAGACAGCGCCGCCCGTCCAGATGTCACGTTACATCGCGGCAGGTTACTGAAGTCAGGTGCGCGCTGTAATTGTAAAAATATAGGAGGGGTTGTCGAACCGTAACTTTCCGAGCACACTAAAGTTTAACTGTAAAGAGTATTGCAATACTGCTCTAACCGAAAAAAAAAAAATGACCATTTCTTGAATGTGGAGGGACCACCAAATCTTTGTGGGGCTGGACAAGAGACAGAAAAATACATACGTAAGGGAACCAGACCTCAACTTTCTGAACCCTTGTACGGTGATAATGACCTTGTGTTAATCATAGCCGTCGCCATATGCTATGTGCTTCATTGCAACATATATGTAACGATGCTTCAATTCGAGGTCATTTCTCTGATAGCATGATGACAACTAAAGTAGTGATAATACATAAAGGAGGCCCGCACGACGACATAAACCACTACCAACCCATATCAGCTCGCCTGTGTTCTCAAAAGTGTCAAAGCATGTCCTGAAAACGCGATTAAATAGGGTCCCTGAAGAAAAGAGTCTTCGCTGAGGGGAGTATGTTTATCGTGCAAAAAATCCACTGAGATGGCTTTCTGAATGTTCAAGAAAAATTGCAGAATAATTTTAAACCCAACTTTTAAGCCGATAGCCTTTAATGGCTCATGACTCGCCAGCGCCTCCTTCCGTGCGTGTATAGTGCCTAGAATATTCTAGGCACTATAGTGCGTGCGTCGGCGAGAAGTGTCCCACTTTTTCGTGCGATTCCGCGGGATAGCGCGAGACTGTGACGTCATCCCTTGTTGACATCATGACCGAATGTGGCGTCATCACAGATCCGGTCATGTCTCATGACCGGAACTGACATCATGCTGATGTCACATCCGGTAATGGCGTCAGCAGACGATTCACGCATATACGAAGCTGACCCCACCGGGCTGCTTTGAACGCCGCACCACACAGCATACAGAAGCGGAGTAGTACCGTAGTACAGCGGGCATCGGCGGCGTTTCAAATTGGTTTACAGGGAAAAAAAAGGTGCCGCATCTGTCGCATTTGTCCGTGGACACCTTAACTGATTCTTAAGGAAAAGGAGAAGTCTGATTGAATGATTGATTTATAGGAAGGGAAAGGCGCGGTAACTGTCTCACTTGTTTTCTGTGGACACCTCAACCGCGCTGTAAGGGAAGGGAGGAAGGCGGGAGAGAAAGAGAGAAAGAGGAGCCGTAGTGGGGGGCTACGGAGTAATTTCGACCACCTGGGGATCATTAACGTGCGCTGACATCGCACAGCCCATGGACGCCTCTTCGTTTCGCCTCCATCGAAACGCAGCTGCCGAGGTCGGGTTCGAATCCGGGTACTCCGACACAGTAGTCGGGCGTCTTACCACTGCACCACCCCGGCGGAAAAAGGTTGGAGTGAGATAAGAAAGAGAGAAAGAGGTGCCGTAGTGGAGGATTACGGACCACAGCGTTATAAATGCTTTCTCCTCATCGCAGTTTAGTGGTCCAAAGAGCCCCCTATAATTTTTTTTTTACTTTCGGCTTGTTTTGGATTTCAGGAAGACTTTCAATCCAGTTACGCATCATACTCTATTACAGAAACTGCCATTTTAAGGCCTTCCATCCGTAGCGCTCCAGCTGATCCTCACAGGAAGATTCCAGTACACAAGCCTCGATGGTTTTAGCATTCATCTAAAATAGATAACATAGGGTGCTCCACAGGGCTCCAGCTTAGGGTCGTTGCTTTTTGTTATCTACATTAATGCTACTGCGCGTATTCCACTCACCCCCAGAGATTTATTATGTATGCTGACGATATCAGCTTGTTTTCTAGCAAAACATTAGGCGCTCTTGCATCCCGTGCTAATATATGGTTGCACGAAGTATCGTCTTGGCTGAATCAAAACCAATTAAATCGAAATGGTGTTGAAACAAAAGGCGTTGTCTATAAATCTAGAAATAAACCTGATGACGCATTTCGCGATATTGAATTTAATGACCCTATATTTGATACGGTATGTTCATTTAAGTTATTGGGTGTTCACTAAGAGAAGCACTTGAGCTGGATGTCTCACTAAGCAGGATACACGTGCATATATCTAGCATCTGTTGGCATGTTGCACAAAATTAGGCACTTAATCCTTGTATAGTTAAAGCGACTGTTGTACTTCGCTTTTATCCAGTGTTATCTTATCTATTGCTTACTAGTTTGAAACTCTGCCAATAAGGCCAACAATGACAGACTCGTTATTCTCTAGAAACGAGCCATTCGATGCGCTGAAAAACCTGAGCTGCTGGAACACACGACTCATGTGTTTCAAAGACACAACGTGCTTAAGGTTCACCGCTTATAGCAGCCTAAACTCGCCAAACGCACAAGAAATCAAATTATAAAAGATCCATCTAGCATATCCGCCTTGCACTTGCCCAGCTGTACACGGTAGAACAAGAGATATATCTAAAAACTACCCACTGTGAGAACAAGTTACGGTACCCAAACTCTGATGCACTTAATCCCTAACTTTTTGAGCACTCACCCATCTTTCCCAGATATCAAGTAGCAATTTCGATCATTTTGGAGCTTTAAAGAAGTTTCCACAATTTACATGTTGTCCTAGTCTATGCTATGAGTATTTTCTTTCTTCCGGGCTAAATATGTATACATGTTCAAATATTGCTTAACAGTGTTGTTGGTGCTTCTGATACAATTTGTTTAGCTTAGCTTGTGTATTTATATACCGACTCAATTCATCACTTGCATCTGCTGACCAGTGCATGGATGACAGGGCTCTCGTGAGGCAGAGGGTATCTGCCTTTAGCCCTGTTATCGATGACCAATTGCATCTAAAAGAATGTTCCAAATATGCGGTGAACCTATTGTCAGAAGCATGAGTAGTTTTGCGCTTTCTATAGATATGCTTCAGCTACGCCCATACGACGAAGTAAGGACCAACACCTATATATGTGCCGCAGCTATCAAGTGATGGTGGTGGAATGTGGCGCTTTTTGCGCATCTATGACAATCTTTGTCAGGTACGGAAGCCTTCAGTACTCTGTCCACGGACTTCAGTGCCGAGTTTCCGGCGAGTCCTGTCTCGTACCCCAGCGCATAAGGTAAACACGCATCAAATATTAGTGAACAGTTTCACGTATGAGAGCTACGCCTCAGAAAGCAAACCTGTAGGAGCCAGTGTTGTGGTGCCCAGCGTTTTGGTGCGAAGGCCCATGGCTTCTCGGGGAGAAACTGGAAGAAGCCGCCTTGGACCCGGGCGTGGTAGCCAAGCTCTCGACAGCCGTGGAAACCTTCCGCGCACTGCTGCTTTGGGGTCCGGTGTGCACCGCTCCTGGTGCGGGGGGCAACTCTGCTGGTGCGGTGTGCGGCCGCCCTTCGGATGCAACCGGTGGCGCGCCCGGCACGACGCGTGACTTCCGCCGTTGCTGCGACTTGGTCGATGATCGGCGCCGGTCTTTCTTCAGCTTCATCATCACAAAGCACCTGTCTTGGTCGTTATATGACAGGTACTTTCGGCAATTTCGACCACAATCGTTGAGCCTTGGGTGACAGCGCACTTTTCTCCTTTTTCTTCTTCTCCTTGTCCTTTTGAAGCGTGGCACAGACCCACATGGGGGGATGGGCCAAGGTGTAATGGCATATATATGGAAATGTCCCATACCCACATAGAGGGGTTGGCCATGGTATAATGGCATATATATGGAAATGTCCTGAAGTCATTACGACAAAAATATTAACGCCAAGCGGAAATTTTGAAAAATGTAGGGATTAACAATGACCGAATAGCATTTTAAGTAGAAAAACAAACATTAGGTTTTTGGCGAAAAACGAAGATTTCGCAGAAATTTGAGAGTTAATCAACAATTAAACTATACAGTTTTTTACTTGTACCTATAGAAAACTGGAGGTGCTGCACTTCGGATACCATTAAAGTCACTGGAACTCTGAAAGTACTACAGCTGTTTTCTCTGCCGCGGCGCCGCCCATTGGCCAGCTGCGATCACATGCTCAAGCCCCGCCATAGATGGTCCGCTAGAGCAGACGACGCGCAGTCATCGCAAGGCTTAGGCGGTACGTGGGCAGCGTGTTTTACGACTAAGTTCGTCCGATATTGCTCTGTGTGCATAAAACACGCATAACATGCATGATCGCTCTGGGTCGCCGAGGACACCGGGGTGTTGTGCCTTCGTATGTAGCCACGAAAATGAGGCAAAGCACTGTTTATACTGTCCCGAGCAGAAAGTTTGATAATCGAAGAACAGTATGCTGATGGTGGGGGTGAAAAACGTTTAATGATTCAAAAGGAGTGGAGGTATGCATGAGCAGGATCTTTGAAGATCCGGCCCTCACAAATACAACATAACCGTATGACTGCATCGCATTTGCACGACAAATTTGTCCCAGCGGTGGGTGCCCGGCTTTGCGAATTAAGTATTTTGTGAACTCATCAGCTGTTACCGGAGTCACTAAAGGTTCATCCTGAGATTTACTGGGTAGTTTGACGTCTCTAGCGAGTCTCTATTGCATGTTTCGCTGTAGATTTTTTTGTCCGGGACAGCTAGGTTTTCGAAGACGTTTCGGGCGCTCTTTTTTTCTGAAGGTCATTCATATTGGCTAATGACTAATTAGTCCCGCAACTATATCTGTGCTTTTCTAGTATATGTTGCCCATTTGAATTGTTTTCCCTTAAGAAAAAAACAATTACCAAAACTATACGCACCATGCATGGCGCCGAATCATGAGGGTTCCGTGTTAAATTAAATAACCTTTAGTTCATTAACGTGCGCTAACATTAGGATCCGACAGCAAGGAAAGGTCATGAGAGGGGGGGGGGGGGTCATCACACAACTTTTCGAGTACGATGACTTCAGCGGTACGAATGAGCGTTGGGTTCGCGGATAGCTCGTTGTGCTACTAATGCCTTGCACACATGCTGGCGAGCATGGGTTACGCACTGGTCTCTTCAGTCACTTTGAGAGCACATCATATCCTCGCGGTTACTGGAGTCTTCCGTTAGCTTTCCGTTTCCATTCCCACAGCTTGTCTGCACGGCAAGGCTTACCCAAATAATATCCATTGTTTGGCGCTTTAATTATTTGCTACTTTGCGGCGCCTTTCCCCATTTCCTCTACCCCTTGTAAGCAGTTGCGAAAAGGTTTCACTCAGCGGCCATCTAGCCGCGAATTCAGAGCGTTGGCCTCGCGCGCCAGCGTAGTTGGAGCAGTATAACATGTCACTCTGAGTAGCGCGCGACCCGACGAAGGGAAGTACGACGGGAATGAGACAGCAAGCGCCTATACACATCACATTTCAGGCGAGCTCTCACATGAACACGGCATATATGGCTGCTATAACAGTTTGCCTGATCTCAAAAACATGCGTTTGCGAGCCTTTTAGAGTTACTCGTTTCGGCTATATAAAGCAGAATAACCTGCGCTGCAACAAACGAAGCGCTATAGAACAAGCTTAAGCTTGCATCTTGCTGTGCGACGCCCGAAGGGTGAAGTACACGATCGTGGCATGCGCAGCAGTCATGCAGTGCTTTAAATGCTTTCGTAAACCCTCGTCCCATGTAAAATTTCATTCTTTAATACTACCATTCGTTATTTTTCGCGCGAAATCAACCAACGATGCCTTTGCAGGGGAGAAACCAACGTCTAGCAGACGACACGTTCGTCGCGCCGGACCATTCCTGGCAACAACAGCCTAATGTTGCCCACGCGCTGCCCGCTGATTGCGGTACTTTCAGAGCTCCAGTGACTTTAGATACCATAAGCGCACTAATCTTCATGGGCCGGTGTACTACTTGGTGCGGGACAGTCGAGCATTCTCGAGAAGCTACTGTATGTCTCATCACCAAGATCATCATCATCATCATCCCAAAGCGCGAACATTGAGCTTAAAAGCCATAGTAGCGGAGAAGCAAAAGCAGACGACGCAGATAAAAGGTTTCTCTTTTCTAAACTGATCTTCGAAAACTTCTTAAAGTGATTGACAAACCATACATATTTTTAAATAATATTTTTCTTTATAAAGTGTGCCTATTAGGTGCGAAATATAGGTTTCCGTGCTGCTAATGCTTGCCCAATAGGGGACCTAAGCATCGCAGGGTGGTGTTGTGGGCGCTGGAATCACTGGAAAATTTCAGAGTACCGCATTCGCTTTCCACGCGCCGCTGGCTCGCCTACTGGCTGATGCGCGCCACGTGACCTTACGTCGCCATATCCCTTCCAAGCGCGCGCGCGGAATACGTGTTACAGTGCTCTAGAAGATTGGGCAGTGTGCCGACCAAGCCGCGAAATGCATGGGAGCGGGGGGCCGCTTTTGCGATGACGGAGGCGCCGCAGCGCAGAGGGCGCCACCAGCAACTGGTGTGTCAGCCGTCCGGGCGCCCGCGTATGCGCGCTCTGTGGCGGACGGATACCGTGTGCACTGTACTTTCTTGTTTGCTTGTGCGTCGCCTCGAGCTATTCGCGACAAGATTTTACAAATATGCGGGTTAACAGGGCTCAGTACTGTTAGCAATCACCTAATTTATTTTCCATTTTGGCCGTCGGCAACACCTCGGGGAAGCAACATGACAGGAGTTGGGCTTTGAAGAGAGCAGCTTGGAGAGGGCGCGTACAAATTCAGACTCGCACAGCACGCTTCACTCGCCGTACAGCTCGCTTTAGTATTCCTAACGCACCTATAATTTACGTCCAGAAATGTACTCGCTTTGAAAAGAGGGCAGTGCGGAGACAGGACGTATGAAAAAGTCAAACATGTAACACGTGCGTTCGAGCGCTGACTAAAGCTGGCCACAGTGACCCCATTACCAAAACAGTCCAAAATGGTACATTCCATTGTTTCACGCGCAAACTATGCGGTCTACACTACGTCACTTGAAGCCACAAGAGAAGTCGGTATTCAGTTCGAATTAATTAAATGTGGACTACCCCGCATGGAGGTATACATAGTACGGACATGAAAAACGAATGACACCACTCCAGGTAAAGGGCTACTGACTAACGGAACGCAGTGGGCCAGGAAAGGTGGAAGAAGTGGGAAGTAAAGGCTGCACAGGAAAAAAGAGACGTGTCGAGGGAGGGAGAAAGGGGTTGGTGGAAAGCACGCAGCGCAGTGAAAAGAGCGACCGCGAATGTGAACAAAGGTTTGGAATTTTCGAGCGGCACGGCAAACGCACGACGAAGAAGGCAGGCGGCTAAAGACGAAGAAAAATGGAGATATATGAAAGACAATAAAAAAAAGGAAAGAACCAAATGAAGGCCCGGAAAGAGGAAAGTAGTGCACAAACAGGCTGCAATCGAACGCGCATAAAGATGTATAAGCGTCGAAATTTAAGAGTCAACTGTAAACCTGCACACTAATCTAAGAACAAACCATTTTCTTTTCTCTCCGTAAGCTGGAACATTGTTGTAACGGATAGCTTTAACTGCCCAGAGATGCGCGCTATTCTCAATGCAGATAGTTTGACAATGACTTAATTGTTCAAAAAAAGGTCTAGGTAGCTTTATTCTGCGTGCTCAAGCAACCGGTAATATGCAAGTCATTGCCCTCAGAAGATCTCTATAGTCCTGTTTTTGTGCACATACGAAATTTAAGAAAAAAAAAAGCTGAAAAAGAAAGAACGACGGAAAATAGAGGATGCAGAGGCTACAGTAAACGCCTAATTCGCTTCCGCTAGATCATCCTTCTGCGAAAGAGAGGTTGTGAGGCAGGCATGAATTCTCGCCACGAACAAAAACTGCGCCAATGGCTCGAAGCTAGGTAGAAATTTACCCAAAACGTGGGCTCGGGTGTACAGTCTTTTTGGACGCCTTTGCACTTCAGATTTTTCAACCTTCCTGTAAAATGTGGAAGTTCAAAAATTTTACCTACCTGGAGCACCAGAAAGCTCACACTTGAAGTAATTAAATTTCATGTGTTTTTGCGGCTTCGCTCTTTGCGAAGTAAGCGAACCACGACAAAAGTTCCCAAAGGGAAAACAATTAAATTCCCTTCGAAGTATTCCACGTGTAATATCAACCTTGTTAACAATTATAGCCTGAGTAGTTCTGCAAAGAGTAGCCGCGGCAAGTAGCCCGACTGTAGTCTGGCAAGCAGTAGTTGGCGAGTTATCCAGTCGATTACTCACATTTCATACCACACACTCGAAGAATAAACAGGCATTAATGTCGGCATTTGAATTCGGCCTTATATTAATTGCATGCGCATTAGGTGCCCGTCATCACTTTCGCATTTTTTTTCTCTCGGTGTGCGCCAAGAACTGCATCATACCTGCCAATATGAGGCGCAATTATAAGGGCTTTTCTTTTTCGTTCAGTACAATTTGATGCCAGTAAAGCGTCCGCACTCAAGTGCCGAATATATGAACGTATTCCCTCGTAAACGTATGTGACAGGTTTAATATTTCATATTTTATCTGAAGTATTGCCCTAGCTGCCCTTGACTTTTTTTTTTTTTTGCGTCTGTACAACTGGTTCACCCTTTGGTGAGCGGCACGTAAAAAAATGTCCCCGATATATGTATTTGTAAATAACGAACAAAAAATAAATGATTTGGTTTGGTTTGGGGGGTTTAACGTCTCAAAGCGACTCAGGCTATGAGAGACACCGTAGTGGAGGACTCCGGAAATTTCGACCACCTGGGGTTCTTTAACGTGCACTGACATCGCACAGCACACGGGCGCCTTGCTTTTCGCCTCCATCGAAAAGCGGCCGCCGAGGCCGGGATTCGATCCCGCGTCTTTGGGAACAGTAGTCGAGCGCCGTAACCACTGCGCCACCCCGGCGGGGTAAAAAAAAAAAAAAAATGCATGAGTCGTGTATACGCTCCTTTTCATTTTTTTTTTTCGGTAACCGCAGTCTTTTAAATTTTCGCACACTGCATTTGTCATTTCTGTAAGTGGCGATTAGGGCACATAAAAGACAACGATTAAAGAGATATATTACAGATTACTGGCGATTCAACATAAACGTTGTTATGTATTAATAGTTACAAGATGAAAAATGTGTTCGTAAATAAGGCTCGTAAAAAAATAAGGTGTTCCTAAAGAGGCCTTACAAGGTTTGCTTCGCATGTATACTGTTTTTATCCGCGTGTTAATAGCGCTCCTCGGCAGTAGCCTTTATTCCCTTACTGGAAGAACGAATGCAAAACACCACGCTTCGTTGAAAACATTAAGTACAAGCTCATCTGGGCGAGTTATGGTTGTCCGCAGGAAGAAGAAATGTTGAAAGATTTTTCAAATAGCGATTCAAACATCGCGCGCTGCTCCGTAGGACTACCCAAGCGTGCACGGCGTCTCCAGATTAACGTAAAGGAATGGCAGGGATCAGTTTAAGAACTTGGAATAAGTAACCTCTTTATTAAATATCGCACCAATAGCGTAGCGTGTGAAAATATCTCCAAAGAGAACCGCGACCCACATCTGTACCGCCACTATCCCCGCGGCCGCTACGCGCCGAGCGGCGAACGTGGCACCCCTGTTGCACGTCGCGCCCTCTCGCGGTAGTCGGTTCCTGTCATCGCAAAAGCGGCCCGCTCTCCGGCGCCGGTCGTCACACTGCCCAATATTCTAGAGCACTATATACGTGTCTTGTGCTGGAGTTCCTCTTTTTTCGATTGTTTCTATGTTGGGCTTTTGGGTGCGGCATCAGGCTTGCGTTAGGAAAGGTGTGTTCTCTGTGCCTGAACGAAAAACGTGATCTGCATTGGTGATCAGTGTGGCTTCACAGAACCGACCGGCAAAATTTCGTGCCTTAAGGAAGGAGGAGGAGGAAAAAACTTTATTTAAAAATAAATGTAAACACTCCGAGGAGGGCCTCTTAGTCCAGGAGCCCTCTGGCTGTTCCTTCTAGCTTAGCCCGCTCGACCAGCCGTAACTGATCTGCAGGTTGCGTGGCTAGAAGGGCAGCCTCCCAGGAGGAGGGGGTGGGGCGTTGGACGGGAGGAACGCGGATGGGATGTGGGCATTCCCATAAGTAATGGTAGAGGGTGGGTGGGGTGGCGTTGCATGTGGTGCAGTATGGTGGGAAGTCCGTGGGGTGAAATATGTGGGCAAATTGAGGAGATGCAAATTGAGGAGATGGAAACGAATGTGTTTGGAGTTGTCGCCAGTACGTGCTGTCAATGTGAGAAAGCGTGTGATGTGGTGGCGGGAACACCTTGTGCTAGATACGCTGGTTAATTGGTTTCAAATTATTTTCATTTAGCGGCGAAAGAAGCGTAGGAAATAAACGTGTACATGGTGCGCTTGATCGCAACATGTGTTTACCTTCCAACGCAGTATATGTGTTTACCTCCCAGCACAGGAATATGCAGCATCCATTTTACTTCAGTGCTTGAAGATATATTACACAACTTGGTGTTTACCTCGTGATCTCGAAATTTGCACAAGAATGCGCCGATTATACGATGAATGAGCTCCAGTAAACTTGTTTACGCTGTGCGTACAGACAACCAGAGCTCGTTTACGTGACAGGTTCTGCTGCAATGTTACAAAGTAATACCTTCCCTTTCGAACCAATCGTACATTTCTTGTTTACACTATTTGGAGATTCGCTGAAAGCACCAGACCTGCATACTCGGAAGCTAATTTAGTCGTGGGGAAAGGGGTTGCCGTCGAATACAGTGCAATCATTCCATATGCGTTTATCTTTGGTAGAGTGTTCCACTGTTCAAGTGTGGAATGTAGCCGCTCGTTTCGCTTATATTTAATATATGGATACCGTAGACAAGCGCTGATGTCGTCACGCCGTCACCTCTTCAACCCAAGTTATCGCGAAGCCGCGCGATCTGTCGAGGACATGAAGGGCTACCGTCCCAGTGTCGACGGGCCGAATAACATGTCGAAGTGGAGTAAATGCGACTCTTGAACGTGCTCGTGTTTTCCGTCTAGTGAGACCATTGGAAATGCTGTCATTGCACCGTTATGCGTTGTACACCGTACAGAAGAGAAACTCGATGCAGCAGCTCCATTGCAATACCGCGAGTGAATGTTGCAGCTTTCTTATGTGTTTGGAAACTGTCGTGCAGCACCGCGGAAGACCGTCCAGACCGAATGTCATTCGAAGATACCCGTGTAGTACGGGTATTAAAGGGCTAAACCCAGGAACCAAAACTGAAACCAGGTTTCAACAAACTTATGACATCATTGACAGATATCTAGCTATGACAACCCGCATACGGCCACAAAACCTATATACAATACGCGTTCATTAACTAAACTCGTGTATAGAGTCCCTTTCATGAGACAGGACCAAAAGGAAGCTGAAATTCCGTCCTGCAGCCCCCCGCCGTGGCGACGCAGTGGTTAAGATGCCCGACTACTGTGCCAGAGTTCCCGGATTTGAACCCGGCTGCCGGAGGCTGCGTTTTGATGCAGGCGAAACGAAGAAGCGTCCGTGTGCTGTACGACCTCATTGCACGTTAACAATCCCCAGGTGGTCGAAATTACACTGTAGCCCTTCACAACCATAGAGTTCCTCACACTAACTAGAGGGAAAGCTGAGGGCGCTGCACTTCAGCCACCATGGGCGCGCTAAGAATCATGGGCCGGTGTGCTACTTGTTGCGGGACAGTCGGCTTTTCTCGGGTACGTGGAATGGCGTTACTGCGATGTTTCTTTTTCGTCATCATCATCATCTGAATGTCCGTACATAGACCGCGAAAGCCATAGTAGCGAAGGCGCAAAAGCAGACGTCCCTAATAAATGGTTTTTGTTTCCCGAAATGCCTCTAAAAACTTCCTTCAGTGATTGCACAACCATAAATATTTTTGTAAAGTTTTTTTATTTCAAATTTTGCCTATTAAGTGCAAAATATTGGTATTTGTGCTGCTCAAAACTAAGCCAATAAGAGAAAGAGCCATCGCTTATATTGGATAAATATCGCACTGACATGCTGTTTTTCTATCTTTTTGCAATTTATAGTCACAATATTCAATCTTAGGGCATTATTTATGGTAGAACAACGTTTATTTTTTCATTGGCCAAAAGTTGTAGTTCTGCACTCGGTAGCTCTCCGGCCCCTGATACTTTGAGCGCCCATGGTGACTGAACTGGCCGTCTGGAAACTCCATGTAAACTCAGCACAGCTTTCCCTCTAGGTAAGAGTAAGACACTCTATGTTCACAACCACACATCTTTCTTAGCACCTATTCAATGATCCACACGACGTATGTATACTATCGAGAACAAAAGTCTATGGACCCGGCAAACTGCTACCAAAGCGCATAATTTTCGTATTGGCCAGTAGTCTCGGATCATACTTGTCGATATGACAGTTGTTCCAGTGGTTATTTAGTCATTTCATGTGTTCTAGAGAAATAAGATGATAATTAGTTTGCATCGTGCTTCTAGTTCAAGATTGCCAGACATGCGGTCTAGAGACTTCAAGGCAAGCGCCTTTTCAAATTGTACCGAAACCGGCGGGGAGGAGCGGCATTCATTCATTCATTCATAAACCTTTATTCATGAGGATGACCTGAGGCCTAGAGGGGAAGGGGGTGGGTTAGGTGAGGTTGAGGACGCCAGACTCCGACATGAAGTTTAGCAGGGCACTAAGCTTGCGCTTGGCGTTGGTATTGGGGGCGGCAGACGCGATCTGCTTACACTTCATGGTATTGCCAACAAGCGGCGCAGCCATTGGCATGGGCAAGGAATGTTATACCAAAATATAAACACGGCTATACTCGTGCTGCAGTGGCAAGTATTGTGTAACCTAAACGTATTTATAATATTATCAATTCCCCAATTGCGTAATATTGTCACCGTCAAACAGCCAGAGTAGGTTTTCTTAGGGGGTATAGGTTTAATCGGCGTACTGGGGCGCGGGCAAGGCAGCCGGGAGCTCGAGAGAGGAAGAACCACCGGAGTCACAGCGCGGCTAATGCCAGGTAAAACGTTCGGTTATGCCGTCCGGTAGCATGAAGGCGCCACGAGATCGATTAGGAATACAACATTACACCCCCTCGTTGAAAGACGCCGGCCTCGGCGCTAACCGTTGAGGAACCGAGCAACAAGCAACATAGGTAGTGTCGGTTGGCTAGGGGGAGAGGCACAAACGAGCGGCTTGGTAAGGCTTCATTCGTGCGACATGTGCCTCTTTTGATGTCGGCCGTCGAGATAAACGAACAGTTCCTTGGGGAAAAACTTCATAGTTCACTTCGCTGAGTTCGCAGACCACCTCATAAAAGCCAAAGTATCGACGAATTAGCTTTGCAGATCGCCCTTTCATACTGATTGGGCTCCACACCCTAACTTGTTCTCCGGGCTGATAATACGCATTTTTGTGGCGTAGAGGCAGTAGGCCTCTTTTTTTTCTCTCTCTTTTTTTTTTTTGTTACTGACGCCGGATATGCTATCGGCAAGTTGGCGGGTGGCCTCGGCATGAAAACGAATTTATCAGCAGCCATGACTGTGGGATTAACACTATCAGGAAGCAGCATTGCGTCAAGCATAGTCATGGCTTCGCGACCGTGGATTAATCGAAACGGAGTGAAGTGCGTCGTTTCCTGCAGCGCAGTATTATACGCGAAGGTGACAAAGGGAAGTATTGCGTCCAAGTTCCGATGGTCCTCGTCGACATATACAGTAGACTCTCATTAATTCAAACTCGAAGGGACCCCAGGATTTTGTTTGAAAATAAGAAATTTGAATTATCGGAAGTTCTCGAATATATGACTCTGAGCAAGATTACAGTGCACATCATAATTAGGTATCCACTTAAATCGCATTTTAAGCACTTCTACTCTTTTATTACACAATAAAAACAGCAGAGTTGAAGTATCCAGAACAAGTTTATTGGAAATCAATGGCTTACTATACCATTTGAATAAATCATGAATTGTTGATTGCTTCTTTTTTACATGTGCATTCAGAACATAGTTCTCTATTCCAGTAAGAGCAGCCAGTTCTTTTACAGAATTTTCTGCTGCAGTCAGAAATTTCCGGACCCCGGCAAGGTAGTTGAAGGCCTGTGCTGCTGTCACAAAGGATTGCTCTTCTGATTCCTCCTCTTCACTTTCGCTGCCGTACTGTGCTGGCAGCACCCCAGCTACCAAGTCGTCCAGAGTGCCTTCCCTGCACACGCATAGGTTATCGTCAGCAGCTGCAAATTCACTGAGGTCAGCAGCTATGTTGTGTGCTTGGAGGGCAGAAAGCACTAACTCTGCATCATCGCTCTCCATTTGGAGGCAGTCTTCACCTTCATTTTGAGCGCAGTCAGGCAAAGTATCACTGCTGTGGCCTGGTATGCGGAAAGCATGCTGGAAGCAGTTCCATATCGTTGCTGGCGTTACTGTACTCCATGCGTCAGCTAGCATTCCCACCGACGACAGCAATGTTACGCCGTACGAGATGGAATTGTCCATGCATAGCATCCTCTTAAGGAGTAGCTTCCTGTAGATTTTTTAATCGATATTTATTGCCTCAGGGCATCAGTAAGGTGTGAAATGAAGGATGAATAATTAATAAATGAATGGAAGCGCTGTGTGTGTCTTTTTTCTCTGCCCTTGTCTTGGTGCGCTACATTTTGTTCCCTTCGATCATGTACCAACAAGCCCAAGTATCTACCCTTCTGAATGGAAAAAGTTTGGCTGATTTTTTAATGTCCAGGAGTGAGTGATGATGAGGTCCCTGCGTCCAAGCTACATATGAGGCAGGATTGGTTGCTGAAAGGCCAGCTATCCTCAGGTGCCGGATTTGTGTTGGTTTGAGTGCTGGGCAGTCCCAGAGCAAGTGGTGGATGTCGGCCTCAACATCTTCATTTTTACAGATCGGGCACCCTGCGCGGGGATATAAGTGTTGGAAGTATGACCGCGTCCTAGTGATAGCTGGTGTGAGGACAACACCGTCCCGGATCCTCCTAAGCGCAACCTCCTCTGCACGGGTGAGACCGCGGGGAAGGGATACCACACACGGAGGGATAAGTGCACGTGTGCGGCGCCGAGGTGTTCCTTTCTTGATAAAAGGAGGGTAGCGTCGTCCATTTCAAGGAGCCGTGGGATTTATGCGTCTTGGTTCACGAGGCGGGCCGCTAAATCAGCTTAACTTTGGGAAGGCAGCAGGTCCCGTGGGACCCACTCAATGTGTACTGACTGTGGGATGCGCGCCGCAAGCTGGTGGATGTCTTGATAAATTTTAGGCAGCGGCTGACACGTCGGAGCAAACGTACTGCTTGAAGTGCGTCAGTGCGGATAACAATTCGTGGGCTGCAGGGAGCATGGTTATGGAAGCCACGGAGCAGAGTGCCTCCTGAACTGCCACGAGCTCAGCGCAGAAAGATGTAAGTGGTTCCGAAAGCTGAAACGTAGTGGTCTGATTCAGGCTAGGTCTCCGTGGACAGTAGATTGCTGTTTTGGCTTCACAGCCTTGCAGGCTTCCATCCAAGTACACTACTATGGAATCTTGAGGCAGGTGAGTGTCTTGTTCTTCAAATTTCTGGCGAAGCAACGATGCCGAGTAGGCAGACGTTGGTCGGCGGATATCAGCTGGCTTGTTGTCTCCTAACTGTACAAATTTTCAGGGAGGGAGAACTGGCGCAGGTGGCTGATGAATGTTGACGTTGCATACGCCCTCAGTGCTTGCGTGGAATGTGACAAAGTGCGCTTGAGTCTCCGAGCATAACGGCACTGCTGCACCAGTTCATCGATGGTGCTGAGCTGCGCATTCTCCTGTAACGCTACGACTGATGTGAGTCGTAGAAGGCACGTTATGGTCCTCGTAGTTTCTCGATTTACGGCTTCAGGGCGATCCCATTGTGCTCTTGTAGATGCTGGAACTGGGCCTGATAAACAACACGTGGCTGCAGAACCGCCCTCACTAACTGTAGTTTGTCTTCAGAGATTTGATCACCCCCCGACACAGGGGTTGGAGAACAGCAGTTGTGTTTGGAGGGGGGAATTCAAGACGAATTGCCTCCAGGCCCTCCACATCACCGTGAGCGGGGCAGTTGTCAACAATCATGAGCACTTTTCTTTTATCGCGCTTGAACACCACGTGAAGTTTCCGCAGCCACTCTTCAAACAAAGATTGCGTCATCCATGCACGTGAATTTGCTGCATATGAAACGGGTAGAGTCCGGACGCCTTTAAAGCATCTCGGATGCTTGATTTGCCCACAACGAAAAGTTCGGGCTTGTGGTTACCATCCATATTGGCCCATACCATGACTGTGAGTCACTCCTTGCTCAGCTTACCGCCGGTACAACGTTCCCCCTTGCGACACAATGTTTGCTGAGGCAGGCACTTGAAAAATAGTCCCATTTCCCCATTTCATCAGCATTATAAATATTAGCCGGGGAGTATTCAAGCATGGCTCTGAAGACGCGTCTGCTGCCAGTCGGTAGTAACCGCCTCATTCACCGCTGCCGCTTCTCCACTTAAGTTTTGAAAGCAAGGCCATGTCGCTCCTTGTATCGCGACACCCATATCCATCACGACACTTGAAATCGTCGGTTCCAAAGCGCACAGACAGTTCTTCGGCCTTCTCTCGCAATATCGGTTCATTTGCTGGTAAATTGGAGCTCCGAGCGCGCTTAAGCCAAAGGAGAACCGCCTTATCAAGCTCCGGATGCGCCGCCTCCCTAAGCCTTTTTCTTGCTCTGAATCATACAACTCGAGCACTTTTCGCGCTCGAACACCGGTGACTCCGTTCCATACGTATGCGCTACCGGCATTTTCTCGGTTAACGATGCAAATCAAAGTCGCAAAGCTACGTTCACGATAACCGCAGTTAGTAACGCAACTATATGTCATAAATGAGGTCGGTTTTGCTTGTAAACAGCAGAGACCATGCATATGTTAGCGAAAAGCGCGTGCGACATCGCGATGTTTTTTTAGTGAAAACCATGTACCGAAATGCACAATAAACTGAATATTAGCTTAAAGTAATTGTGCTTGCAATAAAATTGAATTTTAATGTATTTTTGTGAAAACTAATTAATTTCCACGTAGGGCTGCAGCATCCGCATTGGCACTGCCGTCATTTCAAAATGACACTTGATTTTGCCGTATGACAGCGAGCACCGAAAGTGTCACTCTTCCTATGTAAGTGCACTTCATGAAAGTGTCACTAAACTTGTCCGTGTGACTGACCACAGTGCGAGCCAGGTACAAAATTTGGAGGACGCTTAAGCTTCAACGCGATAGCGTTATCGAGAAACTTGTTATACTAATTTTTATTTATTAATCCTTCCGGGACGTAGAAGCGCTGCCAGCCCCCTTGCCGAAACGCGCGGGCCTCAAGTTGCACTCGTAGTTCGTCGGCAACGTAGTTGCCGATCCGAGCCGGCGCGATGAAGATCTCGGAGACCATGCCCTGTCTATCTTATTCCGTGCGCCACACGCATGAAGACGCTACGTGCACGCCAAGCGAAGAGGAAGTACAGCGGAAAGGTAATTTGCCACTCACTTAACTGCGTGTTCTGTAATTTTGTAATTTGCATGCTCATAATTATGTCATACGCCACAATACCCTTCTCTAAGGGACATTTCTAAGACAACTCCGCAATCAATAGACGCGCCTTTGTCCCCTTCAAGCCATCTAACTGGCGTGGTGGAAAACAGCGTCGACGTTGCTCTTTTACAAGAGACCAAAATTTCAAGTGCGGATGATGCTAAATTATTCGTTCGTTACTTTGGAGCTCAATTCTGGTATTTCCATACAATCACGACTTCAAGAGCAGGAGGCACCGCCATTCTGATTAGAAAAAAAGATAACGTCACCATTCTTGACTGCGAGCTGGGAGCGGACGGGCGCTTTTGTCTTGTTGATGCCCTTGTGGGGAGGGAGCTGACTCGCTTTGTGTGTGTCTATGCCCCGAATGAGACAACGGCACGGTCCGAGCTCTTTCGATCTCTCCATCCTTTTCTTCTTGTCCCCGGAATCTTATACATCCGAGGTGATTTTAACTGCGTACTCAGCACGAGTGATAGAGCGGGCGGGGAAGGCGGTGTGGATGCGTCAGCGCGGATTTAAAGAGAGGTCCTGCGCGATTCTGACCTGGTGGACGTGGCGCTGGGACGAACGGGGTCGACTGCGCACTACACCCGCTGGCGCGGCGCAGCGCAGGCTCGCCTCGACCTCATCTATGTCTGCGGTGAGGCGCTCCATCGCGTCCGCAGCTACACCGTCACTCCTGTGTGTTTCTCTGATCATGGCCTGGTCTCGTGCGTGCTAAGTGCCTTAACATGTAGAACAGAAAAAACAGTGGAAAGACGGTGGATAATGAACTCGACTATCCTTTGAAACGACGAGTTCTTAGATAAAGTAAATAAGGATATTGCTAGGCTTAAGTCTGGATCGGTTAATGCAGTAGAAGGGAGTTACTTAAAAAAAAAAGTCAAAACCATTGCCACAGAGATCGGAACAAAAATTGCCGCGTCCGCTAAAGCTAAAATCCGGCACCTCACAGGCACCCTTCAGGGCCTTGTCGAGGCCAACGAAGAAATGCCGGGAGAATTTTGTGATGACATTCGGAAAGTTAAAGAGGAACTTCGATCAGAACTGGAACGGCGTTAATGGGGCGCACTCGTCCGCAGTTGGGAGCAAAGAGTGCAGTACGAGGCGCAGCCATCAAAACTCTTTTGTGTCTTCGAACGGGAGCAGGCTGCACGGGTTAGTATACGGGAGGTTATTTACAGCGGCACCGCTGCGCGAGGGCACGGCGAAGTGGCGCAGGCCTTCGATGAATACCATCGCAAGCTTTTCCAGGCAGGAAAACCGCTGGGTCCCGTGCCATCCGAAGTCCTGAGCGAACTACCCAAAGTTCCTCAGGGGATTAGAGAGGCAACAAACTCCTCATTGACTGCTGACGAAATAGAGCGCGTAATTGCAAAACTCCCTAAAAATAAATCACCCGGACCGGACGGCATAATAGCCGAATTTTACCAATGCTTTAGAAATGAACTCAGCCCAATACTAGCTGAGGTGTTCGAGGATATAAGGAAACGAAAACTTCTCCCTCCTTCTATGCGGCGCAGCAATTTAGTCCTGATTCCTAAGAAACCTTCCCCCGAATCAACCCCCGACGTAGCCGATTTCAGGCCAATCAGTCTTCTTTCCACGGACTATAAGATTCTGGCTAGAGCTCTAGCTCGTCGACTCGAGACCGTCCTCAGCACCGTGGTGGGAGAGCATCAAACATGCGGCTTCAAAGGACGCTACATAAGCACCAACTTACACCGCATGAGGACGGTCCGCGAGGCGGCGGATGTAGGGCTCCTTCCTTTGGCCATTCTCCAGATCGATTTGAGGAAGGCGTTTGATCAGGTTGACCGGGCTTTCCTCTTTTCTCTCCTTCAGCAGTGCGAAGTAGGTGACGACATAATAGATTGGCTCAAAATTTGTTACACTGAAATTAGTACTGCAATCCTCCTTAATGGTATACCAGGCGCGCCGATACAGGTGAATAGATCAGTACGACAAGGGTGTCCGATGTCGCCTGTTATCTTCACCTTGTATCTGGAACCTCTATGTCGCATGGTTCTTTCGTCTAAAACCATCAAGGGTCTAGATCTCGGCGGCCAAGAACTGCGTGTCCTCGCGTACGCGAACGATGCAGCCTTCATTTGCACATCCCAGCAACAAATGGGGGAGGTGATTCGATTGGCAAACTCCTGTCAATTTTCTGGAGCCGAACTAAATTTTAAAAAATCGCAAGGCGCCTGGTTGGGAGACTGGAGAGGGAAGCCCCGCCAACTCTTTGGAGTAGAATGGACCGAAAAAATTGACAAATACCTAGGCGTTACTCTAGATATTAAAGCGATCATGAACAGGTGACAACCCAAACTAGCTGCCACGGAAAGGAAGCTAGACCCATGGCGGCCGAGACACATAGCCATGTTCACAAGAGCTTATGTATGCAACGCGGTGGTTTTTTTTTTTTTTTTTTGGCGGTACTATACTCAGCCAGAGTGACCACAATCGACAGGGGCTCCATGGGCAGGCTACACAGATCATGGGCAGTCTTCGTTTGGCGCTCTACGGCAGAGCCCATGCGCCGAAGTAATCTCTTCTGGAGCATGGAGCGAGGCGGACTGGGCTTAGTGAACATAGAACTTAAACTTGTAGTTCAAGGGCTCATTTTCTTTCGAAGCCAAAAGGATAATTTTCTTCGCGCGGCCACTCAGTATCTAGCCTCGGCGCACTTAGCCCCTTGGTTGGCCACAACTAAGCCAATATGTCACGGCATATTGAGAGCCACAGCCTTCTACAAGGAGGTAGCGCAGTACCTGGCGCTGCTGCAAGGGCTTTTTTCGTGGGAGTACCTGCTCCCAGTAAAACCGAGAAAGCTTTACTGGGACTTGCTGGCACAATTTCTGCAACCACCCATAGGGGTCGGCAAGACATGTCCTCAAGCGAGTCAGGAAGCTGCCCGTTCCAACAGGCTCCAAGGATTTCTTCTTTCGTTTCCACACAGGAGTTTTGCCCGTGAAAGCTCGTCAGGAAGAGCGGGGTTTCTTCCTACAATGGGGCGCAAACTGTCTCCTGTGTAGCCGGCGGGAGACCAACATTTGTCTTGATGGAATGCAACACGGTGCACATCTTCTGGGACGAAGTACGGAGATTTTTCGCCACGGATTTGGAAGTCAGATGGATAGGGCACTTGTGTCTCGACGCGCCTTGTGATTGTCCAGAGCTTCGAGACATTGTGATAGTGCTTGCGTTGCACGCCCTCTGGCGTGCGCGTGGATGTGGTGGAGTGTGTGCGTTGGCCGAAACCAGCGTGGCGGCACCTGGTGGACAAAACAGAGTGGACAGTGAGCGCACTAGAGTCCTCTGGTTCCGACGAAAGCCTGCAGGAGGAACTAGAGCGAGGCTGCCGCGCTGTGATGGTCTTCAAGACACGCCAGTACGAACGGTTTGGGTGCCGCTGATGCTTCACGCAGCGTTGCCGAAGTGTTTTTTTTCCTCTCCTCTGGTTTTCCCCTTTGTCTTTTAGTGGCGCATTTCAGGCTTATATGTTAAACTTTTTCTGACCCTTTCTTACCAGACCCCTCGATATAATTCTCTATTAATCTCCCCTCACGTTTCTTATGGCCGACGTTAACATGAGAAGCAATCAATGCACTCGGATATTGGTTGAGTTGAAGCCTTGTACATATAGATATAAATAAAGGATTTTTGTTACTGAAAAAAAAAAATAACTGGCGTGGTGGAGTAGTTAGCGTGCTCGTTTCGCAACTCGGAGGTCCACGTTCGATTCCTTAAGTCATGCGGCTTTTCCTACTCGTTTTTATTTATTAATGCTTCTGGAATTTTTCGGACGACGCGACAACAAGGACTTTTCTGCGACACGGGGCCCTTAACGCTGTCGCGTTAAAACTCTCAGACCACGGCGACTGTGTGCTAGCTGTGATTAAATCCACTGACTCTAGGACATTAATTGTGACAGTGACGAGATTGAGTGGACATCAGAACATTTTTACGGACTCCTAACTCTCGTACAGGTGATTCACCTCTGTGCTACATTGTGGCGTGTGACTTTTCTGTACTTTTGAAATGTGATACTTGATAATTATAGTAAGGTGAGTGAGGACGCTCACGCATCTTTTTCCACCGGGAAGGATGGATGGATGGATGGAATATAGGAGCGTCCCCTTTGAAACGGGGTGGTAGCAGTAGCTATCATGCTCATTTTTCTCCCTATATCTTAATTATTGATTTAGAATGGTTAACTAAATCACCATTCTATTTATTAAATTTTGTTCCTACATTACTAACATTATGTCACTTCTCTGCTTTTAAGCCACCAATCTTCCAGTCGTTTTTTGCTAGTTTCCACCACCGGTTTATTCACCCAGCCACTGGTATCTCTAAACCCCAGAGCTTCAGGAACAGTGACTGCGCCTGCATCAACTTTCGGATGGATACCATTACATTCAAGTATAATATGGTCAATCGTTTCACTGGAGTTACCACATACAGCACATGCGCCATCTCCATTGTTAACTTTCTTTTTGCAGCTGCGTGTTCAAAGGCACCCTGATCTAGCTTCAAAATTTAGGGCACTGCCTCATGAGTTATCTGCATTTTCCTGATCTGCATTTTCCACTTTCGGTATAATTCCACACTCTGTTTCTTTTCCATCACATTTTTCCAATATTTACCTTCTGTGTTTTTCACCTGTGGCTTAATGCTCTTTATTTCTCCGTCCTTGTGACTAGCATACTTACTAGTTAGTTTCCTAGTTCTTTTCCTCCATTGTGAGTCAACACTTTTTAGGTACAGGTATTTAAATACTTTAGCTGCCCATCTGTTACTGTCCAATTTCCTCAGGCATTCCTCATATAATATTTTACTCTGAGCTTCCCGTACTTCGAAAGATGCCCAGCCCATATCTCCCTGTACCGCCTCATTTGTAGTTTTGCCGTGGGCACCTAGTGCTAATCGTCCAACGGATCTCTTTGTTTCTAATGTCGACTGCACCTCTGATTTTAGGCACAAAACCGCATTTCCGAAAGTAAGTCCGGGCACCATAATTCCTTTCCAAATACCCCTCAAAACCTCATACCTATTGTATCCCCACAATGCCTTATGCTTCATTATCCCGGCATTCCTTCGCCCTTTGGCCCTAAGTAATTGCTCATGCTTTCCAATGTATGCCAATCCTTCGTTTACCCATACCCCCAGATATTTATATTCTGCTACTCTAGGTATTTCAAGGCCTTGTATTTTAAGACCCTGATCAGTTCAGCCGTTAAAAATCATCAGACCCGACTTAACTGCGCTGAAACTGAAGCCTAGAGCGTCCCCTTCATCTCCGCAATACTTAACTAGAGTTTGCAATTCTTCCAGACTCTCAGCTAGCAGCACAATATCGTCTGCATACATCAAACCGGGGAGGCGCTGCTCTACCGCCTTTCCACCTAATCTATATGACAGGTTACTGTCATATAGATTACTGTCTTGTATCCTCCGTTCCAGGTTTATCATATAGAGCATGAACAGCACCGGTGATAGAGGACAGCCTTGTCTTAATCCTTTGCATACTTTGACATCCTCCGTACTTCTTATCCCTTCCCACGTAATTTCTACTTTGTTATCCTGGTATATTTCCTGTAGGAACTCTATTATCTCATAACCGATACCTTCTTCTTTTAATATGTTCCACAGGAGTTACCTGCTTACATTGTCGTACGCCCCGTTTATGTCCAGGAAGGCCAAATACAAAGGTCTATTTTCCACTCTAGATATTTCGATGCATTGGGTAAGCACGAACAGGCTATCATCTAAACGCCTACCATTTCTAAAGCCGTTCTGAAGTTCTCCGAGTATCTTGTTACTTTCAACCCATGCTTGCACCCTTAATTTCACCGCCTGCATGGCTAACTTGTACATAACAGATGTTATGCTAATCGGCCTGTAGGATTTTATGTGCATCCTGTCTCCTTTCCCTTTATAAATCAAATTCATTTTACTCTGCCGCCAGCTGTCCGGAATTTGCTTATTCGTTATGACTGTTTCCAGAGCTTTTAACAACGTTTCCTTACTTTTTGGACCGAGTTCATTAATCAGCTTGATCGGAATTCCATCTATTCCTGTAGATGTGTTTTTAGGAATATTTTTTTCGGCCTTTTTCCAGTTTAGATTGGTCAGTTCTAAGCTGCTTTGTATTCTGCTACCTTGTGTTGCTTCCTGATTTGCGGAGATTACCCTATCGTCGCTCTTAAATGATTCGGCTATAACTGATGTAATGTAGTTCACTGCGTTATCTCCCTTTAAACAATTTCCCTCATTATCTTGAATCCGATCCTGCTTTCTTTGATTCTTCTTCCCTAGCCAGCTTATATGGTTCCAGAATTTTCTTGCTCCGCCTCTAGAGGCATCGTGTATATCAGCCATCCAGCGATCGGTGGACTGTCTTATTTTACTTTGGACGAGGGCCTGCACTTAAGTTTCTTTTGTCGATATGACTCCAATTTTTGGTCGATTTCCTCCTGAGATACCTGTGCCTTCTTTGCCATTCGGTGTTCCCTTGAAGCAGCCCGTCGTTGTTCAATAGCTTCCCTGATTTCCTTATTCCACCAGCTCCGTGGCTTCCTCTTTCCATTCCAGCGGTTTGCTACTTTAACCTCCTGAATTTTCCTCCTTACAAGTAGTTCTACCTGTTCATAATTCCAGTCTTCCATGGGGCTTTTTTCTATTGCTTCCTCTATGTCTGCTGCTATCTGCGCTATTTGATCGCCGTTTAATTTTGCATTTACGTTTTGTCTAAATTCCATTTCTCTTTTCATCAAGGGCCCCATCTGCAGACTAATACGTTTATGATCACTTCCCAGGCTACACTCCCCTTCTTCGTCTATTTCCATTTTTGTGACCTTGCTATAAATTTCCTGTGACATTAGACAATAGTCAATGGTCGTCTGCGTGTTGCGGAATTCCCACGCGATTTGGCTTTCACATTTTGTTTCCCTATTTTCTATAACTAGATCGTGTCGCTCACAGAAATCTAGCATTAGCTTGCCGTTACAATCCGTGTATCTATCCAGATCGTCGATGTGGCCGTTCATGTCCCCCAGTAGAATAATATTGGCCCCGTTTCCAAACTGGCTTATATCGTCACTGAGACATTCAGCAAGGTCCCTGTTTTCTTGCCTGCATTGATGTCCTGTTCCTAAATAAACTACCCCTAGCCATGTCCTTATGCTGGCAATTGTTCCTGAAACCCTGATATGTTCTTTACAAGATGATTTAATTCTTTGCCAATTTGTTCCCTGGTGTATCAACATACCTACCCCTCCACCCTTTTTTTCCGTTCTCGTTCTGTTGCACCCTTCCCAGACGTAGCCTTCTATAAACGGCGGATCTTCTAGATCCCCGAGATGAGTCTCGCAAAGAGCATACACACTTATTTTGTCATCCTTCAACTGCTGTTCTATCTCTAGCCATTTCGGTCTTTTTCTACCTCCTTGCATGCTTATGTAGCTGATCCTAGTGTTAAATTTCTTTTTTGTACTTTTCTTTCTCGACCTACTCTTTGCCATTTTTGGGGGCTCAGCCTCCATTATTACACTTGCTTCTGCTTCACTTCTAACTACCTCTGTGCACGGAGTCCTCGCGGACCCCCTAAAAAAGCTACAGCCCTGCCTGCCAGGCGCCAGCCGATCTCTGCTCCCACCCTTCTGCTAAAATGAATGCCATCTCGCTGAAAAGCCCTACCAAAACCTGCTTTATGTACCTCCCTGTTTACCTCAACCACTTCGAAACGCTTCTCTAGGCTTAACTTTCTTATGTCCTGATTAACTGTCACCACGTCCTTTTCCATCTTTCCGTTCAATCCTAGCACCTCTGGTACTGTGCATACAACTATCTGCGTCTGCTGTGCTATCTCCCTAATCTCGTCAACTCCCTTAGCTAAACTTTCCACCACTGCTGCAGCGTCACCATTTAGGACATCATTTCGCCCCGCGGCTACTATTACCATACTGCGCTCTGCGGAATTCTTCAACAGCCTATTTTCACTCTCTTTTAGCACTGCCCTCATTGTTCTCCCTGGGAAAGCTCCGACCAACACTCTCTTATCACCCCTTACATGTTCCAAGATATCTCGCTTGCACCTGTCCATGTTAGAATCTCCGGCGATAAGCACTTGGGCCTTCTCTCTCCCTCTCCCAACTGTTGGCTCCTGCTTTCGGTTATCTGTGTCCTTATCTCTGGGATTTTCATTCTGCCTTACTTCTTCCTTTTTTTCCGGCGTCTTAGCTGCTTCTAAATAACTCTGACGGTTCGGATCCGCCTGACCTACTTTGCTTATGCCTTCCATGCCAGTGCAGGATTGTAACGTGGCGCACGCCACCTGGGAGTTGTGGAGAAAAATAAAGAAACGCGCTTGCTGCTCATCTCGACAGAGAGGGCAAGTACAGTCGAAAGGGAAGCAGAAGTATAGAAAGGACGAAAGGTTACGCAAGGAAGCAGCGTCCCTCGCTTTGCAGGGAGTACCCCTCCCCACGCCATCGGCGCTGAAGGGGGTATAAACAGAACCAGAAAACGAGGCCAGGGCAACCTCGTCCGGGAGCGTTCGAGAGCGAGAGTCTTGGGTTGACCCTGACCTCCTCCCGAAGCGCCCGAAGGAGCCGTCGGCGAGGACGGCAGCGACAGCTCAAACCCCGCTGTCCTAAGTCCAAGATGCGCTGGAGCACAGTCCGAACTTAGAACTACGGAGTAGCTCTGTCGGGAGCAGCTTGCGCTACGAAACGCAGAGACCGAGTCGTGCGATTCTCTCGGACATCTCCGCGGGTACCCGTACTCACGACAACTGTGACATGACAGAGACCATGAAAAGCTATTTACTAGAACTATAAAACGAGCGCAAGCAATTGGCATTCAAACAGTCCTCTCCGCAATGCAAGAATATTTAAGTTAGCTTCACTATACCTGTAGTCACATACAACTTGTCAGTAGTAACCACCACACAAAATTTCCCCTTAACAGAAAGTACTCCATGGTCGCCATTTCTTGTTCGCTTACTGAAAAGCTATGCATAAGACCCGATCACAAGCCCAAGAATTTGAATGCATCTGGCTTCATTGGTGTCATAAAATTTAAAAAACTGATCTTGTTTGCTGTTCAGTGGACTAATACACACGCTGTGCACCACTGCCAAACAACTGCCGTTTCGTTTTAGTTGCATCCTACTATAACGCCGAACATACTGGCAATAAAAAATGATGCTCCTTCTCTTTCCCCTTAACTCGGTGCACACCAACACGCAAAAAAGAATAAAGAAAACAAGTAGCCAGGCACCCCACCAAGCCCGAGTCACTTGGAAGCATCCAATGAGTGTGCCCGCTCAGAACGTCTAGTTGATGTGGACGATACAGCAATGTGTGGGGCGGTGTTGCTATAATCGGTCGCAAGGGGTCCCCAGGAGCACATTTTAAAAACTATTTGCAAAGTACTATATGCTCTACATACACTTTTTAAATATGATGCGAGTACTCGCAAAGGTCACCTCTGCGCATGTCTTGAATTAGAACATTGTCGCAATTATTGTTTCAGGGTCCCTTTATATGCAACAGTGATCGCTGCCACCTAGCCCCAACAGGGCCAATCTACTTTCAAGCCCACAGACAACACACATGGCAGCGAGTCGCTCCCCATTATTTCAGCAGAAGAGAAAAAGAGGCAAAACCAAATGGGTGATTTGTCATATTTATTTACAAGAACCAGAGCTTAGCTTGAACATGCAGCTTCATACTTTGGCACTAATTAAAAAAAAAGAAGAGCCTAACTGCTTTAATGTCGATTTCATCTGTTGCGTGCGCATGTGAAATAATACAGTTGGGCCAGATGAGACTGCAAAGGCATGCCTGCCCAGTTTTCATGTCACAGCACCTGCATACACATCACGGAGCAAACCGAAGAGCTGCCTTGACCAACTTCATCTACATCACTCAGTGGGCCTCGCATGGTCACATAGACCGCGAATACAAGAGGGTGCATAAATGTGCCCAAATGACAGCTGTCCTCTACTCTGAAATGCTCTCTGCACGCATAGGCAGTAGTGCCTCGTACTGAATGTTGACAGTGTTGTTGAACTATCTGGCCTCGAGTAATGCCATGACCTAAAGTGCCCCCACTCTCTAAGGAATGTCTCCCCTTCTTTTCAGTGCAATATCAGCATCTGTGAGCAAAGTTTAATTTCGTGCAGAAGCAGGCATGCACGGCAGATGACCGCAGCTAAAGCAACAGTCCTGTGCGTTCTTTGGTATAGTCAGAGTATAGCTACAGTAAATCTTGGGCAGAGATCAACTGGCCAAAGTTCGACAGCATTCTACAAGACACACGTGAAAGGGGCTTCACAGTCTGTGCATGTATCAAATTACTCTCGCATATATTTTTTTTCCTGCCAACCAGCATAAACCACAATAACATAAACCGGCAAGTTATAAAGGGGTGCCCAGACATCAGCTATGCGGAAACTATCAAAACAAGAGTGCCAAGCCAAGTTAACCACACTATACTTGCCTAAAGCAATAGATTTGCAATCTGTATCCTGCTTTCACTATTATTTTTAAGCAGCAAATGTCACCAACAGAGGTAGTATATGCGTGGTGTCAGCATAATTAGAGCTGCAGCACCAGCAAGTTACATAACAATTCATTAACATTCAAATGCTTATGACTTTGCTGTATTTTGTCCTCCTCTTCAGAAAAATATTTTAGGCTACAGTCGAACCCGGATATATAGAACCCGGACAATTCAAATTTTGGTTATATCGAACTCGCAGGATATCACCATGAAAATCCCATGCAAAAGTATAGGAAAGCTGCAATGTATATCAAACTCCAATTTCGGACAATTCAAATTTTGGTTATATCGAACTCGCAGGGTATCACCATGAAAATCCCATGTAAAAGTATAGGAAAGCTGCAATGTATATCGAACTCCAATTTCACCAGTCGTTCGATATATCGACCTCCGCACTACGCAATGAAAGGTGCGCATTCCCCAAAGATGATTGCATCACCCTCGGCCATTTGCCACGTGACGTTTTCAAGCCATGTGCTGAACAGTTCAGCGACGACTGGTCTAGAGCAGCACCATGCCCTTTCCCCAAAAGGCATGTGCATCTGCAGTGATCGTTTGCCGCGTGCCAGCACGTGACGTTTGCAAGCCATGCGCGTGAAGGAATGAGAGGGAACCAATTTGGCAGCGACAGGTACAGAGCAGACTCAGGTCGTTCGCAGCAGCATGCACTATGCATGCGCCGACAAGCCAGCTCAGCCGTGGCCACAGACAAACGTTGGACACTTTCTGCAGTGTTGTGAACGCTCTGCATGCGGTGGGTGACGTGCAATACGGGTCTTGTGTCGTCGCGCTGAGCGTGCGGCATAGCGCAAGCTATAGTGGCTGCATACTTTAAGAAGATTTGTTTGTTTTTTTTGTGAGAGCCATTCATCCTTGTTGTGCTGAGCATGCGACATAGCGTAAGCTATGGTGCCTGCGGACGTTAAGAAGCCCGTTTTTTTTTTGTGCCAGAGTCGTCGATCCTTGCATCTATGAATCTACGAAAGCACGCGGCCAGTTGCAATCAGGACACCGGCTTTTAGCATTGTTCGCTTCAAATGGCATTTGCAGCTATCATGCTTTCTAATAATTTTGTGGCAGTGGACTACACCCGCTCCAAGCGCGGCATGGTAAATCGAACCAGGCTTGTGCAATCAAGCTATCACAGGCACTCTGCCACGTTCACTCCGTGCCACCGCAGGAGCTAATATCAAAAGTATAGTCAAAAGATAAACACGCCATGATGTTATCGCTGTGCAGCATCTTGGCACGCTGCCAATAAATGAGCTGTGGATGCGACGGCCGAAACAAAGGGACACGCCACTAACGTTTTTTTTTCTTCAAATTCTCGGCGGCAAAAGTGGAGGTAGGTTCATTATGCGAGTGGGCTGGTTACGCAACAAATACGGTATCATTTTTTATGTTCGCAAGCGGCATCTCAAGCCGATTTCTGTATATCGAATTATCGATACATTGAACTATTTTGTGATCCCTTTCGAATTTGATATACTCGGGTTCGACTGTATTTGTTTATGATTAATTTCAATTAAAAAATGAAATCATTCTAAAAGAACAAAGGCAACAATAAAGCATCAATGAACACTGGCAACCCTGAGCACAGTACAGTTTAAAATTATTCTACGGATATTCCGTATGCTTTGGAGTATGCGGAGTAATTAGAGGTAGGATACTGGCCCAACAATTAAAGGACGTTGAAAAATGAGCAAGTGATTACCCATAAAGCTCAGTAATTTGGGCCCACGAAAGTTGTAAGTACAACTGTTAAGATGCAATTAAGGTGCAATGGCAAAAGAAATCAACAATTCACTTATTCAACCTGCTGCAACATTCAACTTCATGCTTAAATAGCTCTAGAATGGCTCTAGCCTGACAAAGGAGAGCCAAAAATAGTAGAAAATAAATTGGTGCCAAGTAAATCGTTCTTCTACGTCATTTGAAACAGCACGTTGTCTGAAAAAATTCATAAAAACAGTGGAAACATCACAATCGACCATCGCAAAGCCACGGCACGCTTATCAATACTTGCCTTTGAAGGAAAGGTGCTTCACAGAAATGGCAGTCACAACAACACAACGGGAAAGAAACCCGACCATACAACAAACGATGGAAGACCCAACGCAACAGTTGCTAAATGCCAGCCCCATTCATAAAACATCAACAGGAAAGTGGCCAGTCATAGCTCCCCTTCCAGATCACTTAGAAAAACAGCAGTGTTCTCGTTTCAAGCAAGAAATATATACACATAATTGATTGGTGAGGTTATTGGCACGACTGGAAAAACCCAAATCATCGACTCTATTATATAACAACTATTTGCCAACTACATTAAAGTCAGTACAGAGTAAATAGAAAGCAGTTAGAAGGATAACAGAAATTGAAGTTGCCATTTTGAAGCATACAAAGTGCAGCGCGGTAACAACAGGATCAAGTGCACAACAGTATAGCAGAAACCAGCAAAGAGGAAGTGGAGCTGAGCAGGCCAGCAATCCCAAACCGACAAATCTCGAACAATAGCACATTTTAACCACAACTAACACGTCGCTTGAGTTTTCTTTCGCTATACCCGAGTAGTAAGTTTGCTCTCAGTGTGCTTAGTCGATTAAAGTTTGCGTGTCACCTCTACTATACAGTCTTCAAAACTCAACCACAACATTGCCTTCACTTCCCACAATGGAAGGCAGTCAAAGTTAATTGTGATTACAGATGCTTCCTCAAGTTTATTACGCATCAAACTTGGCATGTCCAGCGGAGGTGGGAAGATGGAAACATCGAGACAAGGCGAACGACATGGAAAGATAGAATAAATGGGCTACTACAGTAGAACCCCGCGGTTGCGTTCCTGGGTGCCGCACTTTTCAGGCTACGTAGCTGCAGGCGAACCCTTGTTTGGTGTCCATTGAGTTCCACGCACTAGAAAGGCAACTGGTAACTTAGGGGACGTTAACGCATGATATGTCCTCAACAGGCACCCGAAACCTACCTGAATGACAACTGCAGACACCCATGTTTGCATTTAAGGTGGCTTGGCTTGTCTTACGGTGAAGCATTGTGCACTGTGTTTGGTAGAGGGGGGTTTGGGCAGGCTGTGCCATCATCAACAGTAGCGATGGCTGCGCCTTTTTTTGTGTTAGTCTTTGGTTATCTTTGTTCCACTGTGCTGCAACTTTGTCCTCATCCGCTTCGTGCAACTTTGTTCGTCATTGCATCACTTACCGTATTTATTCACATATAGGTCGACCCTTTTTTTTCAGAAATGTTATCCATAATTAGCTATCGACCTATATTCGTGACCAAAGCGAGACAAGCCAAGAAGTTGTGACCAAAACAAACGCGCCGGCATGCATGTCGAAGCCGCAGCCGCAGTTGCGCATAATACAAATATTAAAAACGGAAAATTTGCGACAATTAGGTACGTAAATCCAAAAAGAGTGCTAGTGAAATTAATAAGTCACCACAAAGTTCCTGATTAATAGAATCACTGGTATAACCAATTCATAAGGGTAGCGCAGTAGCGCTGACGTCCGCTTTCAGGTTGTCTACTTTGCAGGCTTCGTACGGGGCTCGCATTGGCTCGCATACCTCGGAAAGCCTTGTCTTTGTGTCTTTTTTTTGCGTCGCCATTCTGAGATTGCATTCGCAGTTTTGCAAATCTCTTTCTCTGCGGTTTTGCTTTTGCTGCTTGATTGACGATGTCACGTCGACAGAGCTTCACCGCCGACTTCAAGCGAGAAGTGATTCTTTTTGCGGAGAACTCGAACAACTGTGCCGCTCAGCGTGAGTTCGATGTGAACGAAAAGTTGATTAGGGGCTGGCGGAAACAGCGCGACCGACTGTTTGCGTGCAACGGGCGGCGTCGTGCTTTTCGCGGGCCAGCAACCGGGAGGTACGATGCTCTCGAAAAGGAATTGAGACTTCATGTGGAAGAGGAGCGTGCGAAGGGTCTTCAGGTGTCGTGCGAGGACATACAAACGAAGGCTCGGCAATTGGCGCAGCGAGAGGGGATAGGTCGGTCGACGTTCAAAGCGAGTCGGGGTTGGGTTCAGAAGTTTATGCGGCGCAACGGACTCTCCCTTCGTCGTAGAACGACCATCTGCCAGCGTTTGCCAGCAGAATATGAGGAGCGGCTTATTGAATTTCAGCGGTACGTTCTGAAGCTCCGGCATGAATAGGATTATGTTCTTGGCCAGATAGGGAACGCCGACCAAACGGCAGTATACTTTGACATGCCCAGTCGTACCACCGTAGCAACAAAGGGGGCAAAAGACGTGCGCTTGTTGACGACTGGCCACGAGCATACACGCTTTACTGTCATGCTGCGCTGCACTGCAGATGGCTGGAAGTTGCCGCCATACATCGTGTTTCGCCGAAAGACTTCCAAAAAATGAATCGTTCCCGAAAAAAGTGATCATCCGCGCAAATGAAAAAGGGTTTATGAACGAAGAAATGGTTAAAGAATGGTTTAAGGCTGTTTGGATGAAGCGACCAGGCGCCGACTTGGGCCTTCCGAACATGCTGGTCTTGGACTCATTTAGAGGCCACATTTGCCCGGGCGTCAAGGAAGCCCTACGGAAGGCAGGCACGGACCTGGTCGTCATACCTGGTGGTATGACGTCTCAACTGCAGCCGCTGGACATCGCCGTCAATAAGCCTTTCAAGGACCGCGTCTCGAAATGCTACAAGGAGTGGCTAGCGAACGACAGTGCAGCCATGACGCCAACGGGACGTCGCAAGAAGGCCTCGCTCAGCGAAGTGGCGACATGGGTGAAAGATGCGTGGGAAGACCTTCCTGCGGAGATAATCAGGACAGCATTCAAGAAATGCTGCATTTCGAACGCACTCGACGGAAGCGAGGACGACGTCCTTTGGGATGCAGAGGTCGCCAGTGAAGCATCCCAAGAGGAAAGCAGTTTAGACGATGATGTGGCTTCTTCTGACAGCGACTAGCTAGTGGCCAAAGTTCGTTATGAATAAAGGTTTGTCGTGTACATGTTTCTCGGTTTTTCAAAGAAATATGGGTCGACTTATATTCGAATAATTTTTTTTTATTCCTCGGCGAGCCTTGTATATAGGGGTCGACCTATATTCGTGGTCGACCTATATGTGAGTAAATACGGTATCTTTGCAGCTGGCAGGAATGGGATCAAGTGCTGTGCACGAATGCGACATGCGACCTCATTTTCGCAAACCACGAACACAATTACGTTTTTGTGGACGATGTCGTTATGACCGTCGATATGATTGTGGCCAAGTGTGTCGTTGTGCACAACAGCGGCTATCCAGAGAACAGTGAGTCGTCACTAGAACCAACCTTTAGGTCAGTTGTAGAGAAATTAGACCTGCTCAGAAGGTATATATTTGGTCTAGTGATGGTCGTAAGAGTCACTGCAAGTTTTGGGAACACACTGTCCTCGCTAAACGAGAGAAAATGCAGCAGACAGTGCTCCACAATTTTCTTTAAATGCCAGCACAGCAATAAACATCTGTTCTATTTGCCATCACTGTCAATTTTCATATTTGCCGCTTTCCCAGTTCCTATATTCTTGGGGGGAGGCCCGTGAAAAACGCATAAGCGAGGTTCTACTATGCTAAAAATTTAGCTAAGATAAGTATTTGAAAGGAAGGCAAAAGAGATGGAAAGACTAAATAAATGAGCTAAAACTAAAAAATTGGGCCAACATTAGAACATCGAAATGCAGTGAAACAGGAGGAAAGATGGTACAAATGGGCTAAAACTAAAATTGGGCTGTTATATAGAAACAAGAATAGAAAAAAAAAAAAGAGTCTCAAGAACACAGCAGCGGTGCTTTGTTCCGGGACAATGTGCGGAATGTGGTGGGAAGAATTGCGAAGAAATAAATTAGAACACCCTGAACTTCTGCCCAGTGTTACCGCCTTTTCACGCACACATTTCTATTCACCTTGTTAGCCCACGTTTGACCTCGCACAAAAAAAAAAACGTGGCTGCCTAGTCGAGAGATTCTTTCGTCAACATGTATACGTTTGCACACACATGAGGATACAGCTATAAAATAATGCTGCATCCAAATGAACCAGACAAAGACCAGGAAAAATGACACTTTTTCGTGGAACTAGAGAAAGAATGGCATAACTAAATCTGCAGGTAAGCAAGACCAAATAGCATTTACACATCGTGCTTTGAAAAAAAAAAAAAAATTAAAAGACAACGCAAAACTACCGCGTTACTAAGTCACTTGTGCAATGATATTTTCACAACTGTCTAGCAGTCTCGACGGCACACAAAACGGAAAAGAACATGGGCGGCAGTTCTTGGCAGCAGTCGTGGTGGACAGCTTCAGCAAAAGGGCTCAGTAGTTATCCTCACGTGCACTGCTCAGGTGCTGAATGCTGTGAAGGCCGGCTGGAACAAAACAGCTGCTCCCTGGCTCATGAAACGCATGACCTGCACAAAGAGATGAATTTGTTACACTCAAAGTGCACCGTATGGCATGAAGCAAAAGCAGTGGCATCTGTAGGGACAGTAAGGAAAGGAAAGGTTTGCCAATAATAACATATTATACCTTCATCTTACAAAAATAAATCCATGTTCACTGGTAACGTACCTTTGTAAACTAAAGAAGACCGAAAAATGAGGTACAGGTACTGAAATTGCAGTAGACTTTCAAGAGAAAATTGCAGTGACATCTAGAGAGCCTTTGGTTGAGGATCTCTGAGGTGGTGAACACAAAGGAGCTCTGCCAGTTATAAATGTACCATATTTGTGTTTGTATACCTACTGGACCCTATACAGTCAACGACCGAATTTTCGAACGGCCAAATTTTTGGACATGCCCGATATTTCGGACGTCTTCGCGGCACTGCAATGAGCTCCATAGTATCAATGTATAAGGGAATCTGAAATTTCAGACACTCGAAATCCCCGCCATCCAATTTTTCAGACTTTTTGACGCGACGGAAGGTCTGAAACCGCAACTGCATCATACAAAGCCGCTATTTTGGCTATTTCCCAGTCTGCGTACCATGTCACAGCTTTGAACAACTAGCCGTACCTAGCCGTCACACACCGATTTGGTCTGGCTACTCTGGCTATGCGCCTCTTCCAGAGTTTCCGGAAGTGCCGTCGACGCCGCGACCGTTTCGCCTTTTCGTTGCGCAGATTCATCGCAAACCACATGGTGTTTCGCTAAGCTGATGCATGGTTTTGCTACGTGCTACTTATTGTGTCAAGTGTGCTCTGTGACGCTAGGCCTAAGTGCTTCGACACTTCGCAACAAGAGTTTATGCGCAGCATCTTGGTGTGCTGCCAGTAATGAGCTGTAAGAAAATAAAATAAAAATTTAGTTTTATTGAAGATATGGCGGCTTAAGGCAGATATTGGCTTGCTAGCAACGGTGACCGAATATTTGCTATTTTGTATTACTGTTATCTTATTGACCAATACAGGTATTGCAGCTGATAATGAGGGTAAACCTGATAATAAGACTCAAAACTCACAAAAATCCAAAGGTTATAGCTATTTCTTAAAATTCCTTTACAGTTTTAGAAAAAGTAAAAATTCTTCGAGATTTTTATACTTTCTGGATTCCCGCAGCTGAACCGAGGGACGTACGTCGACTAAAGCTTTTTTTTTTTTCTTTAAGTTCCCAGTGGCAAAAGTGGAGGGTGGATTCATTATGTGAGTTTGTTGATGACGCGACAAATACAGTCTCAGTTTCCACGATCGCAAGCGGTGTCTCATGCTGATTTCTGTACATCAAATTATCGATACAGTCAAACCCACTTATAACAATAAGTTTTAACAGTCACTGCACTGTCAAAATTGCCATATTTTCTACGGTAAAATAAACTGCTTATTACAATGGTGTCATATTATATTATTAGTTATAACAACCAAATATGGTCACTGAAAGTCAACAAAGACATGGAAGTGCGGCGACCACAAAAGCGTGCGTGTACGTGGAGATGCGGACGACGCCATACAGCGGCAATAAAAAAAAAAAAGAAATCGGAACAGAGTGCGTCGAGCCAATGCATTGATGGGGTGTGCCGGGGAAGCTTCAATGCCGCAGAGATACGGGGAAGGACGGAGCGCTTCCTCGCGCAGCGTAGGAAGGACATGTAAGGTGCTTCCAGGCACGGCCGTCCTGAGGGAGAGCTTTCAGCGCTCCCCACTCAAGATTGCCCGTGGCCTAGAGTAGCCTAGGGAACTCGCATCCTCTCTGCCTCTGCACGGTGCAGCAGTACATTCTGAGGGTGTGCTGACCGTGGTGCGCTGCACTATCCTCCCCTATTTGCTTTGCCCAGGCCCTCGGTTCGCAGTTGCACATGTTTTGTGGCAGGCGTGCATCAGCGTTCGTGCATGTGTCTGTCTAGCGTGGTTCTCGTGTGTCATCATCGTTGCCATGACCTTGCTGGTCCTGGATTTTCCGTGAACAACAGTGGAGGATCCTCCTTCAAGAAGAACGACAACTAGCCCAGAAGAGGAAGCGACCAGCAATACCGCTGAAAGTTAAGCGGAACAGTGTATGTGAGCCCAAGGACTGCGTAAAAGTGTGCAACTTGGTGCGCAAGTACGGCCTGACGCAACCACCAGTATCGAAATTCATCCACAGCGCGCTCAAGATTGAAAACGAAAGCGATGCCAGTGCTACCCATGCAGTGGATGACGACCGGAAAACGGTTCGACACGGGGTCTACAAAGATGTAGAACAGGCGCTTTACCAGTGGTCTTTGAACGCCTGTGCAGCGAACCTGCCGATCAGTGGCCCGATTTTAACAGAGGGTGCCAGGCACTTCGCATACCTCCTGCACAACACCTCCTGTGATGCCCCGTAGTGATCCATGTATGCATCGTTACAGAGAAAAAATTGCGAAAAAAAAATTTGGTGTAGGCGCTCATTTAACTTCTTTCACAAAACACTTCAAAAATTAAGGTTTAACAAAACTTCTTAGGGCGTATACAGCGGATTGCAGTAAAGTCCGTACCCACGGCCTCCGTGAAGAAGCGGTACTAGAGTGCAGTGGGTGTCTTCCGGCTGCTAACGACGCCGCCACCAGATGGCGGACTCTGAGGTGTGGCACTCGTAGACTCCTCCCCTGCGGCGCCTCCACCACGGAGGTTGTGCAGCAGCTGCATGAGCGTAGGGCAGCCAGACACCACGCCCAGCTCCGCTTCCAGCGTCTGGAAAAAGTTGACCATCCCAAGGATGGAATCATAAAATGGAAGCAAAATGAAAGCCAGCAGGAACCTCTGACAGTGGATCCTTTGCTAGGTATCAATACGTGTCAAAACATAACACACTCTCAAGGAATATACTGCACAGCGGAAAGAACAACAGGAAAAGAAAGCTAGGGGTGTGCGAATATCAAAATTTTCGAATACGAATATCTGATCATTGAAGATAAGAAAGAAAAATTGAAAACAGCAAACAATGTTCATCTCGTTATAATATAAATAAATTATAAATAATATAATGTTAAACATTATATATGTAAAAACATGTGAATTAACCTTACTTCCCATCAGGGCTACAGGCAGAAGCAGGCTGAACCCTTTTGGAACCATTCAGGGAGCACTAATAATGCTATTCAGCGGCAGCGGTGGCGTAGCGGTAGAACATCCGCCTCGCATGCAAGAGGACCGGGGTTCAAATCCCGGTGCCGCGCAATTCTCCACCGGATGAAAAAAAAAAAAAAAAAAAATCCGCGTGTCGATGGAATTGCATATACAGGTTTGGGGTGCGACCTGATGCCGGTGAACACCTCCGGCAACGCACTCCCTCACCAGAACAGGAGTTGGCCACCCTGGTGCAGTAATTAGCCACAACCTCCTATGATAAGCTCCATAAAACCCCGGCCCTCAGTCACCAGCGGCTGCGGAACAACTGACCACGGCGGCGGTCAGACCTGTGACGCAGCAGGGGGTGCTAAGAAAGCCTGGCTCCGCTGGACAGGCCGCCATTGGAAACTGACCCTGGCAACGTTTAATGCCAGAACCCTTGCTAGTGAAGCTAGTTTAGCAGTGCTGTTAGAGGAACTAGAGGGCATGAAATGGGATGTCATAGGGCTTAGTGAGGTTAGGAGGCCGAATGAGGCATATACTGTATTGAAGGATGGGCATGTACTGTGTTATCGAGGTTTACCAGAGAGGCGACAACTAGGGGTAGGTTTTCTTGTCAATAAGTATATAGCGGGTAATATAGATGAATTCTATAGCATTAATGAAAGGGTTGCAGGCATCGTAATTAGGCTTAATAAGCGGTATAAACTGAAGGTTGTACAGGCCTATGCACCTACATGTAGTTATGATGACCAGGCAGTTGAAAGCTTCTATGAAGATGTAGAATCGGCAATGCGAAAAGTAAAGACGCAGTATACTGTACTAATGGGCGACTTCAATGCCAAGGTAGGGAAAAAACAGGCAGGAGACAAGGCAGTAGGTGACTATGGCATTGGTTCTAGGAATAGCAGGGGGGAGTTACTAGTTGAGTTTGCAGAGCGCAATAACTTACGAATCATGAATACCTTCTTCAGCAAACGGAAGAACCGGAAATGGACATGGAAAAGTCCTAACGGAGAGACTAAAAATGAAATCGACTTCATAATGTGTTCAACCCCCGCCATTGTGCAGGATGTAGAGGTAATCGGGAAAGCTCGATGTAGTGACCATAGGATGGTGAGGTCCCGAATTAGCCTAAATCTGAAGAAGGAACGCAATAGATTAGTAAGAAAGAAACCCATCAACGAATTAGCGGTGAGGGGGAGGGCAGAAGAGTTCAGAATCTCGCTACAGAATAGGTTTTCAGCTCTAACTGAGGATGGCGACATTACCCTAGAGGCAATGAACAATAATTTCAGAGATATCATTACTGAGTGCGCAGTAGAAGTAGGCGGTAGGATAGTTAAAGAGGATACCGGTAAGCTGTCTAAGGAGACGAAAGATTTGATTAAGAAACGGCAGAGTATGAAAGCTTCCAATCCAACAGACCAGATCGAATTGGCCGAGATATCAAAGCTAATCAATAAGCGCAAGGTGGCCGATATAAGGAAGTATAACATGGAGAAAATTGAGCATGCTGTAAAGAACGGGGGAAGCCTTAAAGCGGTAAAGAAGAAATTGGGCATAGGCAAAAACCAGATGTATGCGATAAGGGACAAGGCGGGCAACGTCATCACTAATATGGACAAGATAGTCAAAGTAGCCGAGGAGTTCTATACAGATCTCTACAGTAGCCAAAGTAGTCAGGACCGTAGTGAGATTGGCGGTAGGGAAAAACAGTCAGACGTTCCACCAGTGACGAAGGACGAGGTCAAGAAAGCACTAGAAACTATGAAAAGGGGGAAATCAGCTGGAGAGGATCAGATAACTACAGATTTGCTGAAGGACGGGGGGGATATCGTGCTAGAAAAACTGGCCACCCTGTATACGCAGTGCCTGGTGTCATCGACGGTACCGGAAGCATGGAAGAATGCAAACATTATCCTCATTCACAAGAAAGGGGACTCTAAGGACCTTAAAAATTACAGACCAATCAGCTTACTGTCTGTTACGTATAAGGTATTTACTAAGGTAATCGCCAATAGAATCAGGACAACCTTAGACTGGAATCAAGCAAAGGATCAAGCAGGGTTTCGGAAACGGTACTCTACTATCGATCATATCCATACCATCAATCAGGTGATAGAAAAATGCTCGGAATATAACCAGCCCTTATACATAGCATTCATTGATTACGAAAAAGCATTTGACTCAGTTGAAACCTCGGCGGTGATGCAGGCATTGCGAAATCAGGGGGTAGACGAGCCGTACGTGAAAGTGCTGGAAGATATATATAGTGGCTGCACAGCAACCATTGTTCTACATAAAGAAAGCAATAAAATTCCCATAAAGAAAGGTGTTAGGCAAGGAGACACAATCTCCCCAGTACTATTCACAGCTTGTTTAGAGGAAGTATTTAGAGACTTGGAATGGGAGCAGTTAGGGATAAGGGTAGATGGAGAATACCTCAGTAATCTGCGATTTGCTGATGACATTGCCTTGCTAAGCAACTCGGGGGATGAACTGCAAATAATGATTGATGACCTAGACAGAAAAAGTAGAATGGTAGGCTTGAAAATCAATATGCAGAAGACTAAGGTAATGTTCAACAGCCTCGGGAAGGAACAGCAGTTTACATTAGGTAGCGAAATACTGGAAATAGTAGGCGAATATGTCTACTTAGGACAGGTAGTAACCGCAGATCCAGACCATGAAAAGGAAATATCAAGAAGAATAAGATTGGGATGGAGCGCATTTGGCAAGCACTCGCAGATTATGACTAGCAGCTTACCGGTATCGCTCAAGAGGAAAGTGTACAACAGTTGCATCTTGCCTGTACTCACCTATGGGGCTGAAACGTGGAGGCTAACCAAGAGAGTTCTACTTAAGTTGAGGACAACCCAGAGGGCTATGGAACGAAAAATGGTAGGGGTAACATTAAGAGATAGAAAGCGTGCAGAGTGGGTCAGAGAAATAACTCAAGTTAATGACATTCTAGTGGAAATTAAGAAGAAGAAATGGACATGGGCAGGACATGTAGTGCGAAGAGAGGATAACCGATGGTCGCTGAGGGTAACAAACTGGATTCCAAGGGAAGGAAAGCGTAGCAGGGGGAGGCAGAAAGTTAGGTGGGCGGATGAGATTAAGAAGTTCGCAGGGGTCAAGTGGATGCAGCTAGCACAGAACCGGGTTAAGTGGAGAAATATGGGAGAGGCCTTCGCCCTGCAGTGGGTATAATCAGGCTGATGATGATGATGATGATGAATAATGCTATTCAAGAACAATGAAAAAAATAAAATTTGGTGCAATCTAAAATATATATTACTCTGGAACAGTTTCTAGGGTAAACTGCCTGCAGTTATTCTAGTTTTCTATTCCAAATATGCAGAAACCTCTGTATTGACACATTATTATTCAAGGCTCAATGCTTCGGTAACTAAGCACACATCTCTGACAAGACATGACAAACTGTCAAAACATGTACAGTTGTATGACATAATAAAGGTGACTTGAGTAACAATTCGAAGCAGGCTACAGTAGCCAAACAATTTTTCAGACTCCACTAATGCAGACTTGTGCAATATTTCTGACTTTACTGGGAACTGTCACGCATTTTATAGGAACATGCAGTTGCAGAGACTTTGCAGTTCTCCACAATGAAAATAGAATGCGATTGCCATCTTGCTTTGTGTACCGAGCTTGTTATGCGACATAGTTAAGCCTGCTTATAACGAAATTGTAATAAGTCCCTACTTTTTCGTTACATCCAGGTTTTCGTTATTATGCGATTTTCATACAAACACGCAATGACAGTGCAGAAAGAAAACAAGAATGAGAACTAAATGCCAGGAAAAGGTACTTAGAGAGTGTTTGTAGTAAATCCTCCATTACTTGAAGTAACAGATGCGGAGGAGCCCTCCAGAGGCACCAAAGCCAGGCTAGGACAGAGCGCGCGAGCGCAGTCGTGAAGCCACCAGATGAGGAGGTACCTGCGTCTTCACGCACGTCCGTTTTCTTGATCTGCCCGTCATCATCGACTCGCCCCCTCATCGTCACCGGTGCCTTGAGAGTAACCGCGTGACGACAGTGGGCGCACACTGCTCGCTCCATGTCTTATTTTTTTTTTTTTATTGTGTTATTTTTCGCTGCTTTAAAGCATGAAGTGTAGCGGAAGGTCGAGCATTTCGGAGCAGCTTTGGAGCAATAAAGCGAGAATTTCGGAGCATTTGAATTACGTTTTGGAACACGCTTCCAGGGTCGAACACGCCTTCGACAACTGCAGTTTGCTATTCCTGACATACACTATCACAAATTTGATTTTCCTTTATGCAATCTCAATACTTACTTGACTACACACGCATATCTGGCAAAACAAAACAGATTGTCAAAAAACATGCACAGATGCTTAAAATAACGCAGGCTGACCTAAGCAAGAATTTGGAACAGCATAGCAGCAAATGGAATACCTCCTTGCGCAGTTCATGAACACTGAGCACCAAGTTGGCGTCTTGCTTTTGCCTCTTTTGACTTGACAGGTTCAAACATTGAGTCCACCACTTTGATGTGCTCGAGCAGCACCCAAAAGTTTGGAGTTTAGATCCATGGGCATGACAGTTCTGCTCTCTGTCTTGTGCATATACTTCTTGATCCTATGCCCTTGCTGATTAATTCCCGAGCACTTGAGAGTAGTGCCTCCCGGGAGGATAGACGGCACTGAAGGGTAGCCTTGTTATTCTTCAGCTTGTTTAGTTCACTGCCTTCTGCCAGTTACTCCTAATAATTTTGCTTGAGCAATGCCGAAGCTTCAGTTTTAACAACTAGGTGATAGCCGGGGTGGCGCAGTGGTTGACTACTGTGCTTAAGGACGTGGGATCGAATCCCGGCCTCGGCGGCCGCTTTTCGATAGAGGCGAAAAGTGAGGCGCCCGTGTGCTGTGCGATGTCAGTGCACGTTAAAGAACCCCAGGTGGTCGAAATTTTCGGAGTCCTCTACTACGGCGTCTCTCATAGTCTGAGTCGCTTTGGGACGCTAAACTCCAAAACCAAACCGACCAAACCAACTAGGTGATAAGTCCTGTATGTAGGGCTGTGCGAATGTTGAAATTTTCAAACAAGAATCAAATACGAAAATGGGGGAAAAAGAACTGCCTTTGAATATCAAATACCCGACCAGTGAAAATAAGAAGCTGAAATCCAACAGCAAATATTCTTTGTCTCGTTTATTTCAGAGTTCCCATGGCATTTACAAATAAAATTAAACTACAACTGCACAGAAGTGTACAGTCGAACCTCGATGCGAAGAGCCTCAATATAATGAAATTCGCAATGTAACAAACTTCTTTTTCAATTTCCCGATTTCTGCCCCATTGAAAACCATGTTTTCTTGCGATTTAACGAAGTAATTTTATGCCCCACCCTTGATTTAACGAAGTCCCCGTGCATCGCATCCATGTACCAGTAGCTACCTTGACAATCGATGAGAACTAAAATTTCAGCCCTGACACACCACATTTTACAGCTGCCCTTTTACGCGTCAATTTTGCTGGAGGTCTGGAATTTGCGAGCGAAACAAAATCTGTCGCATGCATACAAAACCCCGATAGTTTTAGGACGCGTCATGGCATGGCGTAACTACCCAGTCAGAACGAAAAAGTGCTAACCGGTCATACCGTATTTACTCGTATAATGAACCCATTTTTTTACTAGAAAAATCTACATGTTTTTCAGGAGAGGGTTCAGTACGTGGGAAAAGTTGAAACTCTTTCTTTTCATTATTTTTTTTTATGAGTCGTCCATCCCAGTAGCATCGTTCCCTTCAAAAGGCGCTTGCTGCTATCACACGTTCCAATGATTTTGTGGTAGCAGACGGTGCCCACCCCATCACTGCATGATAAAGCGATAAAGCAAACATACTGAAAACCAAGTACGGCTTCTGACTTCCAGAAAGAATGACTTCTATCTTCCCTTGTGTACACAACAGCTCGTTACGTAATGTGTTGTGCTTTCCAAGTAAAGGCGGTCGGCTATAAAAAATTCTCAGGATTCTTGCAGATTCTACAGAATGTTGAAAAACCTGTCCTGGCTCTGCGACTATGATGCTAACTTTGTGAACTACAGCTCGAGTAGATGGGATGTTTTCCTACGCACCTCGATGACGCGTTCCAGCATGGTGTCGAGCTTGTCGATGTCATCAGTGGCCCTCTGGTAGTTGTCCTCGTAGGCCTTGCGGAAGCGGCCGAACTTGGCTGCCAGGGCGCGCAGCTGCTCCTCCCGCAGGAGCAGCTCCTCGCGCAGCCGCTCCACCTCCTGGCGCAGCTGCAGCTTGGCACAGATGGCATCCGCCTCGGAGGAAAAGCCCCGCCGCGACAGCTCCTCCTGCAGCTGGCGGCCCTGCTCCTGGTTGACGGCAGACAGGCAGCGGTTCTTCTCCTTCAGGTCACCCATCTGCTGGAAGAGGAGCTCCACCTCTCGGGCGTGGCCGTCCTGAAGGGCAGCCATCTGCTGCTCGAGGCGCTGGGCCCGCTCACACGCCTGGTCCCGCTGCCGGCGTAGCTCCCCGGCCTCCAGGCCGCACTGGGCCTTTTGGCAACACACCGTGTCCAGGTTCTGCTTCAACTCCTCACTGCACCAGTTAAAGTGCAACTTCAACCTCCGAGCTCCCAAGCGTACCAGAGAATGAGCAATGAGTAAGCCTGGGCTTGGAAGGTGCTAGCACAGTAAACTATTATCGTCCTGGACTTCATTATGCCCTAGCTGCAGTGTGCCAAACATTGGAGACCGGCGCAGCGGCTTCGTCTTACAAAAAGAGACATGGGCGATGAAAAGCGCGTGAGCAGTACCTGCATTGTCCGCAGAAGGTACATTTCGGATGACAATTTTGTTTCCAGTGTAGCACCAACACGAGGCGAAATTCACTCCCTGCAATGACACTAAATTTGCCTGTCTTACATCCGTATAAATTTTAGAAATGTGTATGCTGGGGAAAAAGTGAATAGAAAAATAAAACTTCGTCGGGCAAGTGTAACGCAAAATATACACCAGGCCCGGGAGCATGGAACAGCAAAAAATGTGTGCAAAATGACGCCAGCAATTCTAAAAGACAGCTTGTTGAATGCCTTGTTTTCCTACAATCTGCCCTTCTTTTCAGCAGCATTCACCAACTCTACGGTTTTCTCTCAACAATTGGAACATTCTGAGCAGTGAATCGCTCATGATTTGAAGAGGGCACATTTCCTTTGCCAGCAAGCCTGCTGTAAACTTGAAAACAAACTGACATCACATGCGTTTCTGCGAGGTCTGCCGGCTGCTAATCCATACTATTGGAGCAATGGCGGCGCCACCTGTACGTTTATCTCGCGGCAAATAGTAATTGCATGATGGTTTGTGCCTCTGGAAATCTTGTATTCACCAACAGCATCATCAAAACAATGCTGCTAACGATCAACCGTGCTGACTGGTTGATCGTTGGGGTACAAAACTGCTGGTTTTTCTGACACTAGATGACATATCAAAAAATAAGCTGTGTGGGCAGCTGTAGTCGTGCAGTAATGCTACACGAGGAGATAAAGCGGCGGTGCTTGCCAGATGCAGTTGATCTCGGTCTGATGCAGCCATTTTCTATGCAACACCCTTGCTACCGTTTACCACCACAACAGCCTTCAAAATGGCACTTTAAATTCGAAACTTTCTCTCCCCCATTTCCTATAGGTCCCTATTTCCTATATGTCCTATAAGTCCTATAGGCTCTGTTTTCTGCTCCTTCAGTTAATAAACTGTGCAGCTACTCCAAAACAAGCATGGGCCCTTAAGCTAGAATTTATGTAAGCCATCTTCACCCAAATGTGGCCACAACTGAACCTGTGACGTAGTGCTCAGCTGTAGGATGAGACAGCCATTTCCGTCACTGTAGGTGCCCCCACATGGAAGTGATGAGCACGTTTCACTCACATCTGCTCGTGGTCGGTGCGCAGCCGTTCCTGCACTCGTGCCTGCATGAGCGAGTGGATGCGCACAAGCTTGCCCGATAGGGAAGCCAGCTCAGCCACGGCCCGTTCGTGGCTGCTGCCGCCACCACCAATGCCAGCCGTGACACTGCCACTGCTGACGAGCTTGCCACCGTCAGTAGCCACCACTGTACGGAAGGGTGGTACTGTGCCCACGGGCTTGCCGGTGACCGACGACTGGGCCACGTCCTCGTCGCCGGCCCCCTGCTGCAGCTGCTGCTGTTGGCTTCCCGACGGTGCACTGCCGAGGATTCCATTCTCAGCAGGGCCAGCACCACTAAGCACCCCATTGGCAAGGCAGTGGGTAGGTCTGTCAGAAGGCAAAGGTGGTAATGAGTGTGGAGTATACACAAGCAGTGCGGTCCGTCACCACACACAAGACTATCTTCAAAGCATTTGTTGATGTTGGTGTGCCAATAATGTGCACTCAAGCATTCGAGACTGCACAAGTAAGGCAGTAGCGCGAATGATAAACACCTTTGTAGAGCAAAACTTCATTGGTACATTCTCAGATAATTACAATTTCCTGGTAACTTCACCCTCTGCTTTCAAAGGACTGGATGGATTGGAGACTATATTTTTCTATGAATAACGCGAATGTGGATGCAAGTCTACGATCACCCAGAAATGCTCTTCGGACCTGTGCCAACGAGAACTGACTGGCCTTTTGCAAGAAGTGAAGGTGTTGACAATTGCCATAGCACTCGAGTAGCATGTTTTTTAAGCCTCGGTGCTTTTGAGCCATGTTTTTTCAGGAGAACAAGCTTTTTCCCTCCGAACATGAATCACCAAGGTTCCGCTGTGCCCTACGCTTTCGCTAGTAAGCCATATCTTTGAAAACGCTATTAATACGACATTATTGCAGATAATTAATCTTAGGCTAAGTTTAAACAAGATCTACTGCACAGGGCGCGAGCACTGAATTCCATTCATTGCTGGCTTTTGGCAACTTGAAATTTGCCTGGGTCGAGGCAGATATTAATACGAGGAGTAACCAGAGTGGCCCACTCTCAGTCTACTCGTCCAAGGTGGCCCAGAGAATTCCACCGGCGCCAGTTGGGCACCGGCCTTGGCATGGCTAGTCTTTTGCTGCCAACCAAAGCTGTAGAACAGAACACGTGTGAATAAGGATGGTAAATGAGAATTAGAACTGCAAATGAACTGATCAAGTCTCAATGCAGAAGTGCAACGCATGTTAGCCTCGAAGGCGATGCGTCGCTGAAGGGTCTACTGTATAATCTGTATTATAGGTCGAGTGGGAATATAGGTCGAACCCCTTACCCTGAAGTTAAAAAAAAAAAAAGAAAATAAAAGAAAACAAAATGTGGAGAACCGCATATATTTACAAATCGGCCATGTCCCTGCATCACCAGAGCTACTGTCTCACTCAAAACTTTTAGCAGCGTCGTGGGAAGAAGACTCTTTGCTTCTCACCACTTTCCAGAGTGTGTCATCCAGTTCCATCAAGCGTGTTGCTTATGCAGCATTTCTTGAAGGGCTGCACGCGAACATGTGATGTTGTCCATGGCAACGCACACTCTTTTCTGAAACGTTGAGCCACCGAACTCTCGCTGAGAGAGCGGCCATGTTGCTTCATTGATAAAGAGACGTTTTATACTCTTAAAGAAAGAGCGCACGTGAAGATAAATGCGCTGGGGATGGAAAAAAAATGCCAGCAACTGCAGGATTTCGATATGATTTTGGCTGTTTTTCGTCACTTGTTGCCAGACTGTGCCTCAAATTCTGCTAAAGACCGCTATATAAGACGAGGGGCGACTTTAGTTTGTTTTCGAGAAAAAATCTCGACCTATATTCCGGTTTATACGGTACTTGTAGAGTTCAATGGCGTTGCCCTACGCTCTATTCTTTATCTGACCGCAAAAAAAAAAAAGTGAAAGCAGGTGCAATTTTCTTTTCTATGCCTCATGGCACAATCAACAGCACTACAGCCTGCCGGAATATTGGGATAGCGCTCAAAACCACAGAGCAAGTGGCGAATATCCAATGCAGACTGCCCAGGCTTTTGCCTACAGCACGAAAGTCACTGCTGTCACCAGCACTGCCGCATCTCCCCTGATATCACGGGCCGACACTTTTCTATAGAAAAAAATGTCTTATGAAGTGGATTCAAACCACTGTTATGGCATCCAAAAATAAGGCATTATACAGTACAACCTCGTTAATTCGAAGTCATCGGGACCGCGAGAAATCTTCGAATTAAGCGGGTTTTCGAATTAACCAAACACACCAAGAAATAAGACTTAGGCAAAAAAATTCGTTGCAGGAACGTGTTACCTTTATTCGGCATATTTTGAATTACTACTGAAAGTAATCAGAGATGCTGGTTTGCCGCGTCCGGTAGTTTGCGGCTCCTAAGGTCATGCTCTCGAGTTGGTCAAATAGACGAAACATCTCTGAACTTCCACCGCGGCACTCAACAAAACTGCGGATAACGTTCAGCGATCCGATAACTTCACCAAGAGCAGGTGCTCGGGGAGGCTCGTTGGTGTCGTCGTCGCTATCGTCGCTGTCATCGCGTATGTTCGTACCAGCAGTGATCTCACTCTCCAAGTCAGAGTAGCCAGTCTGCTCTTCAATCTCAATGTTGATATACTCAGCGAAGCCGACTGCGTTGGACTCATCCTCTGCGCAGAGCGCATTGATGCGGTCGCAATACTCCGCTCTCACCACAGACGGTGAGAAAGGTTAAATTATTGCGTTCTTTAAAACGGCAAAACCATCCATTGCTGCACTTAAATTCCTCGTGCCTAAGTTGTAGAGCTAGGTCGTTGGCCTTCTCCCGCAGTAGCGTTCCATTGACGGGAAGGTGGGCAGCGTTTGCTTTCTGCAGCCAGCGAAGCAGAGCAGCTTCCACATCTTGATACGAGGGAGCCCGCACTCGTGACCGCTTCGAAGAATAGGTTTTGCCGTAAGCCTCTAGTATTTTTGACTTGTTGCTCAATATTGTGGACAACGTCGAGAGGGGCACGCCATGCCTTTTGGCCAACTCGGTCTTCGAACAAGCGCTCTTGCCTGCTTCCTGGATCAAGCAGAACTTCTGCTGCAGCGTTAAAGTCTTGTACTTTGGCATTTCTGCACTGCTACGGTCACAAAGCTAGCACTTCTGCACAGTCCCGCCCAAAAAAACGGCACAGTAGCCGACCCCTAACCACAGCGCACAACACAAAGAAATGGCGCAGGCGAGACCGACGCGGCGGTGGTGGTGGCGTACTTGCAGCGTCGGAGGCACGGGGGAAGAGTGGGCGACGCACACCAAGGGATGGAGTGGGGGCGAGGTCACGTGATAAAAACCGGTATGCCCGCCGTGTTGCAGTGAAGCACGTCTTCTCCTCTGCAGGCGCGTGTTTTGGCGGTGCGCGAGGCGCACTGTGGACCGATTTTTGTGCAGAGAGTGCTCCGGCTGGGGCGCTTCGCCTATAAATCATCACCATTACTATGTGGCTTTGCCTCGCGGCTCCGTAGGGCCGTCGTTTCGCCGGGTTTGCGGCGAAACATGGGCCAGGCATTGCCGCATAGCAGTCCAAATTTTCGAATTAACCGGGCTGGCGCAGGCCGCCTGTTCGAATTATCCGGCCAAATTTATATTGGAAAATACGGGACCGCAGAAAACCTTCGAATTATCCGGGATTTCGAATTAACCGAGTTCGAATTATTGAGGTATTACTGTATAATCCACTGCGCCACAGAAGCGATGAGAATGGCGCTCTTTAATTGCACTCTTCTTCGTTTTAACAGCAACATTTCTGCTATTTGTCGCCAGGTCACGCTGCTCAGAGGACCCTACCACTGAGAGAACGGAATCATGCGTATGAGCACTCGCACTAGGTCCGCTAACATTCATTAAAATCACCTCGTCGTCTTCTGTCATGGTCTAGCTTCACTGGCTTTCCACCCCGTAACAGTACCTACAAATTTGTCACCTTAAACTTGAGAGCTCAAAATTTCAGATCAGCAGCCTAATACCGAAGACAGTGGGACACAGGTACAGGTAATAAGAAAATTATTATTACACTGTTCTATATTACTGGTCAATTATTGTGCCAGGTGACTTCTTTACTGCAAGTAAAAACATTACCAGCACGTGCTGCACCCGAGCGAATAGGGTAACCACCTTTAACAGCCTAGGCAATGCAACTGACTCACCTGAAGACGGCTGCACTGTCGTCTATGTGGAAGCCATTGGCCCGAGAGGCAACGGCAGCCCCCAAAACTCGATGGGCTTCGCTGGGCTCGGGTTCTTCGGACGAGGAAATTGCACCACCAGTTGGAAACTGCCCCGCTGCTGTTCTTTCCCTGAGCCTGCCACTCCCCTCACCCCCATTGGCCGCCACCACACCGTTGCACTCCACAAAGGCATGCTCCACGACGCACGTGTTCCTCCTCTCGGCCAGTTTGTCGCCAATCTCACTGCCACCATTGACGGCCGAGTGATGGTCGACGACGAGAGGGACGAGAGGTGCATTTGCAGGCCGATCCCTGCCTTCATCTGGTTGCTGCCCCAGCATCCGGGAGCTAGCGGCCGCTTGGAGGATGGCCTGCACGAGGGAGCTGTGCTCAGGAGAGACACTGGGTGGGAGCTCGTCAACAGGTGTGCCGTAGCTCGAGTCTGGCTCGGAGTCGCCATTGGCATAGGCGGTTCCGCCATCCAGTGGCAGTGGTGCAGCAGCACCAGCACGGTCCTTGCGCGGCGGAGGGAGGGTGACAGAGGGCGAGTGCTCATCGCCGGAACCTTCCAGGTCGTCCATGATCTCCTCCAGAACCTGCACCAAGCATGCAGAAAATGGACACTGTAAACGCTGAAAAAGATTTCAGTGTAAACAATTCTGAGAAAATAGAAATGACGAGGCTTTTGAGTGCACTGATCACGCATTACGTTAAGCCTTCTGTCCAACTTCATATTGATCGGCAAACTCCACTACCGAAACTGAGAACTTACAATAGGTGCTCATTGTGGCAAATATGATTAAGATGAACCCTTCGATCACATGAGCAATATGAGGGCACTTTATGGTTAAAGAAAAAGAAACCAGGTTAAGATTAATAAGCTTCATGTGCCCCTCAGTCTAAACAAAGTTTCACAGTGACCACGACTCTCGGATGTTTCATATAAAACAGTAATTTGAAGCGTCCGTTGACCGCTTCAGAGGCGACCTAGAAACGAAACAATTGAGAGAACACCAGAAAAATGCCCTCCGTAGCTTCACTGTATCTTCAAACAAAGGCTTGAGGAAACTACTTTGTGGGTACAGGTAGGAAAAGCAGGGCTTGTTGCAAACAGTGCATCACATGTCACTTAATGCCGCAACAATTGGATGCCACATGCTAGCTGTTGACTGCGAACCACCAAATGGCCCGCTACCTAGCACCTGCCGTCATGATGGACCTGTCACAAGATGAACGGCACTCAACTGTGCTCAGACACGTCCCATCTAAGGTGTGGCCATTCCCCTCGCACAGCTCCACTGTGTACCAATATCTTTGACCAAACCAACCCCTCCGCCCCCTTCCCCACCCCCCCAGCCATCTGTTTAATGCCCCAAAGGACACACATCACAAGATTTTCGATGATCCAACCCACTGCCCTGCCGCCACATTACGCCACCCTCTTCAGTAACAGACTACGGGCCTAAGCTCTCGTCCAACAGTGACCAAGCCTCCCATTACACTAGCTCACAAGTACCTAACTGCTCTAACGTCATCCACAAGAAATGCATCTTTTTGGAGTGGACAAGTGACAGCAAAGTCACGAAATGCTGTACCATTGAATTTCTGCGCTGGAACCAGTATCGAGCAAAGTACGGGACAGTCACAATGGGTACCTAGTGCAGTGCACTAGCATAGGCTTGTCTGATTATGGCTTGATCTACGGAATGATAGCGGTGCTTGCTAAAGGCCCCTCTGCCCTCCTCTCCTCTCTTTTTATTTTTTTGCTTATGCAACCCCATTTTAAATTTCTACAGAAAAAAACTTCGACGCAAGCAACAAAAATATAGCACCTATTATATTGAAACTCAATTGTTCAACATGCAAGATTTCCAATAGGTGAGTTGAAGTCGATAAGGCTCAACTGCACTATGCAAAGAGTGGTGGCACACAGCTTAACTGCAAAAATTGTTCTTTGAAAAGTTACCTCGGCAAAAAACAACCGTAACAAGAATCAAGCCAGGCAAGCCGCATTAGACCACGAGCGGCCAAAAAGAGCGGTACGTGCCTCCGAGTCTAGCTGCAGATGCGAAGCTGCAAACAGGATGCTTGTCTTGAGGAAGGCTTGCAGTTTGGCCGACAGCTGTGCCAGGGCTTGCCCACTGCTTGTCCCAGCCTCCACAGTGGGTCGCTGGGACTCCAGCTGAGACTCCAGCTGGGACAGGCGCAGGCTGCAACAGAAAAATCTAGTTAACTTTTGTCACAAGCTGCCTCTTATAGCGCAGAAGATACGGCATCTCTCCACTCCTCTGATTATGCTTTGACATGATTCTTTGGGGCGATGCCTGCCCGGCCACGCAATCCATGGGAGGCATGCGGTGCGAACCGAAGGGATAAGAGACAGGTCCCATCACGCCAGGTGCCAGTGTGCTCGGGGGAGGTTCAGACACTTGGCTATCACTCTGGAGGCAAGCCGCTTCAGCAAATTCAAGCTTATTGAGCCCACAGTCAACTAGTCTCATCAACCTGTATGCTGTCTCCGAATATGGAACATCACGGTAACTTCAAAGCTGTGAGAGAATATTTTGCCACAGACTGGCTGTTAAAATGCTTTCGCCCTTGTTTGAATTTTGAATCTATTTAGCATTTTGTTCGCTGCATTTTCTGTGTATCTTGAATACCCGTTTCTGGCAATACTTTAAGGTCTTCTTTATTCCTGCATTTATAGATTGTCAGGATTCTATTGTGTAACTTACGGAGTCGACTTTTACAGCGATCTTGTCATCATAGTTTTTGTAATGGTCTGGTTATTATACAATGTCATTTTATTACTCGATATAAACATTCATTTGCTTGCAGCAAAAGTGCCTATTGCGAACTTATTCCTCAGTTACACACCGACAAGCGTGATTCAACAGGTTGACTAGCCTAACTGTTAACTGCGTCCGCAAACCTCATTGGAGGGGTGGCAGGTAACCGTAAGAGGAATCCCGCGCCTCTGCCCATTGCAAAGGCAGAGGTTTGTAACAACCTTCAAGGTGCCACAAAAATGTGAGAATTATAGAACGGCTGTAAACAACTGCTGAAAACCACTTGCGCCACAGTACCCTTATGTAATGAACGCTTGGAATGTGGCGCCTATACATTCGAGATGACGATGGTTTTTTGCGTTTTTTTTTTCGAGCGCACTGCTTTGAGCACGTTGTCTGAAACACCGAAGAATTGCTCCAAAGTCACAAGTGCTGCCACAGCTGCTTCTGTCATAATGCGCACGCCCGAGGTATGCGGGCACCCCTTGTTCGTGCTAATCAGGTTCAGGAAGGTTTACTTGGATCACTGGCTTCACAGATTGTACCTCGACACGATGTTCCAGTAAAAATTACCCGCGAAAGCCTGCTTTTGTCCAAATTAATGAGCATCCGAAGCCATATATCGTATTTACTCGCATAATTCTCGCACCCCCAACACCAGGGCGTCATTAATTGGAATTTTTTTTTCCTTCCATAATCATCGCACCACCAATATTACCACTCCAAGAGTTGTCACCGGCCGATACAAGCCTTAAAATAACTTTAAAAGGTTGGATGTCTACTTTCTGGATGGCCGCCACATAATAACAGTGGACTTAACTGTGTCATAGACTCACATGTTGATGTTTCGGGCCCTGGTCGAGGGCGACCGACTTGGAATGCACGTGAACTGCAACGTCTGGTTCAGAACTTTGCGCTTCTTGATGCGCACGAACTCATACATGGACAGCGTTTCTGCTGCGCATGGCGTCGTGGTTCATCGGCGAGCAAGCTAGACCGCGTGTGTGTGTCCCAGTCCCTTTCTACATGTCTGCTAGTAGCAACAAGCGCCATCTTTGGAGCACTACTGAACCTAGCTGGCCTCGTGTGCACGCGCTACCAGGCGGCGATAGCGTGCTCGAGTAAATTGGGTAGATCATCATCATCGATTACGCTCTCTTTTTTTTTTACCTCCATGATGCTCGTAGTCGTCGCCATTTTGTGAGGTGTCTCGTTGTCATTGTTCCTTCGTTCCATCCGTGTTGCTTGCTTTGTTCCACTGTCTGCTGTGTTCTTGGTGCCGCATCGCGGTGGGGCGGTGCGCAAGTTATACAGCTGCTTTTAAGCTGAAAGTTTTCGAGTATGGGTTACAGCATGGCAACCGCGCTGCCAGCAGGCATTTCGGCATCAACAAGTTCTGCGTAGTACGTAGACAGCGATTGCAGTGTCGACACACACTCGGATCAAGTCTCTGATCAAGAGTAGAACTGTATGGTCTGCTGTGAACATTATACCACGAGACATAGGGAGTGATGAGGCTGCGTGCAGTGAACAAAGTGCTTTAGCAATCTGTGCTTTTGGTGACCCTGTACTTTTATAACAAGGGCAAGTTCTGCTTGAAAGTAATGTTTTGGTTATATTTACAATAGCTGACCTACGAATCCCAATTCACACCTATTTAAATTTGCTTTTAGCGCTCCAAAACATTTGCTCGAAAATTTTCCCCGCATAATTATCACACTTTCCTACTTAGCATCATTTTTCCGCAAAAAAAAGTGAGAGCATTATGCGAGTAAATATGTACTTCCAGGTGTGTCAGCCAGGAACGTGCTCCTACTTTATCCGAACAGAAACAGAGGTTAAATTAATAAAATTTTACCGTAAAAAGATAGGCAAAGCCCACAGTAATTATAATGGCGGTACTCATCATCAACACAAACATGCGTATGTCCACTACAGGATAAGGACATCTCCATATTTCCCCAGTCAACAGTGTTATGTGCCAACCGCGGGCCAACTAATCTCTGCAAACGTCCTAATCTGTGCAAACGTCCTAGTATCACCCACCCGCTTACCTCAGACTCTGTTACACTTAGACTGTCTGGAAATCCATTTCATTAGCATTAATTACTAAAAGTTATCGTGCTTTCGTATCACATGTCCTCTCCACGCTTATCACTCCTTGGCACTGACTACAACATCACCAACATCCAACTCTATCTACTCTTTTATGATATAGTGTATAGAACATGTTCCGCCGAAAAGCTGCCGCGCCCTAGATGGTTGTCGTGGAGTCTGAAAAAAAATCCTGATTGGTCAAAAAAGTCGGGGCGTAATGTCAAATGTGTAGCTACTGCCACCTACACAGTCTTCCTGTAAGAGGACATGCATAAAAAAGTTGATATCCTCAAAAAAATATTTTCCTTGACATTTTTAACACTGCAGGATGGCACTTGTGTCAAAAATTATGCCTTGAATAGCAAATATAGACAATATAAAACAATGTTTAGAGAGAGAACAAATAACCTCGCAAGTGCAAACGTAGAAAGAGAAGGAGTTTCCTGCTGCAACATAAGTGGGGTGCTGTGGAAGAAAGTTAAAACAAAAAGGGAGTGCCCACTTTTTCTGCTGGCACTTGGCGAACAGCTTGGCACAGCGCTGGTAGAGGACGCGCGACGTCTCCAGGGCCGCCTCAAGAAGCCCACGCAGACGCCTCATCTCAGCTTCCGATTCCAGCTGCGCCTCGGCCAGGGTGGTGCGCTCTGCCTGCAGGAACTCGCAGCCCTCGCGTGCCTCGCCCAGCTGCACCTGAGGATGCGCACAGCGGTCGAGCATGTTAACTCATTGAGGCACAGAAGGCAATATGCACACGACACTCCGGCCACACCATACATGCTGAGAGAGGGCTGAAACTTTAATCTGATGCGCATTATTCTTTTACTATTTAGAGCAACACTATTTACAGGACCATAAGTTAATACCCCTCAAATCACACATCCAGAAAAAAAGAAAGAAAAAGACATCGATAGATGCTTTCCACAACGAAAATTTATTGCCTAGCTGAACTACTCGTTTCTACTTCATATCATGTATTTCATTGATTGACACTGCAACCTTGGCATCCAGCTCTGGACAGTGTCCCAACTGTGGCCCTTGGAAGCGTTTTTCACCGTTGAAATTCACGTCACAGTTGAAAGGCAGCATCTCGGTACGATTCCATGGCATTATAAGCGAATGAGTTACTCCTGTAAATAACTTTTTCTTTTTTCTTTTTTTTTTTTCAGGAACTAAGGTCAGTTTGGAGGGAGGGCATTTTGTGGTCTTTAAGGGGGGACACGGGTCCTGCGGACCAAAAAATCGTGAAAAAATCACTTTTTAGAAAATGTGATTTGCGAAATCAGTAGCTCTTTATCTACCTATCTGCTAAGTTTTTCATCTCTAGGGTCGGTATTTTAGTCACAATGCCAATTTATATAATCGATGTCGCCCAAATTTGGGCCGAAAACGACCCCCAAAACAACCATTTTCCGCGAGGCGTAGCTCCCATTTTGTGCGCGGCACCGTAGCCATCTTGGTCTCATTCGAAAGAGCCGCCTTTCGTCTTCAAATTGCCGCCTCTGCTGTTTACATTCGCCCATTGGTCGCATAAAAAATAGCAAGAAAAGAAAACGCGGCATTTGCAATCCCATTGGCTTTCGGGGTGCACGTGACGATAAGGCGTCCCCGCATTGGTGGAGCTGGCTGACGGCGTCTGCTCGGCGCGCCCGAGCCGCGGGGAGACGGCGGAGACGTGACGTCGGCCGCGCTTGGTTCCGAACCGCGAGGTGCGTTCATGGCAAGAATTTGTGAAAAAAGTAAAAAAAATAGTTGAATAATCATCTCAAGTGATGCCCTGCCCCGGCTGTGCGCGCTCAGGCCGACGGAAATCGTGCGCCGAATGATCGTGTGTACGAGCCTGAAGTAGGCCTAGCGTGTTCCCCAGCACGGGGGACTGCTACTGCCAGCGGTCGCACCCGCCGCGACAGTGATAACGCTTGCCGCAGATGAGCAGAAAGATAAGCTCAAAACAGGAAAAGCTTGAACTCGCGCCAACTCCAGCAACGAAGCGGTAGACGGATTGTGTTCGTAACGATGACGGCAGCGCGGCGGACAGTCCGCTTGGCGATGCGGAGTTCACGATCGTCAGATCTAAACAGTTTGCCGAGATTGGCGAAGCGTAAAACATACGGCGGCGATATTGGCATTTAAAAAAGTGAACGGGGATAAGGAATCGCCGTCAAACTTATTCTCCAATGCGTAAACTGCGGGACACGTCGTCTTCGTAGAGCTCGCCGCGCGTTTGCGCCGATCGGACCTCGTTCATATATCCTTAGGGAATTCACTTGCTTCCAGTGCAATGCAGAGCACCGGGAAGCAGCAAACAGCTCCAAATTACATTTCTTTTCCGCAATAAACGTTCCTCACCACGGTCTTGATGCGAGGACGTAGCAAAACGACGTACGTAAAAAAAAAAAAAAAAAACAAAAAAAAAAAACTAAACGAAAAAGTGACAACTGAATGCGCTGCAACTGCAAATCAAAATGAAAGAGGCGACACTTGGACGTTGGAAAGCAAAGAGACTACATTCCTGGAGGTTTATAGCCATTTTAAATTGTAAACGTGTGCATTGCACCAGTGAATGTCTGAGAGCAGAGAGGAAGCGTGCTTCCTCTGCAGCTTTTCAGACTGCAGCAAAACGAAAGCAGAAGGGCAAACCCAATGCAGATTACTGTCCAGGAGCCTTCTAGGCCACAGTGGCCTGCATTTCTACAGTTTTTGTTTGATTAAATTAGTGTTTGACATTGCAATTCGTTTTTTCCATTTTTCTCAAAATGAAAATTTTGCCTACCCTTCTATTTTGCGGGTGGCATTGTGGCTCTCCTACTCCTTAGATTGTAATGACTTTTATTTTTACTGGCTCGTGAGTGTTAAAGGAACACAATAAAGCTATTATACAAGGTCTCAACTGCATGAAAAATTTTTAAACGTACGAAGATGTAGAAAGGGGGTGGTTGCACTTGTGAAGCTGAAACTTAAAACTTCCATAACTTTGGCTTGTAGTAAGGCAGGAGCACAAAACTTGTTTTATTGCGTTCCTTAGACATTCAAGAACAGATCCATGTGCATTTTAGCAATTTCCCTTCAGTAGATATTTTTACAAGCTTCCCGCAAGTCTGGAACAGCAAAGTTGCTGTAACTACTCAGCAAATTTATGTAGAAGAAAACTAGCAACATATTTGAAACCAGCACAAGAATTTACATAAACCCTGCAAATTTCATACTGACAGGACAAATATTAAGAAAATTTTGCTCAAGACCCATGTCCCCCCTTAACCACGAAAAATTACAAAAAAATCGCTTCTCTGAAACATTATTTTTTGTAATCTAGAGGTTCTGAAAAGCCAAATTCTGAAATATTATGGTCCTCAGTATTTGTGTTGTTAGATTTTGAAGACAGTAATGCGACAATTTTCACTCATAAAAAGACCTCAAAACTGACCGAATCCAACCTCGCACACCACTGCAATGCGGCAGTGGAGAGCAGCCATTTTGACATCGTTCAAAAGCTGCACTCAGCTTCTGGTGGGAAATGGTTCTAAGCGCAGCAACAGTGGAGCTAGACCACTGCAAAAAAATGATTGAAAACTTGCACGCCATTGGTGTTTTCACACCACATAGGAAAAATTCTGCCTCACGAGTGGACGCTGGGAAGCATCGTCTGCTGCACTAAAGAGTGTCGTCCGCCATTTTGCCCTGCTACTGCGTTTCTTCACCGCGATGTCTGGTTGAAAACAGAAGTTTCGAATGGCTCATGCCTTCGGTAAAAGACGAAAATGGCGGCTTCGAACGTGCAAGGAGCCATAGGATCCGCCAGCACCAGTGACATAGCCCAAAGAGCTAGTGCAGTGTGCGTAGGGAAAGATCGGTGCTGCGCCGGTGCCCATCGCAGCGTCAGAGTGTGCACGTCGACACAGCACTCCTTTCTGAAGCCGAAAAAATGACAATTCATATCCGTGCGCACAATTAGAGAAGACTTTCTACGATGTCCATTACTAGCCACAAGCAATCTCTGATGGACGGGCTTTGGAGAAACGCCACGAAACGAGACACCGTTCATCATGCTAAAGCTAGTATTCACAAACGCACCTCGACTCGATGCTCCACTTACACTCCGTGGAGTGAAAAAAACAACAACTCCTCCACTCCAGTGCCAATTCGGATTCATGAACGCACCTCGGCATTTCCTCTGACAAGCTCTCCTTGAGAATACCTTCTCCACGTGAAGCAGCGCAAATGGCGTATGGGGATGAGATTAGGGCGAAATTTTGACTCGAAAACTGCGTGCTGAAGTGTTTAACGCACTCAATTTTTCATGTCGTGTCTTCTAAACAGCTTCGCAACCAATCTCAACTTTAACAGTGTAGTGGAACTTGTTTTGCGGGCTGGAAGGAAAAGGTGGCTGTGAAAAATGGCCGAAAATGCTTTTGCATCTGGCAACAGTCGCTACCAATGAAGTAGAGTTTACGTAAAATATGACGTAGACTTTAATAAATAATGTGAACACGTCAGTTTTTTTGTTTGGTATAAAGATCTATGCTCGCGCTTTGCAGCCTAGCCTTTTTTTATTGCGAGGCTTTGACAGACATCAAAATACATTGCAGAAAGAAAAAAGTAAAAGCCACCAACTCCTACGAGCATGGCTCTGGCCTTCAGAGGGCTCGGGGGCGAGCGGTGAAAACGTACGTGCTGCTTTGCAGCGCTTCACCGCGCATGCACACTGAATTTGACTCTCCAGAAGCAAAGCTGTCTGCGATTTTCAAACAAGTTCGGAGCCCTAATATCCCTCCATAGGACGAGCACACCAACGCGTTCCTTCAACAGCATCACACGTCCGAAAGCATACTACGCACCCTTGGGCGACAGGCAAGGCAGGAGGCTAGCCACGGCCGCATGCGTAAAACAATAACGTGCTAGAAGTTCTGGGTTGCTGTCACTCTGAGCCGAGGCTTTAGAGAAGGTTCAGTGCATCCTCGTTGTACCAATTTCGCGAAAAGCTTGGTATACTGGTACATAGTACAAAGTCGAAACAGCAAGCAAACGATATGACGTCCGCCGTGTTTACAAGTGGAGTGGCAGTCGAGGAGCGGCCTAGGTATCGCCGTTGCCGACTCGAGATTCTTGAGGAAACTCGAGTTTTTTTCGCTGGCTGGAGGAGCGATTCGAGTGGAGCTTGCTTTCCGAAGTGAAAAACAGGCTTCGAGAGCCACTTGGAGTAGAAGTTTGAGTGAAAGCATGTTCGTGAATATGGCGGGAAGCCTCCCATCCATGAATAAGCTGCTCGAACGTGCACTACAGATGCGGGAAAGCTTTGAGCGAGCAATCGAAAAGAAAATGAGGGAAAGTGATTGATTGTGATTATGTGTCTGAAGGCTACTAGCATAGGATTCATTGAAATCTAAGCTTCAATTTAAAATAAATAAACTCTGAGCTTGTTTTGAAGCTTATTTTTTTTGTTTTCTCTAAACAGGACTTCTAACTACTGCACGTAATGTTGCCCACAATATCTTCAGATGCAGCACTCACATATGAACAGTTATTGTTGCATTTTAAAGCTGATATATTACTCTGTGAAATAAAATCTAAACTTCTTAAGATTTACTCTTACAAATTTAATTAACCTACAGTGAAAGCTCGTTAATTCACAACTCGTTAATTCGAAATTTTGGATAATTCGAAATAGTCATCGTGGTCCGGTCCGCAGTGCATAGAAGTCTATGCGCATAACAGCTCGTTAATTCACTCAAAAATTGGCGCCGCCACCCATAATTCGAACTGCGCGCCGCCAAGCGGCGCTGTTAAAAACCATCGTTGGAAGCTTTCACGGCAGAACGATAGATGGCACAACCATCGGGGCGCCGCTAGGGTGCTGGAACAAGTACTAAACAGTCTTTCCTGCCGCGACTCCTTCGAGGAACGACGTTTTAGTGTTATCGACCACGGTTTCGTATTGCATTTCGTGAGCCCTCGTTTTGCACGCCGCTTGTTGTGAGCTTGTGTCCGCGAGATGTGTTCGCGTGGGAAATACTGTGCCAAGACGGTGAAGGAGAAAGTGGCTATTTTACGCGAGGTGGATGAACGGAAGGCCAGTAAAGTGGAAATCGCGAAAAAGCACGGGATTCCACCAAGCACGTTGTCGACGTACGTCCAAAATAGGAAGGCCATCGAGGATGCCTATGAAGCCGAAGATTTCGCCAGCAACAGAAAAAGGCTTCGGTTAGCCAAGTATCCGGAAATTGAGACCGCTGTGATCACGTGGGTGAAAGAAATGAGAAGCGCTGACATTCCACTGAGCGGCCCAATTATCATGGCGAAGGCGGCCGATTTCGCCCTTCGCTTGAATGTGGAAGATTTTGTCGCCTCCGAAGGATGGTTTCACCGCTTTAGAGACAGACATAATCTTGTCTTCCGGGTGTTGTCTGGAGAAGCCAAAGAAGTGGATGCAGAAACTTGTGCCACGTGGCGAAGCGGTGCTCTGCAGCAGTACTTAGAAAGCTACTCGGCACATGATATATTCAATGCTGATGAGACGGCTTTGTTTTATAAGCTCCAGCCCGACAGAACAGTAACATTTAAAGGGGACAGCTGCGCTGGCGGCAAGCGAAGCAAAGAGCGGATTACTGTTCTGGTCGCCGCTAATATGACCGGGACGAAGAAGGTCCCTCTTTTTGTTGTCGGCAAGGCACATAAGCCTAGATGTTTCAAGAACATTAGGACGCTGCCGACGGAATACTCCGCCAACAGCAAGGCGTGGATGACGGGCGAATTGTTTAAAAAATGGCTCTTGAAATTCGATCGGAGGATGGAGCTAGGGAAGCGTCAAGTTCTCCTCATTGTGAATAACTGCTCGGCACACAAAGTCGACGCCGAGCTGAAAGCCACAAGGCTCGTCTTTTTGCCCGCCAACACGACTGCGGCCTTGCAGCCGATGGATCAGGGGGTGATCAGAAACATCAAATGTTTCTATAGGCGCCACATGATCGAGCGCATGACTTTGTGCACTGGAAACCAGAAGACCAGCACCATCACATTGCTCACAGCAATGCACATGTTGGTGCGTGCATGGGAGCAGGTCACGCCGTCCACAATTGCAAACTGCTTCCACCACTGTGGCTTTGCTGCCGGAAGTATGAAAGAAAGTGGCGACGATGGGAGTCCGGAGCCTCTGCCTGCGGCTGTGCGTGCTGTGCTGCAGGACGTCAGTTTTGATGATTACGTTGGAGTAGACAGCGATGCAGCAGTGTGCGGTGCCCTAAGTGATGAGGACATTGTCGCTGAAATTGTTGGGGAGCAGTCTGTCCCAGAAGAGGCAGAAGACGAGGACGACGACGAGGAGCAAGAGCCCGTGCGTCCATCCGCGGCAGAAGTTATGGGAGCGCTGAATGTCGCGCGCCTTTTCTTCAGCTTTGAAGAGGGGGAAGAAGACTCCCTGCGTCGCATTCGCATGCTAGAAGACCGAGTGAGTACGGTAGCCCTCAGAGAGAAGAAGCAGAAGATGATAAGACTTTTTTGCTAAATAAATGTTTTTCGTGCCCTCCGGGCATCAAACGCCTTCATTTTTGCTCACTTTCATCAGTTCGAATTTTGGTTAATTCGAACTGGCCTGGCGGCCCCGTGGAATTTGAATTAACGAGCTTTTACTGTATAAGGATTGTGCATTGAAATTTTTGCCACAAACTTTTATACCAGGGAAGCAAAATTAAATATTCGTGTTCAGTACACAAAAACACATTTGGTGCGTTGTTTTCATCCATGTACAATAAAAGTTGCCACAATTAGTTTAAACCACAGAGTCTCCCGTTAAGCCAACAAGGACAAGAAGACAAGTGGACGACAAAAGCCAAGCTTCTGGCATGGCAACTCGTCCTGAAGTGCCTGTCAAACATCCTCTTTCGTTAAATGGGTGGGTAGGGGTTCCCTCGCAGATGAATGTCGTGTTGCTCACCTGCAGGTCATGGAGACGTGCACGCAAGCCCTCGTGCGTTGCCCGCTGGGCCTCCATCTGCAGCTGGTAGTCGTGCAGGGCATCCCGGCAGGCCGCCACTTCCCGCTCACTCTGCGCCAGTGCTTCTGAGAGACGGTCACAGCGGCCTCGTGCCCGGGAAAGCTCTGCAAGCACAAGGTGGAAGGAAAAGAGCAGAATACAGTTGAGTCCACTTGTAACGATACCGGTTTTAATAATATATCGGTCACAACAATGAAAAGTTGCTGCACCGTCCACTTTTGTATGTTTTCTATGGTAAAATAACCCGCTTACTCCAATGCCCCCATGCTGCATTATCGGTTATAACAATAAAGTCTGGCTCCTGAGTGCTCATGCCAAACGGTAGTGGAATGTGAAATCGTTGAAAAGAAAAAAAAGAAAGAAAGAAATTCCAGTTGCTGCACCCTGCCCGCAAGTCATACAATAGAACCTGTTTTCTGGCCTTCTTAATTGCCATCCTAGCGCTTCCGCTGCCCTTCCACCCCTCTGAACCCAAATGGGCTGCGCCCATAGCACTACACCGCGCCACCCTCCAAAACACGAATGGGCTTCACCAACACGCCGACAGCAATGCCGACAGTGCTGATCGACGCTGATCTGCTCGCTCGCCCCTCATTTCGCGCAGTTCTGCTGGTTCTGTCAATGGATTTGGTAGTTTGTGCAAGTTGATTGCATCGAAGTCGTTCCTGGCCATGTGGTTTCTCCATCTCATTTGAATCTCCACCAAAACGAAAAATGGCTGATCCGCTCGCTGATTATTGGACGACGCTGCCGGTGAAAAGAAAGCGCACGGCTGTAGATTTGGAGAAGTGCAGTATACGCTACAAAGAGGGTAAGAAAGTATGGGCTTGGTTAAAAAGTATGCACTATCGCAATGGACGGTGTCGACGATCATCTGCACCGCAGAGAAGTTTGACAAAGAAAAGTCCTTACTTGACAGTGAGCACAAACAATTCGACAAGGTGCCTATAAGGAGGTGGAGGAGGCCCTCTACGAGTGGTTTCTTGGCACTCGTGCCCAGAACTTGCCTATTACCAGGCTGATTCTGACCACAAAGGCGAAGCAGTTTGCCTTGCTAATTAACAATGTGGACTTCCAGCCAGGTGGCGGCTTTTAAATAAAAGTTTTGTCTCTCTCTCTATTCACCCCAGTGTTACTTTGGGATTTCTTAAGCTGAGCGGCGGTAGCGGCAACCTTCTTGTATTTTTTACAAGGCCCCTTTTGGGGCCACCAAAACGATGCCTCGGTGGAGCTCGCATGTCACTTGCAATCCGTAAACCCTCTTTGCAGTTGTTATGCATTTTTTGTGCAAACCGTTTATAACAATTATCAGTTATAACAATAAAATTTTCGTGACACTTGAATATTGTTATAAGTGGACTTGACTGCATTAATAAATGGGTACAAAATTGCCGCTTAAACGCAACAAAAAAACTCAGAGTTTTCAAAACTGGCAGTTAGAGGCATCAGAGGACAGCGGGTGCGACAGCAGCGGCAAATTCACTTTTGCAAGGCCTTCAACACTTGCAGCTATATAAGCTCATTACTTGATCCCGGTGAATTCGAACATTATGGATAATTTTAAATGTTGGTGGTGGATTCGGTCAACACCCATGTAAGGCTATGGCACTGGACGGACTGCGTGCATGTCACGTGCCATTCCCGCACTGCATGGTGAATGCTCCTCACATGTGAAGCAGGCTGGCTGTGAGAGGGTAGCACTGTTACTGCATTGTCCCATGAAAGATGCCAGAGAGGCCCCTGCCACTTTCAAGTTGTTCCACTTTGATGCTTCCAACAGTGTGCATGCAATAAACCGTTCATGGAACTGAAAAACTGTCACTGTCCTGCTGCTGTCTAAAAAGCAGGTGATCACTGTCCAGTCTTCCATAATATAAATTCATCATAATGCAGGAAGCTCTTGTAAATTTTCAAGGGTAATTGGATTATTCAAACTTTTTTCCGGCCCTTCGATGTCTGAATTGCTGACGTTTCATTGTACTGTATCCTTTTGTGCATGTTAACAACCCTACGTGGTCAAAATGTTCGGAGCCCTCCAATCTCATAGCCTGAGCAGCTTTGAGATGTTAAACACCATAAACCAAATCAAACCAAATTATTGCACAGTAAAAACCTGTTAATTCGAACTTCATGGGACCGAGAAAATTCCAATTATCCCATGTTCGAATTATCGAATGGCCTCGAAAAACTGACAAAAATAATTTTCATTACGGTAAATTTACCGCATTTACTGACATAACAAACCCGCTCGCATAATGAGCCCACCCACCTCAGATTTCTGCCCAAGAATTTTGAAAAGAAAAAAAAAAAGAAAAAAAAAAAAAAAAGAGAAGGAGTCGGTCGTGTGCGCCTCTCCGTTTCGCGCTGTCACGGTTACCCGTAACCCAATTATTGGCAGTGCGCCAAGCTGCTGCGCAGCGATAACATCACAGTGTATTCACCTTTTCAAGTTAGCTCTAGCAAGGGGGGAAGTGAACATGGCAGAGTGTCAGCGCTTGTCCGGTTTTGCAAGCCTCCTTTTCAGCACATTTGCTTTATCATGCCATGGGCGATTGGGGCGGGGGCGCCGTCTACTGCCACTCAGTTATTGAAACGCGCGATAGCAGCAAACGCCTTTTGAAGCGAGCGATTGTCAAAGTCGGCATCATAATCGCGGCTGACCGCATACTTTCATTGATGACTGATGGCAGGAAGAAAATGACTCGCAAAAAAAAAAAAAAAGAAGTCTTTCCCGCGTAACCCATAGCGCGCGCCTGTTGCGTAAGTCATAGCTTTTCATGGGCGTTGGCTGGGACCGTGCCGACAGTGCTTATCCGTATTTCCGAATTAACAGGGTTCTAATTAGCGAGCATTTAGTTGCGAGTTTCAGAAGTTGCGTGTTAGAGAGAGCAGGTAGGCGCCACCGCGGCCGCCAACCCCTACCATGGCTCTAGCGCTGCCAACCGCCGCGCCGGTCATGGTGCCAATTAGGCTTTACCCGCCCTGCCATGATTTAATCTGTCCCCGTTTTGGACGTGCGCAGCCTCTGACTATGCCAGTCCTTCACGGAGGTGTTTCATTTTTTTTTTGGCCACGTGCTGTGCGCCAAGCCTCCCAGAAGCGGCGGCACGTAGTTCGAATTTGTAGGGTAACCGACCTGTGTTCGAATTGAAGGACTTTTTTTGTACGCAGGTCTTTATGGACCTTGGCCGGAAGAAGTAGTGTAGTTCGAATGATCCGAAATTTTGAATTATCGAGCTCTGAATTAATAAGCTTTCACTGTACATCCTGTCCCTGAAGCAGCTGAATGCCAGTAAGCTCCCCGATAAAAAGCACATCACCATACTCAATGTAAGGTCAAAAATTTTGCTTTTAAGAAGCAGCTAGGCATAAGGACTACTTAAAGGGATAATGACCATTAATGGCACCCTTTGCATTGCTGGCTTTAATGAAAAAAACCGAAATGAACTGAAAGGCGGACAGAAAGCCCACTTGCTACAGATTTTCGATGCAATGAGCAAAAACCTTGTGACCATCAGGTTCAATATAAGTAGGCTTGATTGCATGTTAATATTGACCCCATCAGTCTACTTAGGGCAATGATTGGTGAACAGGAATTACTCCTCATTCATAGCATAATATGCGTGAGGACATTAGTTATATTAACGGTTTAATTCACTAGGTGAAGGGGCTCTAGCCATTGTGCAAGATTCAGAGGGAGGGGCGAGCAAGTGACCGACGATGTTCGGCAGACTTAGTGAAACTTGCAATGCAATGAAATGGCAATGGAGGGAATTTCAGCTGCATCAATAGCCTGCACTCACCAGTGTCCCGCTTTTCAAGCTGTGACAGCAAGTCCACCACTACCTCTGCAGAGTCGTCTCCGTTGTCACTGCCTAGAACCTGTATCCAGGAAACAGAATCAGCAACAAGCCGAAAGAAACCGCTAGGCATATGCAGATGTTCAAAGCTTCGAATAGTTTGTAAATCATCATCACCTGGACTATACCCACTGCAGGGGAAAGACCTCTCCCATATTCCTCCAATTAACCTGGTCCTGTGCTAGCTTCCACCCACCTAACTTTCTGCCGCCCTCTGCTAAGCTTTCCTTCCCTTGGAATCCAGTTTGTTCACCTAAGCGACCATCGGTTATCCTCTCTTCGCACTGCATGCCCCGCCCATGCCCACTTTTTCTTCTCAATTTCCACTACAATGTCATTAGCTAGAGATATTTCTCTGACCCACACTGCATGCTTTCTATCTCTTAAGTTTGTGAATAATACAGAATAGAACCTCATCAATTATGCATACTTGCTTGAGCAGTTGTTTTGGCTATCACGTAGTTGCATGAAATGCCAAAATTCAACTTCCAATAAACACCATGCAGCAAACCGTAGATGGAAGGCTTGCTGTAAATGACACTGGTGACGTACACCTATGACAACATAAGAAGCATAGGAGGCTGACGAACTTTTGCATGTTTAGTGATATAGACAGTGAAGCTCAAACTTCTTCAGCACGGTCTGAGAGTAAACCGTGTTGCCTCTACCAATGGCGAAACCGTGGCCAAGGCAAGCGATGCGAATGAGGAAGCTGATGACAGCCCGGGCCCTCCCGCTGGAAAAATTGTATGCATGCTAGACTTGTTGCTTTATCAGTTTGTAAAAATGCGCGACCTAACGAAGCAGTTATTCATAAATAGTTACTTAATGTAGAGTATTAATGGTAATGGCAGTCGGAGTGCACATTGGCTGGATGAAGCGAACAAGACTCGAGGAAACAAATTTGCGTCCACCTTCTATCCACATCAATCTGCAAATGCAGTGTGTTTCAGAACACTCATGCTACTAACTAAGCATGAAACAGCTCTGTGCAGGTTCCCTATGAAATTTTGAAAGATGCACATAATAAGGGCTTTCATGCACCTGAGGAATTTCACACAGACTCTGCGTGCACAGAGAATGGTGATGCGACTGTCGAGGAAAACATCAGGAGACATTCCTTCAGCCTTTGTTGAACATCGCACCGAGAGAAGCATGGTGATGCACACTGCGAGAGTGGCGACACAGCTATAAAGCCACTTCGCTTCTACTGAGTTTCCAGTTGCAGTGATGGACAGGAACTGGTGGTCCACAGAGAGGAGCCGATGGCACTAGTCGAAATGTTTCCTGAAAGTGAGAAAGGAAGAGGGGGGCCAGACCCACCAGGTCCCAGTAGGCGCGTTGTGCCCTGCGCAGTTCCTGCTGCAGCCTCTGGGCCTCCAGGTGCAGGCCCAGCAGCAGAGGGGACTCGCGCACGCACGGGGGCAGCTCTCCATCAGGGGAGTCCGCCTCATCCTCGGGGATGGGCGCCAGGGGACCCGCCGCCCCCTTCCCCCCTGGAGGCTGCTCCTGGCGACACTCCCGCTCCACCAGGTGGGCGCGTAGGCGGCCATACTTCACCTGCGCAGCCACACGCACTCACTCACGTGAGCACCATTCTGTGTCGGGGGAACCCCACCTGCCGAAATGATCCCAAAGTAGTAGTTGACACATCAAACTGGTACACTTCACAGGTCTACTCTTAGAATAATGTCAGTCCAGAAAGTGTGCTAAAATCACGTCTTTGTTATTGTTTGCTGGAAAAGCAGCTTATCCAAAATAACATTTTGAAGCAAAAGCACAGATAAAGGAAAACTCAAAAACCAAGGTTCGCCATTTTAGTGCAAAAGCGCTCACATGCTCACCACTAGCGCCCAAGAACCTTGTCCAACCTTGTTTGTGCCATCACTCAGACTGGCTAAGCTGTTTCGTGACGTCACGACGTCAAACCACGTGCTCTCACATGGATAATTCTAGCTCAGTCCGGTATGACGGCACCAACGTTTCAGTCTCCAAGGATCATTTAAGTTCACCAGTCAACAGGGACAGCGATGGAACCTGTGACTGACTATGACTACTTGCATAGCTACCCTACCAAAACAAACCAAAAAAAAAAAAAGCATCACAGAGGATTCGAACTGGTCAGGTTCACACCCGGTGCTTGGGTTCAGCGGCCGAGCATATTGTTACGGGAGCATATTGTTACGGCGCTAGCTTCTCGCGCGCAAACGTCTACAGAGTCTTACATCACTTATATACAGGACGTCCTATCCCTGTGCCGCAAAGTCGACCATGCCATGCCTGAGGAGGATAAAGTCGGCCACATAGTAAAAGGAATTGCCGACGATGCTTTCAACCTCCTTTTATGTAGGGATTGTTCCACCGTGGACTCTGTACTACAAGTGTGCCGACGTTTCGAACAAGCGAAACAGAGGCGCATATCTCATCGTTTCGACTGGCTACCGAACACGGCTGCCAGCTCTTCCTGTATCGATCTTCCGCCTCCTCGACCGCCAACTAATGACACTACTTTGACCCGCATCGCCCGCCAAGAGCTCGAGGCAATGACTCCTGCAGCTTCACTCTCGCATACCCCCGACAGCACCTTGGCTACAATATCACTCATTCAGGCTGTTGTTCGCCAAGAGGTGGCCAATATGGGTCTCCCTTCTACCCCGCACCTCCACTAAGAGATGTTATGGGAAATATTCACAGTACGGCAGTTGTCCACACCACTGAGGATGATCACAGCACAGCACTCATCTGCGTCTTCTTCTTCTGGGAGTCTGTCGCACTTCTTTTTCGTCAGCACGACCAGCGAATACCGCTCAGTAACAATATTAACCACTCAGACACAGTAGCGGGTGCTTTCACTTGTTATAACCAGGTTTAAGTAGGGCTAAAGCTCTGCCATTTGATGTGATGGCTCCTAGATGGTGCCACATTGTACACCTAAAGCTGCAGCCCATCAGGCTCATAATTTAAGAAAATCTGTATTCGGTAAATATCATATAAAAAACAGTAATTATCCAGCGTTCAAACCAGACAGAAAAATAAAAAAACCCTGCTTTCACCGTACAATCGGCTTAACAGAAACAACACCAGCCAATTTTTTTCTTTTAGGCATTGCTATGTAAACAAAAAATCATACAAGTCTGCTTCAAAACCCCTTCTTCGTTCTACTTAAGTTTTCAAAAATGCCGGGTTTTATACGGCCATAACTTGCTCATGGATATGCTTCTTTATATGTTGAAAACATGTTAGCACGCTGCGAAGAAGTTGACAGGACAGCATGACAGAGGACATGTCCCCTCCTATTACGTAATCCTGCAAACTCCTTGACAATGCATGAACTCCTTTACCTATGCAATATTACAGAAACTAGCCCCTGTACAACCTTCGTTTGTACATACAAACAATGCATAATACCACAAGACACAAAGTACCACTTCTGAGGTCTTCGCCAGCTGAATATGCCGGTCAGGCACATCTGTGAATCACAAATGAATAACGGGTAAAAGGATTATCTTTCCAGGCAAAGCACCTAAGGCGAACCCAACCAGCAGGCGAGGAAACGTTTGCACCCATGGGAAGACTAGCGCATAACCACGGGCACTGGGGAGCGAACCCTGGCACCTTTTGCTGTATCACAGTAGTTTATTAAAAAGCTTTCCATGGTAACACGCAAAATAGCAACTGGCTTAAAATTCACGAATCATCAGGAGTCGAGAGCGCCTTAGTGAACTTTCACGTTCACTAAGTACACTTTACCTGAAACCTTTTATGGGGCTATCATCAGCTGAAAATGCAGCTAGTATTTAGTGACTCAAAACATGAAACACTGCACGATGAGCAATTTAATAATCCAATTAAACCAATGGGTAAGATCTTATCCTTCCAACTAGGCACTGGACAAACTTGCAAGCAAGCAAATGGGCATCCATACCAACCTGTAGCCGGTCGTGTTCCTGGACAAGGCGGGCGAAGTGGTCCTTTAGCGAAGACACCCCATCCTCTTCGTCTCTGTCTGGACTGCTTCTGCCGATGGGAGGCGCACTGCTCGCCGCTGGAGTGGCCGGGGCTGCTGAGTGCAGTGGGGTGTATCAGTACCACCGCAACTCATCGAAGAGAGCGGGCACAAGCAAAAAGCAAGAACAACAAGCACGCAACCTCCACAACAGTTTGCATGATAGGTGATAACATACACACATACGCAAGAAAGAAATGGTAGCAAAGGCCTGGGAGAGCCATCCTGTCAACAAACAGATTCCTCAATTGAAGCAAATGCTTGTCTCGACTTCTAACCATCACAGCGCCCTAGTTTCTACAATTGTGCGACACATAGAACTCCAGCGGTGTCCTTAAATGAGGCAATGTTTTATTGCTTTACGTTGACAAGCTTTTGCAGCGAAACAAGACAGGAAAGAAGTAGGAGGCATCCACACCACATGCAAAACAACTCTGCGCATGTGAAGAATACACAGCAACGAACAGGTTCCTTCTGGTTCCTTCAATACGGGCATTTCAGAACTGACCAAGCAAGGAGTGCTGAGCAATACAGTAATGGCTCATTAATATGACCCCATTTAATTTGCAGATATGGACAATTCAAACTGGAAGCTTAGTCCCGCCAACGCCTATATACGTATGTCTACAGCGTCGGATCTGCGCTCACAGAGATGCGACGGGTCTTGCACAGACTAATTCGACCTGGTGCAGCAAGAGATCGCCTTAAAATTACTTTGCAGCCCTTCGCTAGGGAACCTCTTTCCCTCTTTCCACTTTACTTCCATCTTCCTCACTTCTCTTACAGCATGGTACAGGTGTCCACAGGAAAAGTGTGACAGATACTGCATCTTTCCTTTCCTGTGAACCAAATCCTATCGCGATGGGGTCATTTTACGAAGGGGACCTTCCCGACAGTGTGCGAAAAGCGAAGTACCTTGAGAAACCCGAAAAAGAAATATTGTTCTGATTTTGGTTTCATGTCAGATGCAGATGGCTATCGTGCATGTGTTCATTAGGTAAAATACTGTGATGAAAACAGTTTCTGGCAGTATTTTCAGGTCTATTTGATAATTTCAGCTTTCAGTTAATTTGGACATTTTTTCTTTGCCCATTGAAGGCTGAATTAAAGAGTTTACTGGATTCAGCAGCAATATGATCTCTCCACCCGGTTTCATGCTGGTTAATTCTATCCAAAAAAACCCTGTATACGAAATCATGTATAAAATGTATACTAGATTTTTCAACATGGGGTGTGGTTCTCTTCAATCATAACTTTTATTTGCAAATACCCCATGAATTATTAAATTAACATGATGAACAATGTTTGCTATTTTTATTTTTCCATTCCTTGTTGACACGTCAGATACTCGACGTTCGATTAGTATTAGAAAATTTCAATATTCGCATACCCCAACTATGAATGGACGGCTATGAGAACATTCAGGCCATTTAGTTTTGGTCTCGCGTTTCTGAGCTTTGCGGCAGCTTGCAACAATGATGACTTACAATGACAACGACCTGACCGGCCAGCATCAAAAGGCAAACCTAACCCAACTGAACAAGTTTTCAGGTGCTGACTGGCATGTTGCTTATGTCCCTGTCCTAACCATTCTTTTTTTGTTCCGAGCCGCAGCGGCCTTTTCTTCAGTTTTTCACGTATAGTTGGAGTGACAAAGTTACTGCACACATGATGGCTCCACTTTATGATGGGTATGATGTGTTAGCTGAAGAGCTCCACTTGAAAAGTGCCACCCATGGTGTGGGATGCCCTTACGACTTTGCAGCAGTTCTGCTGTCATGCTACAGAAAGTATGCCCGAAATGAAACGGTGATGAAAACATGAGAAACAATCCCTGCCGCACTGATCTTATTCCAAAATCGTACAACCATAGCCCCGTGTTTCAACATACACATTCACAGTCGTGCAAGCAGTCCTCTTTTGAACTTTTAGACTTTCAAATAATTTGAATATTTTTTTACAGTCCCCTACAGATTTATATAACGAGCTCTTAATAGTGACTCTGAGCTACAGAAGTCTCTTACTAGGCAAAGAAGCTGCTACAAGTCAGAGGGCCACTTGTTTACAGCTACGAATACACTGTGCCCTTCCTAGTGAAGACTTTATTACTTTCTTTATGGAAGACTATGGTTGTTGTGCTGCCAATATCTTCCTGTAAATTCACATATAGTTTGTCTACACCCTGATTTCGCAATGCCCGCTTCACTAATGTGGTTCGATTGAGTCGAATGGTTTCTCGTAATCTATGAAAGCTGTGCATAGTGGTCAGTTATATTCCGAGCATTTTCCAATCCACTGGTTGAAAGTGCAGATATAATGTGCGAGTACATTTTGTGAAAGCCTGCCTGGTCCTTCGGTTCACGGAATTCCAAGGTTCTTCCTGATTCTAATAGCGAGTGCCGTCATAAATGCCCTGTAAGCAACGAATACTGTAAGCTGATCAGCCTGTCATTTTTCAAGTCCATGGCATCACTTTTATTATGGCTTATGATTTTTTATTTCCTTTAACGCTTTCTTCCTGACACTCTTCCTTAACAGTGAAATTTCAAGCTACACCCAATCTAATTATTACCGTGATTATGACTGCTGTAAAGAGTTGTGTACAACTAGCCGGCTACTCTGACTGCCTTATCGATACTGGTGGAGAGCACGTCCTATTATAGTAATCTCTCACGCACCCGTGGAAGCCAGTCTCGGATCTTGCCGAGGCCTGCTGCGCCCTGGCAGTGGAGGAGGGAGTTTCCGCATGGACGGTGGCTCCTGCTGTGGCTTGCGCACCGGCTGTGGCTCAGGCTGTGGCTGCTGCAGGGAGCCATGGTATGAGGCACTCATGGCTGCGGGGCCAGGACCGCTGATTACTCGCATGCTGCCATGGCGCCTCAGTTGGCAGCTGCTGGCCTCGGGCTGTGCCAAGTCATCCTTGGACTGTGGAGTGGAGGCACAAACTCGTTTAACTCGGTCCACTTCTTTTGGGAGGCTATCAAGCACTTTGATAGGCAAAGCTAGCTGATAGGTGCATAAAAAGAAGTGCTGCCGTTGGAAGCTTGTAAAGGCCACATGACCAGAGATGAAAACTTAAAGCTTCGAAGAGCACGAGCACTGTTTGCTTTCGGCATGGATGCTTTGCGCAACTGAAAGTTGACAGCCCCAATCAAACCCTAAATACTACTAAGTCAAGTTTTCAGACATCACAAAGACCTGATAGCCCCTAGAAATGTTCATATACTGTTACATGTTTGTACATTGGATAGAAAAATGGCCATTTATTGCTCTTTTCAAATCATCCAATATCGTGTGGTTCCAGGATATCCAGGAGTCATGAATACTGCAAGTGAAGGTCCAGGCTGTTTCATGCAATGCTGACATTGTGGATGATTTAGCTAGACATGTGCATGTTTATTGAGACACATACCCTAGGAATGGCCTCTAATTGAAAAAAAAAAAAAAAAAAAAAAAAAAAAATTGCAAAAATTATTCAAAATTCCAGTTCTATGTTAAAAATACCGAACAGCTCAAAGACACTATTAGAGTACCTGCAGCAGCCTTTTACTACCTTTTATTCACAGTGCCATGAGGTAGCTTAGGAGGAGTAACACAACCTTCTTAGCTTCTGGAAGATTGCTGTTCACAAATACTCACCCACACGACAACTTTTAGAAAACATTTTGGTACATAAGGTTAAGGCTACTTACGTGCATAATGGCAAAGCATTCAGCCCCGTGGGTGTAATTGTTTTTAGTAAGGTCATCAACAAGTTGTTTCTGCTGGTATTGTATTCTCTCTCTGTCTGTCTGTATGTCTGTCTCGCTCTCTCTCTCTCCCTGTGTCCGTCTCTGTCTGTGGCATTGCATGTGGCTGTGCGTGTGTGCGCGTGTGTGTGCGCGTGTGTGAATCGTGTTTTATGGCGCATAAGCAACTAAGGCTATCATGCTCAAACCACGAGGTAGAAATAATTGACTTTGTTTAACTGTTAATTAAGGAATGTTTAAAATCTCATCGCTAGTTAAGAATCTTGGCTCCTTTTAAAATGTAAACACACAAGACATTTCCGCGGGGAGATTTTCTCCTAAGAGAAAACAAATGTAAAACGGTATGCACTTGGAGTAAAACAATAGAAAGTGTTTTTTTTTTCTCCTTAGTTTGTCTGTCTGGAATGTGCAATATTGTATTATACTCTTTTACCTTTTAACCTAAACTCCCCTTTCTCCCTGTCGCTCACCTCTGATTTCTCCTGTCTCCTTGCTATCCCTTTATTTCTGCCGCCCCAGCTCAGGTGCTTCAGTTCATTTCGATAGCAGATACTGGGGCAGGCAAAGATATTTTCCTTCCTTTATTATTTTTATTTTATTCTATAATAATATTAGTAAAACCGCTTACTACTACTTACGACTCTTGATAATTGGAATTTTCGTATAATTGCGACTACACTACTTGGTCCGGCAAAGCTTCTAGGGGTCTATGCACAAAAGAGCCTGTTATTTCGAAAGCGAGTCGGTTCCAATACGAATAATTCGAACTACGCGGCGCCGCTTCTGGCAGAAAGGGCACCCAACAAGTGGCCAAAGAAACGCCCCAGCGATAGGGCGGCATGTTGCTGCCTGCGTCCAAAACGGAGACAAAGATAAAACCAGGTAAAACCATAGAAGACTGGGTAATGCCTAACACATGAGGCGCGGCGGCGGCTGCGTGAAGTCTGTTGCGATCTCGAGACTTGCAGCTCCATGATTGTTAATTCGACCCCTGTTAATTCGGAAGTATGGATAAGTGTTTCTGTCGGCGCGGACCCAGCCGACATGCATTATGTAGTACGTCTATGCTACGGGTCTGGCACCGGTTAGGCCGCGCCTGGTTACGACTGCATCGTACGTAGCGATTGTCAAGATAGCACTCCTCAAACCTACGCTACATGTTGCGCAGCTGACCGCGCACCTCTGACGTGCACGCAACGGCAAGTGCGCCTCATCTGACACGGCCTCAACGGACTACGTAGTTTTAGTTTCGCTTTTATGAGCTTCGCGCCAGCCCGTGATAACGGCGGTCATTGGCCGCGTATCAGCCAGCTAACCGATCGCGTTTGCACGCGTTTCGGACGACGGCAGTGGGTTTTATATATGCTCCCCCAGCGAGGTTCTTCCGCTGCTTCCAAAAGTGAGCGCTCGACAAGTGCCGTTCAGCGTGCCGCGCGGTGAAGCTTCCATCGCATCGCAGGCTTCCTGTGAGCACTGTCGCTACCGCGTCGCACCGTGAAGGATGAGTGCGGCGAGCTAGGTGTCAGGCCGCTGGCACACTGCGAAGTTCGACCTCTCACCCCCCCCCCCCCCCCCCCCCCTCTCTCCTAACGTTAGAGCTAACGTCAAAAAATACACGCACCGCGATGTTATTGCTGCGCAGCATTTTGGCGCGCTGCAAAGAAATGCGCTTGCGAACTGCGACGGCGTGGACGCGCTAACGAAATACTTTCCTTCGTTATTTTTTAATTATGCGAGTGGGTTCACAACGCGCGTACATACAATAAATTTAGCGTGATGCAAATGATTTTTGTCAGTTTTTTTTTTCAAGGCTCCAACATCCGATAATTCGATCTTTATTGCCGATCCCGTACAGTACTCGAATTAACGAGCTCTTACTGTATGTGAATTACAGCGAGCGTTTCACCACACAGATTACATTTTGGTGTGCCTTCTTTTGGAAGAATAAAACTCTGTAAGGTGCGTATGCCCAATGCGAACGCGACATAAAATGATTCCGATAAATCTTGGTGCGAGCACGACTTTCATTCTGTTATGAAGGGTTTTGCTATATTTATTTCAGCGTTCCATTTACACTGCCAGTTATTTCTTAGCTTACAGTAAAGCCAATGTCGTTGCGTCTTTCAATGGAATGTTCAATTTTTCTGCGACTAAACATTTTACTCCCCCCGCACACATTTGCTTCAGCTCTAGAGCGAACGTCGGAACTCACTCGCGTCTGAACATCACGTGCGAACTGTCGCAGACATTTTTTTTTTTTTTTCTGTGACAGTAAACACCATGAAATATGTGATCGCTAAACAAAGGTGAGCAAAAATAACTCTCCACCTTATCACTCTGATTTCCGCCGGCCGCCACCCATCCCTTTGTCGTTTTGTTTTGTTTCTCTCAACAAGCACAATCACTGTCGACAATGCTCGAATCGTCAGTGCCATTATAGCTAGAAAAAGAAAATGGCATTAGTCGGTAACCAGCCGACAGTGCGTACCGAAACGACATTTAGTCGGGCAAAATGTCGCCAGTTAAAGTTTCGCAGAGGAGGACACAAAATATCCGAGAGAAAATTTATTGCGCAATAATTGCCATCGTAAAACAATAGCAGCAAAGAAAAAGAGCAATGCAAACTGCATTGAGGGATTTGGTGGTTAGTGATAGAATTAGACCGAAAACAACAGCAACTGACAAAGCGCTCACAGCTGCCAACCCAGGCGTAAACAAACGCAAAGGACCCACCGCGCAGCTGGTCCAAGAAGCAAGCTTGCAAGAGGTGCGTGATCTGTTGGCGGCAACATGCGCTCGTGTCTTACGCTCGTACGTGCGTCGCGTGCCACAAGAAATGCATTTTAACGACGTGGCAGTGACACCTTCCAGAAAACGGGTCTCAGATTTGCATACAACTGCGCTTTTTCTACTGCCGAAAAACACAAAAATGCACTGCGTGGACCCACAGAAGTCCGAATCAACCGCAGTAACCGCCGCGCACAATTTCTCCGCGACCGAAAGTGTTACCTGGATAAAAAGCTAAGCATCAAACGTAGGCTAAAGATTTTCACTGCATCTGGCTTGTTTGGCATAGTCAAATTTAATCAAACGGATTTTGTTCACTGTTCAGCGAAGTGACATGTACGCCGAGTACGATTACTCACAGTTAGCAAATGTTTTTTTTTTCTACGTTTTTTCTATGTTTTTTTCTGCAAAATGCATTTTGGCGAAACAGAAGCGAAAACCTGCAGGATAGTCTACTATCAATGACCCCTTGCAAAAAAATTCTACCTCTTGCGAGCCAAGTTGCATATCTGGCAGGTGCAGATGGCTGTGGGCTTAGCAGTTATGTCGAATAGAGAGCCACAGACGCTTTCGTCATCGTGACAGCGTCGTCATAGCACTGACCTGCGGATGGACGGTGGGCCTGGGGAGACGCAAGCTCTTGGAGCGTGCCAAGGTGGACCGGCCGGGAGGCCGCGCTGAGGACGACGAAGAACCCGACATGGTGGGCCCGCCAGTCCGCCTAATTCAAGGTGGACCCATGAGGCAGCCTGTGTAAACATAGGAGCGTACAGAAACACCAGTTAGCCCACGCTGTTGGAAAAAATTCGGTAAATCTGCGGGAAAAGCAGAGCGTAACCCGCTCGTTAAGTCGGCACACTGATCAGTGCAGTGAAACGGGAACTGATGAGTAATGTGAAAATAAAGCGCATTGTTTTTTTCTTGCGGTTGTGCTCGGTTCTACGCAGAGCGATTGCACACTTGTTATACCGCGGTCACGTACACGGGGCAAAACGCTTGTCTGGGACATCTCACACCTAGAGTAGCAGGACAGATGCCTAATAATTACTGGGCGACCTCTCTCCTAATTCCATTCAATAAACGTATCTACTCAAATGGAAAACCTGACCTGCCAGCTCTGGACGTTTTCCGAACTGACTACATCATATCTGGTCCAAAATGGTCTGCCTTCAAATTCCGGAGCACGTAGCTTGCGCGTTCCATAAAAGTGTCTTGCCCCCTGTATATACGCCCAGTCTGTCCAGATGTTTTATATTATGCGGGGCATTATTGTCTGGCGTACAAAACAGAGCCGCAGCGCGGATTGCCACACAAAAACTCGATTGTTCATGCGTGCTAATAGCGTGAGGTAGGAGTTAAGTACTTCAACACCTCATTGCTCCGAATCCTGCGAAAATCTCTCAAAGTGGCTAAAATTTTCTCCTCGGCTGAACGGCAAGGTGTTACAAGTAAAGACATCCCCCGTATGCCAAGGCATTACTCAAATAAAAGAAGCCGTGCAGCAAAACTTAGGGTCAGAGTCGTCTTAGGGTCACGGCTGTTCGTATGCAAATGAACTTCATTCATCGCAGCACGCTTGACTAACATGAAAACCTTGAGGCATCTTTGATAATTCGTACTATTTCAGTTTCAAGCAATAAACAAAAGACGTTATGAGGACCACGCACCCATTGCTTCATTCAGCCGAAATACCATCCATTTTGGGCGTACTCAGTGTCTATCTATACACACTGCCGGCCGCTAAACCTCAGTGCGACCTGGCTAGGTTACGGTTCACGTGTACTCTACAAGGCTGCTTTCGCGCGGCTCACCACGTGGGGTAACCCGAACACCCTCTTTCCGGAGCAAGGCCGGAAACCTGGTCGGACGCAACCTCGTTCAAGCGGTAATAGATTCGCTCGGGATCCTTGAGCTGAAGAATGTTTTTGTTCGCAATTCGTTTCTTCGAAGGCGAGCAATCGTGGATCCCGTGTCGAATATCGTGTCGGTCGAGGGCTAGCAGCGAGCGGTGAAGAGCAGGCTGGTTGGGGAAGAGCAAAGCGATCTTATTTTCTTACTTTTTTAAAGGAAGGCGCCAGGCTCCGCAAGGGGAGAATAATGAAGCATCGTCGAAAGGAAGGCAAGGACCGGTCGGTGGCCCTGATCCAGAAGCCCAGAAGACGCGAAGGAGAGCAGCACCGCACTCACGCGCACGGCACGAAGAAGAGACGAGAAAGAAGAAGGGCGGATATTGAAGAAGATCCGCACGTGCGGAACCAAAGCGTCGTCTTCGGACGGAGCGTCGCGCAAGATGCCACCGGCGTACACGGGAGCCGCTCCCGCGCGCTGGCCGGCGCATAGGCGCCGAGACACCTTGTTCGGCCGCCACTGGTTTATTTGTTATCGTTACTCTTTCCTTTTTAAAGGGGTCGTTATTTGCTTGCTCTCGGGGGGCGTTTATGTCTCCCAGCCTTGAGAAGCTGTCGGCCAAACCCGGAGTTTATTTTTGTTTTCACTGCGTGGCTCTGCCGGGCCCGAGAACTCGTTCACGGGGTAGCGGTACCGACGCTGCTACGGGGTCGCCCGATAGATAGCTCGGCTTCTCTCCGCGCGCGTCCGCTTATCTCCAAAACTGGCGCGGATCTGTACAGCACACGCGCCAGCCGGAGGATTCTCGAGAGAGCTGGTGAGGGTCATCATCGGTGGCTAACGCGAGACAAAGAGCGTGTCCACGGGGCGCTCTAGTTTCGCGAGAGAAAGGTGGGAGGGGACACAACGGACGGTCCCAAGTTTCTTCTCTCTCTCTTTTTTTTTTTTCCTCTTCCAGGCAGGTTCCTCCTGCAGAGTTCCGATAACAGTGGTCGCAGCGCGCCACCTCAGCAGAGAGACCTCCGCAATTTTACCGCGACCCTTTTCGTAAGAATCCGTCGTCACCGCAACGTGCACCGGTTGCGTGGTGCCGCCCATCGGATTCTGCTACGAACGCTGTTAAGGCAGTGGGAATTACTGGCACTCGGTACAGACTGGCCGGAGTGAACATAAATCCTCCACAATGACAAGCGGCGAAAAAATTTCAGTCAGATATAAAGTTTCGATCCAATTAAAGGAAGCGCGGAACAGGTAAATGCAAAACCATGACGTACGCGCGCTGGAAACCTTTCTTGCTTCGGAGCAGATGAGCATTTTTTCAGCCTTTTCGATGCTAGCCTGTGGTGTACACACACCAATGACGGACTGTCGTCGGCACAGCGATGGGCTAGATACTGGCCTCGGACACACCCGCGTGAGTAAGTGTCACTCGTCAAGGCTCCGTCGTTTACTATTGTGAGATTTTGTTTAGAGGTAAAGGGTCCCTGCAAGCTTTCATGAACCAGTTTCAGGGGCATGTCGATTGATTGATTGAAAAACGTTTATTCTCGGTAAGAGAAAGGGAGAGGGGAAATACAGGAAGGTGGTGTCCTCAGTGCAGGACCCCAGCGGCTATGGCTGCCGCCCTCGCCTGGGAGACCAGTTGACGTTGATCCTCCAAGGGGCATGTCGAAGAATCAATGCATGAGCGTGTCACACGCTTGATTTGGGCCTGACGAGTCATCGATCAGCTCGATTCGATACGCTACATTTTCAAGCGCGCATTTTGTAGACTGTTTTGACGAACACTTTGTGCTCTGGCAACACTGTAATAATGTCAAAAATCGCTTCCGGTGTGAAAAGTACAACAGGTAATCATACCTCGAGATGCCGATACTTGCTCTACAAAATGGGTGTTAGGGAGCAAATCATTGTGCGCCACTTTCCTTCTGGAAAGCAACCAGAAAAAGAAAAAACAAAAAAGCTAAGTAAATGGTTTTAGAGAACTACACAGCAGGGGCTGGTTGCTATCTCCAAGCAACCTATTATTATACTCATTAGCCTGATGGGAAGGGATGAAAGATCTGCGACGAGTTTTTATCAAGAAGAGCTCCAACCTCGGCTCCGGGAGGTGGTGGGTTCGACTCACACTGCCGGCTCGTTACAGCGGTCTTTCCGAATGGGTATGCAACCAACCGCCTAGTGTAGCCGCAGCTCGGCTTTCCAGGGTGCAGGGTTCATGACTCGGGGGAAAAAGCGCCTTAAAAATAAGTCATTGCGTGCTCTCAACAGGCACCCTGAACACAAGAAAAGGCAACAAATGGGCATTTCCACTCGCGGCGGTTTCAAAAATTGCCTGGCGGCGAAATGTATCCCCGACTCGTCAGCGCAATAACTTTGGTCGAAGCCAGGGGGAAAATCTACCCACTGGAAAACCGGTGGCGCAGGACCAAACCCAACACCTCACGACCATGGTGTAAGATAGGGGTGTGCTCACGACTGTGCGAAGCGGATGCTCTATCACAAAGTCATCGCTGTTTCTGCCCACACTGAATAACTTAAACCCCTTGGGTGGGCCGCCTGAAAATTTAATATTAAAGAAAATCCATGAATGCCGCAAAGTGCGCCTAATTATTCTGTTAGAATTTCCTCTTTATAGAATTTGTGAAATTTGGCGCGGATACATTTTTATGCTCAAACAACATATGTTCCACTACTACATAAGCCGCCAGTGTTCTTGGTGACTAAAATCCCAGCGATGACAAGAAAAACAAATGACGTCATAAAGCGACCGTACGAAGCATATCAGCAAATCGAGAATCCACGAAGAATCAATGGATGGATGCACACAGTCTCAGACCAATCCGCAACCGAGGCCACCGCTGTTGTTGTCGTTGTTGTGGCTGTAGGAAGAAGGAAAAGAAAACGCACGGGCCTGCTACTGGCTCTGTAGCTGAGCCACCTCCGCTGCCTCGTGCAGACAGAAGAGAAAATAGAGAAGAAAGAAAAGGAAGAGGGAGAGAAAGACGCGCGCCGACAAGGAGCGATGGTGTACCGTCCAAACTTACACTGGTCGGAGAAAGTGTGGCAGATACTGAGCCTTCCCTTTCCTGTAAACCAATTATAATTATATGTAACACTGCAACGAATCCCGACAAGAGGCTAACGATGGGAGGCAAATTGTAGTATAGGAAGGGTAGGCTTTCGCCATTCTCCTCTTAAGAGACATCTAAGAGACCCTCTAATTATTTCCAGTCCTCAGACAATGGCCTATAAATAAAAAAACGCCGATGAAAGATTCTGATGAAAGAGTAACGCTGGTATTATGCGTAGTCTCGCGTTACCCGCTTAATTTTCAGTTAACCAACCCGGCGACTTTATTGCTGGCGTATGCAGCGCGAATTAATTAGGCCCCATGAAACAAATGCGTTGGCCTTCATTTTCGAGCGCCGCCTGCCCTGCGCTGATGTCCTCTTGCGAGGCCGCAGCACAGCCCCGTCCGTACCACAGCCGGGACACCACGACACCGCGTCAGGTTCACTGCAACAAAAGAAGCTCGAAGCTTTTGGAAACATTTCGCTTTACACTTGACTATACTCAAATATCCACCCGATGGTTAAAGCAGGTGATTAACGCGGGAAAAGGAACACAACGAGAGTTCGTCAGCCGGAAGCATTTATTTCGGTAAACCCAATTCTAGCAATGGAGAAGGCGGGTTTGTTTACCAATATCTGGCGCTCATGCAAAGCGAGCGGGGGCAGGAAACGCCGACACTTCCCCGTTGTCATCAGCGCGGCAATCATTATGGGACAGCTGCATGTACACGCCAATCCCCCTTCCCCAAACTTAAACAGGCGCGGCACGAAGTGTTTGTCCTGCTTGGTTCCTGGTGTTGCAAGGAAAAAAAAAAAAAGAACTGGGACTCTATCGGCGGGACCATGCAAATGAGGCCAGAGACAGCGGCAGCTGGGGCTATGATATATATCAGCCATTATTAGCGACGATTGTAGGGCGTGCGTTACGAGAATTCCCCCAATGCATATCATCGAAACTCGCGGCGTTCGATCGGCTCCGCGGGCTCTCAGCACAATGGCCGAAGGCTAGATTCGGGCGAATCCGCCTTTTGCGCGAGGATGTGGCGCCGTCATGCGGGAGCGGGCGGGAAACACATTGAGCGGCAGTGTAGCAGACGACGCGAAAGCGCACCATACGAAATGGCCACGCCAACGCTGGTAGAAAGCGAAAGCTTCCCCCCTTTTTTTGGCCTCGGAGCGGAAAGTAGTGACAGTGATTGCAGCATATCATGTTCACGCAGTATGGGGGAAGGTAGAGCGTTTTCACAATCCACTCATAACGCACGTACGCATATACTATCTTCGTATTGTAAGAGCGTGTAGCGCGGGCCGTGTTCGACGTGACAGAATGAGACGCTCTCAGCGTGCAGGTTTTCGGCAGACAGGAGAGCGTGGGGGCAGAGAGAGAGAGAGAGGGATCTCAAAGGGCAAAGCAGCCAGGGGTTTGTTGATGCTGTAGAGCTAGGTGGAATCGTCTCCTGTGACTTTGAGCGGCGCATATGCGCGGGGTGTCTTGAGTTACCGAGCACAATGCGGTCACCACGGCGCCGGCATGGTGCAATGGGCGTCGCTTCCTCCTCGCGTCATCTACAACCGTGCAGCTATAGGATTTCATCCACGAAGATCGGCAGAGAGTCACATATACACACCCCGTGAAAAGGGCATTGTCCCGGCCGGAATGCACACCTGCAGGAACCGCGCTGCATTTTTCTGGCAATGGATGATGCAGAGCTGTAGCCGGTTTCTGGCCTCAGGAGTCAGAACGGATGTGGTCGCAGTGGTGAAAAGGTTCTCGGTGCACAGAGAATGGTCATTCTGTTGTGAAAGGATCTCCAACGTTCATTTCTGCCTCCGCCGCGATTTCTGCGGAATCAACAACTTGGTGACACATGTGAATCTCCTACATATCGGATGCGCATCTCGGTCAGGAACCAACTCTGTTCTACGTCCAGAGCGATCCACTCTACAAGTGAACGAGCATGAACCCTCCAGGAGACTCATTTATTGTGCCGGGCGGTTTCCTTGCCGTTGCAAACGGTTGGGCGAAGACGACGATTATCAAGCTCCCTAACGAAGTGCATCTGATTGCGTACATTAAAGGAACAAAGTCCGGATGCTTTGGCGTGCACGAAGGCGAGCCTTTAATTAGAAAAAAAATACTGTGCGTCGTGCAAGTGTCAAGTGCGTCATATGCTCCGAGCGGCAAGAACACAGATACTACAGGTATGTATGCATCTAAGCGAAATAGGCATGATGAAAAGTACCTACTGGAGTTTTCACCCAGGCTGTAGCGCACCAGTGATAGCTGCAATGAGGATTTCTTCGGTGCGTGATTGCTTCAGTTGCACCGGGCCTGAAGGCGATGTATTTTGTCCCTTCTTATCTTTATGTGCGAAAGGGCTAGGTAGCTTAGATATCACAGGCGGCTGTGTGCGCTAGGCCGTAATATTTAGCATGTTTTATCGTGACTGCCACCTCACTAACAAGAAAAAAAAAATACGGAGTTTTAATGCACTGCCGTTCGCGAGCGCCTCATGACCAGCTCAACCACTCGGCTCGCTAACGGCGGTGCATCACAACAAACACCCTTTTTTTCTTCTTTTTAGTCAGGCGGCAGTCGCGATAAAACATGCTAAATATTACGGTCTAGCGCACACAGCCACCTGTGATATCTGCGCTACCCGGCCCCTTCGCACATAAATAAAACAAACGACAAAATACATCGCCATCAGACGCCCCGAACAAATGCTCATTGCGGCTATCACTGGTGGGTTACAGGCTTGGTGCAAACTCCGGTAGATACTTTTCATCATGCACATTTCCTTTAGATGCATACATACCTGTAACGAAGTGTTTTTTGCGCAGTCGGCTGCCAAGGTCGCCCATTCACGTCTTGACGCTTGATTGCCCTAATCCAAGCTTCACGCCGTTGCAGGTCGCGGCTCGCCGAAGGAAACCTAACAAAACGCGTCTTGCATCCCGGCACGCCTCGATAGTGGCAGCCGTAAGCGGCACAGGTGGTTGGCATCGTTTTACCGAGGCTGTGAACGTACCGCGCCTCCAGCCCCCGTGCGTTGGCTATGAGTGCGGCGACGAGAAAGCGCCGTCGACGCCTCTCAGTGTGTTTTCATCAGTCGCCGCTGGGGCTTCGCGCATGCGCATAGAACTCGCGCAAAAGGCGGATTGCTTGCGGTCCAGCCAGAACTACCGTGTAGTCACATGGTCTTATCACACGCCGCCCAGCAACCTCGTGAACAGAGTTCAACGCAAAAGCGTTAACTGCTCCACTCTGGACGCCAGAGTGCATGAGCAGCGTGTGGAGAATAATGGCTCTTCTACTTCTGGATATGACTACGGAGGTGTGAAAAGATGAGGCACATTCTCAGCGAGTAGTGCGAAATGTATACAGTCGAATAGCTTGACCCTCTGCAATCACATCACCATTATTTCTTTATTAGCTAGCACTGGCGCCACGGGCTCGAATGCTGCACTCAAAAACACGCTTCTGGTTCCAAAAACATTTTAGTTCAGCAATGAAACCTTTCTTTCCTAGAAAAAAAAAAAGAAAAAAACGCCGAAACAGCCGCAGGACGCCTGGTTGAAAATACTACGAGAGCTATACTAGCACATGTACACGTGATGTGGTCTAACGTACGTTAGATAATCACCCTCGCCCATTCTTTAATTGTCACAAATCGGCCTTCAGTTAGGCTGCGTTGTTTCGACGCCGAACTGGTGCACCACTCTGGACTAAATTTTCCGCAACTATTAAGGCCCGGTTAAACTGGTCGGAGACATCCCGGCGTCACGCGAATCCGCGCGTTGCGATAGAGTACGCCGGCCGCGCAGACATCCTTAACTCAAACCAAATGAGTGCAGTGCATTGAAGGACGAAAGTCAACTCCGTTCACAGCCGTTTGTCTTACAGCTCTTCCGTCACTTAAAAAAAAAAAAAAAAAAAAAAAATAGAGAAGAGGATAGGAGAACTCCGAGTTTTTTTCCCCGGAACACCTAGAGTTGATGCTGCTTACACAGACTGCCGTGACGTGCTGTGACCGCCTCAACTCACTCACTGCAAAATCGTCACCATTTGAAGTGCTGAGACATATGGAAGCAATGATGGTTTGTCGTGACAACAGCTTGACGGTGACGCTTAGTAATAATCGATTTATAAGCGATTTCGTGTGTGGGTATCGTCGAAAAGAAGCCGAAAGGAAGCCCGTTTAAAATAAAAGAACTACAGAAACATGTCAAAAACATCACTAAATATTCTGCAGTTCTGACGTTACTTCAGACAATTACTTAATTCTGTAGCACGTTTTCTACTTCTGTACTTTTTTTTTTCTGTACACTTTTCTGCAGTCTGTAGTATTTTTCTGATACAACTGCACATACTTGTGATGTGATGTTAATGCAGAAATTTCCGTCGTCAAAACTAGTTAACTGACGAAAACCGAAACGAAATTCTGTTACTACAACGAAAATTTCCTGTAGTGTTCTTCGACTAAGGTGCACGGGAGGACTATTAACGTTCAGTAACAACTTTGGATGTGCTGGGCTGCGAAAGTCCATTATAAGGTCATCCTCCCAGTTGGTATAACGAAGCTGACAAAAATCACACCCTGGAAACTCCACCGCCCACCTCGAAATGTGCGGGCTCACAGCTATGAGTATGCCACTCATTACATCCGACGCAATTTTCAACCATCTTAGCAGGTAAGTTTTTTTTTTTTTTTTTTTCACATCTGCCTAAGCATAAGCACTAGAGCTCGAAAAACGCCGCTATCGCAGAATATAAACCAACTCAGCTATAACACACTGCCTCCTTCGCAGCTGCTACCCTACAATAAAGAAACCAAACTATTGCCAATACAACAACATAGGAGCAGAATTTCATTTTATATGGGGAAGGCAAAAGCTATGGCGGTCATTTAAGCTCTACCTTTAAAGACATACTACGAAAGCGATAACGGCTTCCATATCTGTCGGCTCCTTCTGTAGGCAATCGTTCGCGTAACATGTGCTTATTTGCTACACGCCTAATCACTAATCCCTTGATTTGTGCTTTTATTATCTTGTACATACCCATTATCATACAGTAGTAAGCCAAAACGCAATGAGAATATGTGAGCTGCTAACTCGCGTAGTTTCTTTCAGATTAGAATACTCCGGGGCCCTTGAAGTGCCGAGTCATGCTATACCCCAAGGTCAACACAGGCACGTTCGAAAACAGCTTGGTTAAACCGGGCCTGTTCATGTGTGCCACGTGGTCTGTCACATTATGTCGTCGCTAAAAACTACGTGCTAGTGAGAATGCGTGAGACAATAGAAGCACATATCAAGGGATTCGTTATTATGAGCGAGTAAAAGGAGCCGCACGCGGCAGCCATTAAAAGCGCTGTGGCGTCGTACCCTTAAAGGCCTGGCTCAATTGCCCTTCCAATTATCGTAGTTTAAAATGGGCACAATGGTTGTACTCGGTAATCGGAGAACCACAGAAAAGAAAATTGATTCGGCGTCACTGAAGGGGTCAGTTGAGCGCGCAGCATACAAGACTGCAGGAATTAATGGATAGACGGTTCACATGGCTGGATGCGCTCGAGGTGGAGCCGAGGCAAGGGCAAGGGAACCGCGCAGGCAGTTAAGAAAGGCGCTGCCGTTGTGGAACAAGGATACGGTGCCCGGCGTCCGTTCTGTTGCGCAGTTTTTTACACGTTCCCGCCGACAGCTTGCCCGACACCATGAAGTTAGTTTCCGACTGAACCGCTGGTGCCTCCTCACCAGGGAGCGATGCAGCATTGCCCGGCACGTGGCTCGTACAACAGCAGCAGATCAGTTACGCGCTGGTCGCGGCCTGGACTCCGTGGGCTCGGCGGAGCGAACCTCCGTCCTTGCCCTCCGTTGAGCAGTGGGTCACGGCGGCAATGGCGGAGCACGGTCAGCTCCAGACCAAGGGCACGCTTCTCGCACAAGCACGGCGATTCACACCCGCCCGGTACCCAAGGCCGGCCGCCGCACGGAATCGGCGGACGCGAGAACCGCGCGGACATACGCCTGGATCACGATTCGACGACGGACGCTGGACACGAAGGGCGTCTCCTCGGAAAAGAACGCACGAAGCGTCGTGCTACGTTGTGCACGCCAAAAGGGTGCCGTGAAAAGTCGCACGCTACGCGCCCCCGAATATGGCACTGCACGGGTAGTTTGGAGACATCACATGCGAGAAGGGGAAAAAAAAAAGGAGAGAGAGAGAGAGAGAGAGATCAACGGTAATGTGCATGCGTAATGCGGACAGAAACGCGTCACAAAGAGAGAGAGTAACAAAAAAAAAAAAAAAATCTGCATACAAGCAGAACGACCTTGTCCGGTTCTCTCGAGCGAAATTAGACACGTTCCGCTTCGTGCAGAAAATCGGATGCTATGCCCTCAGCTACAAGCTGTTGTTCGGTGGAAGTGGGAAGGATACGAAACCGTGCAAATTTTCACATCCGAGGCCTCCTTCCATGTATACGTACAGGCGAGTTTTCACAAGTATATGCGTATGCAATGCGTCGCTAAGTTTCAAGGCGAAGGTGCCTCTGAGGGCCGGAACTGAAGCGCTCGCGTCTACTGGCGACCGGCCTGCTAACCAGCTGTCGTCTTCAGCCTCCACGGCCACACACACACGTGGGCTCGCGAGCGTCTCTTTTGAAGGTGGTACGGATTAGATAACGAACTCGAAGAAATACCGTGGCGGCCCCATCATCAGACGGAAATGAATATCAGGGATGCATGTAATATTGCGCCTATTAAACAGCGCAGAAGAGAAGGCAGACGGAGCTTGGCGGAGATGGAGAGCCAGGCACAGTTATAGTGGGATTCAGTGACACCAAGCTGCGCGGACGCCGAAGTGGAAGTTTCGGAATTAAGGCCACCGTGAGGCTCTTTCCTGTTGTCATCGAGGACATAGTTTCGGCGCATGCGTAGCCGCAGTCGATAAGTTGTTCCCGGTCGCTGACTCGTTAGATGAACCTGCAGACCTCAGTGTCGTTTCTTTCCCAGGCTGGTTATGCGGGCGCAGTGAATCGATGGAGAATGTACATGGGGCCACTTCAGGAAGGTCTTGAAATAGACACCTTAACTGCGTCGCTCATCGCCACCGGAGATCGATCCTGCAGCTGCTCGAGCGTAATAAACGTGTACAGACGAAGCGTGATCGAGCGGGCGCGCACTCGACCGTGGAACGTGTCCAATGCGGGAGCAATCGCTGCGCCATTCCTTCTTGCACGGTTGTCGAAGCCGTATTTAAATAACGGGATTCGCTCAGAACAAACTCAAGTTGGCATGCGTCGATTTAAGTGAAAACAAAGCTTTTATTAAGGACAAAAAAAAAAAAAAAAAAGAGCACAATACGCCCTCACCGGCCGGTTTCGCAAAATAACTCGTTCGAACTGATGCTTGGACGAGCTGGTGTGCCATTTTGAAGAAGAACCGGCACTACATCTACTTCCAGCTTTACGACACCTGGCCGCAACGAAGATATAAAATTATCCGATCTGGCGAACTCTACTGAGGATTTTATTTGGCAAAAGACATGCCTTCAGCTCCGTGCATGCCTCACAGCCTGAGAAAAAGCTCAAGGCGGAGAACGTCGTCCACAACGCAGGGAACGTTTCACTGTCCATATAGGTACGTCGCGTCTATTCCACGGATCAAAGTGCGCCACCGCACCCAAGAGGTCGCGAGCAGAACTTCTGGACATGATGAGGCAGGTATCCAGACTGGCACCCACCGCCGTATCAGACAGGAGTGTGTCCGATGGATCCGATGCGTACCTATACGCTGTAAATACCTAGTGACTTCAATCATTCGCAGCGCGCTTGCTTCCGGGGACAAAGGAGGAGGTTTCGTAGTGCTCCTGTCGCATCTTTATGGAACTATATGGTCGCGAATCTATTCTGTCGTCCTTTATGCAGCAAATAAAGTCTCGTTGGCTAAGGCCAAGGCTAAAGCCACGAAGACGTGCTGAGATATTCAATTGACAAAGTAAAGCACTCACTTTAGAGCTATTCTTTAGCGCAATGACCCACAAGCCGGAATGTCGATCTCTTCCGTGTAATCGTATCCGAGACCGGCACGTTGCAAAAAACAGTAGCTGTACCTTTACGAGGATTATTACTTCATTGACCTTAGACGACCCACATCTGGTAAAAAGAATAAAAAAACACATAATAGAGGTTTTAAAAGCACATAAGAACAGAGAACTAAAGGCTTGCTCACTTGGCGTCAGCTATCTTTATTATTCACTGCCGCATGATGAGCTGTTTTCGTACATCGAAGAATGAATGAATGAAGCCTTTATTGAAAGGAAGGGATGGCTCTCGGCCGCTGTTTGGGTTCTTGGGGAGTTAGGAGGGATGGGAGTGTAACTTCTTCGTCTTAACGGTTCTTCAAGCTGTTGCTTGTTGCTTGCCATGCAGCCGATCTTCGCGCTCTAAGTCGACCTCTCTCACACTACTCGAAGCAGGCCGCTCTCACTGCCGTATGTAGCAATGGAGTGTTGTATTTCGGTGCTTCATATAACCTGACCTGCTAATGTGGGCATGTCGTCGTGTGGAATATGCGTAATTTTGTTTCTTCCTTGTGAAAACGATGGACATTGCCATATAAGATGTTCTAGGTCTGCTGTACACTGTTCCTGACAGTGCGTGCATATGTTGTGTTTGAGTGTTTCGTGTCTTCGGAGAAACCACTTGTCAAGTATGTGCGGTGTGTAAGCAGCGTTTGTTATTACTTTGTTGAGAAGATGGATCGACAAGCATGGATGGCGTTGCTGCCTTCCCAAATGAGGCAGGCCTCTCCGTCACAGGGTTCTTTGAAATGCTTCAAGTGTATTTAAAGTCAACCTATATATACGAGTGTGCATAGGTTCATGCATTATAGTGCCCGCGCTGAGCCATATGTTACTCGCACAAAAAGAAATAAGGCTCCAACGACAGTTGGAAGGGTCAGAAGCTTCCCACGTTTTTCGGCTTGTTGATGATTTTCTTGTTCTGTTAGACACCGATGTCAATGACTTCATCATTCACCAAATTCGAGATATTTCTGTTCAGTGTCGTCATCCGCTCACGTCGACTCGCTAAGCTCCTGAAAATGACGCGATTCGATGTCTTGATCTCAGACTCACCTTTATTCCAAATAATATTTGCTGGTCTTATGAACCGCGAAGCATCAGACCGCTGCTTCAGTTTGCACCATCACATTCTAAGCTGGTTGAGGGCACCGGGGCTAAATCAGGCTATACCGCTCTAAACAAATCAAGCTTTCACTCTATAGAGGATATAGTTTTAACCATCAAACCGATCGCCTTGTAAGGCACGATACCTCGATGAATTGCTCGTCTGGGAAATTGTGGGAAGTCTGGGAAATTGTGCAGACTTAGCGCCGAATTCATGCCACAAAAGTCCACCATAAAGAATGGGGATCATTTTGTAGCGTGCCAATTAGAAAGTCTCATCTACTCCACCCACTATCACGCGGTAAACGGTACGCCGACCAGACGGGCAGATCCTTTAACGAGCGCGCCTAAGGGAACACAACAACAATGCTTTCGATGCAGTTAAAAGGCATCTCGGCATACACTCCAGACTCCAGAGACTGTGAAAGCAAAGATTGTCAGCCATACATCAAACAAACGTCGTAAGTAGGCATCGAAAAAAGTATACTCGGAAATCACTCAAGCCGCGCAAAGCCCCGCGCAAAGCCCCTCCTTAGCGTTGCCAACAAAAGAATTCTAATTTCTAGCTGCAAGCAAGTGATTATTCCGCATCATTAGTGTTTTTTTTTCCCCTCTATATGTTTTCATTTTGTTGTTAGCCTGATCTATTTACTTACACGTTTCAATCAATAAACACCAGTTGTAAGTCAGCGCCTGTCTCTGTGCGTCTTCCTTCTGTCCTTGTCTATAGTCGCTCTGCTCTTTAAAATCGCAAATTAAAACGCGGGCACGTCGACACTGATGGGCTGGATCCCAGATGACAGGCTACACTGACATTCATATGAAAACGGCGGCGATACGGCCTTTACCGCATTTCAGGACGTCGGTAGCGTAAATCGACTGCCGAGATTTTAAAATTAATTTTTTATTGCCGGTCACTGCCTCTTTGAGTACCGGTCAGAGGTCAAACTATAGCCACTAAGATCCAGAGCGAGAAAGAATCGACGGCTCCAAAGAAAGTGCATGGTTGCCGAGTTCATCGGCACCTGTACTACCAGCCGTTCTAAGAGGTGGCGCTGCTCCGCGTAAAACAACAGCCTATTTCGCGCGGTTTTCGCCTCCAGCTGAGGCTTAATTACTGACTCTGCCATACTCTTTCCCCATATTCTGGTCTTCATGGAGGCGCAGACTGAGCATCTGGCCCTGCGCAGACGTCTTTCACAGGCTTCATTCTCATCCGAGGACCGGTATAGCTCTTCTCAAAGGCACATTAAGTTGACCCCTAACAATTTCTTTATACACGGACTCGGTACACAACGCTCGTTTAGTGCACTTTCAATAGCTTTGGTCTACACACCCTTACTTTAGCACTCGTCTGCCGCTGCTGCCCGTTTCCGAAGGTTGCCTCGGTCGGGCAAGCAGCAAGAACTTGTTTTGCTCTGTGTAACAGTACACGTCCAGTTCGAAACGAGGAATAAACGATACGTGCGGGGGAAGTGTTGCGGACACTGACGCACACGCATCTCCTGGTCGGTCGCCTCTTCTCTGCTCTACGTACGTTCTATCAGCTACTGCTATCGCCGCTATTTATTGCCCCAAGTGGCACTCGCATGCACTGTCGGAGCGATGCGCGGCAAGAAACGACGTCCTCTTGAGGCCGCATGCACCCGGGGCCCCTCTTGCGCCCATAGAAGGCGCGTATACCCGTACAGGGCGGCGGTGCCCAGGCGTGCTCGGTCCTCTCTCTGCAGCGAGGAGATATTATCAGTCTCTCGAAGGAGGTAGATGTGTTATTTTCGCCTCAATCCACGGCGCCGGCGGAGGAAGCTCTTCCTCTGGTTCTTCCATCCATGTCACTGTTCTTCCACTTCTGTACGCCGCCGCTCTTGCCTTCACTCTGCTCTTCACCGTCGCATCTTTTCCGTCAGCCTCCGCTCTCTTTGCTTAATCTATTTGAGTTCCCCGTCTGGCGCCGCTGCCGAGGTCACGATTTGGGGAATAGCCGGATTCGCGATGCCGGGAAGACCAGGCCTTCGGTACCGTTTGAGTGTAAAAATATCTCCATCCACGTCGGACCGAGATAGGCGGGGACGTTTGACGGGACCCCGGTTGGTTCGTTCTTTGAAAGCTCCAATAGGAGATGGGCGACCACTTTAAAAAAGGAGCGTTACCATGTTGAGCGTGAATGTATGCTGTCAGCGTGTGGGTTTCATGGAGGTTATGGTTAATTCCCATTGCGTTAGTACTGTATAGATTTATCACTGTATGATTTCTGTATGGGTGATCTGTATGGACACGTCTTTTTGTGCGTTCTGCTGCTGTCTGTGTGAATACGGGGGGTAAAAGCTTGTCAAGCTGCTGTTCAGCAGCTTTTTCTTTCATCTCCCCATGTTTTGGAAAAAACATGAAATAAACAGTATCTTATAACAACCGCCGTGAAGACACAGCACGAGCAAGCGCCTATTGTTGTGGCAGCCACCGCTGCGTTTCGCTCGCTGCCGGACGAAGGCATGCCCTGTTGACCTTTACCAACATTCCGTGCCCTTTCGCCGCTGCTGCAAATATGGGGTCAGGGAACCGCGATTATCCATTGCTTTTTTTTTTTTTTTTTTTTTTTTACGCTATACAAGTGACATCAGTGTGGCGAGACAAATGCACTACACCTGTACTTAGATAGGGCGCAGTTTTTAAGAGAAGAACAGCCGACCAACAAAAACCGATCACAAGAGTCTGGCAACTAGGGAGCTCGACGAGGCGCGGTTCCCGCTATCGGCCACATTATCTCTCCCTGAGAACAGTTCGGCCCTGGTTCACACGGCTTCGCGTGCAGCCGACCATCACCAGACTTCTTTGGTCGGTTCCCTGGCCGCCTTTCCAATGACAATAAAACATACGGCGAAGGCCCGGAGCCAAGACAACGGCTGCCTCCACGCGCAGATGCCATCTCAGCGCTTGGCGGCACCACGACGCGAGGTCGCTTTTAATCGGCGCCCAAGGAAAATTTGTGCCCGGCAACATGGGAGACGCCCGCACAATGGAGCCCCTCAGAGCCGGCGAAATGAGCCTCGTTTGCATACGCACTCCGTTAAAACCACGAGCGGCCGCCAGCTGATGGAAACGAGCTGGCGTACGAATAGCCGCAAGTCCGTAAATTATGCCCATATCCCGTTGACCCAAGGCGCCTATTTAGCAGCAAACAGAGGTATATCACACAGAAAGCGTGACGAGGGTGTCGCAAAGTCAACAGGATGTCTGGTGGAGAGTCCAGACTTGAGTCGCACATTACACAGAGGGATGTCAAGTCGATGTAACCCCTCGAGCTTCGGTTAGACGTCATCGCAGCGACACGTATACGACATGCATGCTCTGCGGGTAGGCGAGGAGGTGATCGATCGCTTGAAAACTCGGCTGATAAATTCCCTAAAACCGATAGCGCAGCTGGGGAGAATTCAAGCCAGCAATAGATATGTTATATTTACACGAGTTCACTGATTTCGAAGGGAGATAGGTCGGCCAGAAAGATCAATATATGGCCGACTACTGCGCTCTCGTGAAGGACAAGAAAAGACAGAGGGGCACTATACTTCCAAAGCAATTAAGCGCACCAAATACCAACTCCGCGGTGGGAAACTGCAATTCCTAACCCCGTGGAAATACGGTCGCGCGCGCGCGACTGCTTTCGCGGCCGTCCTCGTATTTTCGCTGCCGAGCAGCCGACAGCGCCGTGGCCGAACCAATCAGTACAGAGGGCGTTGCCACGGCAGAACAAGGTCCCGTGTACAGTGCTCTGCTGTACCAAAGGCGAAGCGGGCCATGCCTCGTGCCCGGTATATTACTTCCGCACTGAGACATACACAACAAAGAGACGGGTATATACCATCCACCTGAACAACCATATGTATTGCAGTGTGTTAATGCTCCGGAAGTGATGTTTGATGTCTGCTTTAGAAGGTGCATGCCGTGAGAGCCAAGCGAGCAAGCGCCTCGAAAAATATGCAGAAATTACACAACGCGCACTTCGTTATGGCTGGGGACGTTGAAACAAATAAACTGAAGCGAACTATTCAGCTTCACTACACTGAGCCCAAAAGAGAAAGTATACGGCTGGAAAGTCAATGTCCTTTCAGAGAAATAGGGGGAAAATGCTCAGGGAGGTTTGGCAGCGCAATGCGGAAAGCGGCGGGGCAGGCGCGGGCCAGCTCGCGCAAGCGTGGCCGATGGCCATCGTGTGTGACGCTGCGACCGAGACAAGGCGAGCGCGAAATGCCTGGTGTCTCCCAGGGCGAGATGAGCGGCGAGCTTCGAGAGCGGGATGAGAAGAGAGCTGGGCAAATGACGACGGGGTAAGAAGAAGGGGAGATGGTAAGGTCAGTGCCACGGACTCGATCTTCGCAACTACGAGGACAAAAAGCAGCCCATTCAACGTTGAGCATCAGCAGTACGTATATGCCCACAAAGTGAAGCAGATCCTGTGCGACAGGAGGAAAGAGACACAGAAAATGCACCTCACTGTCGCCGTTAAACCCCTTCAAACAGTGTTCGCACACACCTGACTTTACATAAGGCATCCACATGCGTATAAGAACGCAACGTGCTCAAGGAGGAGGAGGAGGAAGATGAGGAGGAAAGGCAGGGAGGTTAACCAGTAAAAGCAACCGGTTTGCTACCCTGCACTGGGGGAAGGGGGTGAGTGGATATAAAAGTTGTGAGAGAGGGATAGTTGAAGTTAATACAGTCACATTAAGCACCACATCACATCACGTCACAGTCATATCATAGCAAACTCATAGTCTTTCGACTACGCCTGTGGTTCTCATAAAGCGGAGCAGTGCCTGGGAGGCCTTCGCCGCAGACGATCGCCGTGGCCAGGGACCCAAAATCTTAGTTTCACTCAATGGGCGTCCATCTAGATGTTCCAGCGAACGGCACAGGCACTGCCTTTCCTCACTGTATATCGGGCACTCACAAAGAATGTGGCCTATAGACTAGATGCATTTAAAGCTATCAGAACGACAGATCGGCGACAAAAACATACCCGGCCAAGAAAAACAAATACTTTAAGCGAAACAAAAAAAATATGAAACAATAATGAATGATTAAGGCCTATCTATATGTGTCCGCAATGCGAAAACTTACCACGCAAAAATAAATATAAACAGTGATCCCGGTAATTCCAATGTTGTCATGGAGATTTCGTCCAGCGTTTCTTTCTGTGCGTCTATGCTCGAAGGCGCACAAAGGAAACTGGCGTGATTTCCTTACGAGGAGATAAACAGTGAGCTAAACCAGAGCCACGACTTCTGAGCTGGAAAGCGAAAGGAAGCCCTATAGCAGTGCGCTGTCTGTGTTTTCTGAGTACCTCGCGCATGAGGAGCGCCCACGAACTGGCGGCCCCCAAACGAAGACTGCGTCGGTTATGCGCAAATCTTTTCGGTAACGCAAGAGAAGCCCTTTCACAGAGCCAGCTGCTAAATCGTATTACGCGACCGTATACACGCTAGCCCTAAAAATACGACAACGGGAAGGCAAATCGGACCCCGCGACGCTGACGATGCAAGCGATACAGCTAACCCACGCAGGGCAACCAGCGCCGCCGTGAGCGAACTCCTGCTGCCGCTCGATCCCCTCCCAACAGATGCCGCACAGAAATAAAGGGAAGCACAAAACACACGACGAGGGACGGCCGCCCAGTGGGGCTAAAGTCGATCCGGTCGTATACTGCATGCTCATCTGGGACTGGCTGCGCTGCCTAACATGCACTATGTACAATAACACAGCCGTAAAGATAACGTGTTGCGCGCGCACAGCGTGCACGCGCCACAGACTCGCCACTGCACGGCAAAGCAGCCAGCTGCATGGCGACTCCCAAAGCCAAGACAGCGCCGAAAGCGGCGCGTCTGATATAGTTACGTATGCTTGGCTAACGCCGCTGTTGCGATTCGCAAGGCTCTACAGCCAATGATGGCTCGAGAAGCCAATGTCGAGTTCCTTTAGTTTGACTCGCTGAATGCTCGCCTCAGTCTGGGACAGAAACCTCACGCCGTCTTCCAGGGAGAAGAAATATGAGAGCCAAACGAAGAGTTGTGAGAGGCCCACACCACGCACTAACCAGTACTGCATGCGCCGAGCCCGCGTATGCCAGTGGCTGGTGGCTCTCAACCGCCGTTAGAAATGGCGCGTTGAGTGAGGAAGGCAATACTAGACTTACAAATGCTTAAAAATAAACCGAGCACGAACCGTAGCGATCGGCACCTTCGTCGTCGTATGCGTGCCCGCGGCTTGCCACAAGAACAAACTTCGTACGGCGTCTGCTGACGGCAGCACCACATATGTGAGCGGGCGAACGCACGACGACGCTGTCCGAATTGCAAAATCCCACTGAACAGCAAAGACACCAGTGTCCGTCCACTGCACTACGCACACATATCCGCGCCTTGCGCCACCCAGACTCGTTCGAGATTCAGCAAGCACATGCAGGGGCCGAAGCTTATTTTGGACGGGAAAGCAGCGGGCTCGTTCCCCTCTATTTGCAACAATGCACCCACCACCGCTGACACACTGCCAGCACGCGCTCTTCGTGGGTCCAGTACGAGGCACATCGCTCTATCGCCACCGGCGTGCGCTGCTGGTTCGTGCATTCTTTGGAAGCATAGTCTACGGGAAGACTGGCTGCTCGCTTACGGGAGCGGACATGCCGCAGGGGTATATCTGGCGAACCTAGGCTTGAACATTGGAACGGGAGAGACGAGGAATAGGGTCTATCAACAAATCAGTATACGAGTGAAATAGACGGGGAAAATACTCCGCTTTACCCAAGACGGCCTCATTTATCATGCAGAGGACGTTAATATCATAATGGAGTCGGCACTATAAGTAAACAATGGGACAGTCAGAAATAATACCGGTAAGTTCTTCCAGGAGACGAAATATCTGAGAAACGCTAAAGGATGAGTTCATCCCTATATCGACGACGCGTGGTTGTTTTTTCTTCTACTTTCTAACCAATTATTTGCACGATTAAATTCTTACTTAACTTTGATATGGTTACCTTTGAGTCAGTGGCCGTTGGCTCCCTTCGACTGTAACTCTACAGACGGTGTACAATTGGTACATCAATCAAAAATAATAAGTAGGCGGCGCAAGATAACTGGCATAAGTATAACATGCTGATAACAAAGCATGTTCTATGAACAACGTTATAAACGGTAAAGACGAATCTGTACATGCACAGGTAAAAATAGCATGAACTAAGCACCAACATACAAGGGCCACGTAGTTTTCATAAGTATACCTAACGGAGCTAGGCAAGGAGTTCTATACAAAATCTGTACATAAGCCGAAGTAATCGGGAAGATAATGAGAGAAGCGGTAGTGGAGAAGAATTGGATTTTCAGCCGGCAATCAAGGAGGAGGTAGACAAACCTTTAGAACCAACGCAAACAGGGAAGGTAGCAGACGACGATCAGGAAAGACTGTCGCAAGAGCAGGTCTCTTAAAGGATCGAGTGCGGGAAGATTACGTTAGGAAAACTGGCTACCATATGCATACGCAATGTCTTGTGACCTCGAGCGTACCGATATATTGGAAGAACGCATACGTTAGCTTAATCATTAGAAAATGATCACCAAGGACTCGAAAACCTATAGACTCATTGGATATTGCCGCTGCTTACAAAATATCTATCAAGACAACAACTTATAAAATCAGGACACGCTTACACTTGAACCAACCACATGATCAGGCAGGCTTTCATAAAGGCTACTCGACAGCGCGCCATACTCCTTTCTATGCATTAGGGAACAGATAAATGCGCAAAACATAATCGACCGATATACATATACAGTCTCCAAAGCTTGCAAGGAGGCATAATTCAGTCGACAGTCAGTAGCCAACAGTCACGCAGGCTCTGCGGAACCAGGGTATAAGTCATATTTAAAAGTTCGATACCTATATAACGGCTGCATAAATAACAGCCCTCCATAAAGGAAGCAATAAAATCCCAATAACTATAGTGCTAGGGAAACACGGGGCCACGTGTGCTGTACACCGCCTGTCTATAGGACGCACTGAGACCTGTTTGGGAAAAGTCGGGAGTTAACGCAGAATGCCTTGGTATTTTGCGATTAGCTCAGGACTGTGCCTTAATTGTTAAGCAACTTGGAGAGCAATTTGCAAAGCAGGATTAGTGACCTGCAGATGCAAACCAGAAAGGTGGGTCTGTCTAAAGATTAATGTGCACAGTAAACTACAGGAATTTTCAACCGTCTCGCGAGAGAACAGTTTACGATAAGTAGCAAGGCAGCGGAAGTAAGGGAATGCCGGGTATGGACTGACCGCAGGTTCTGACAAAGAGAGTGAAATTGTAAGAAAAGAACAATTAAAGTGAAGCGCATTTGGCTGCCGCTCTGATATCATGAATGACAGTTTGCGAGCCCCCTTCAAAAGGAAAGTATATATAACGGCTGCACTTCACCGGTACTCAGCTATGCGGCTTTAACGTGGAGGCTAACAAAAGGGTTCTACTTGACTTCAGGACAATGTCCAAGCTTAAAAGAAAGGAAGAGAAAAAAGTGGGCCAGGGAACAAACTCGGGCTGTTGGCATTCTAGCCGAAATGAACAAAAACACGGCCAGGACATCTAAGGCCGATAGTCGATGGTTCCATTAAGGGTAATGGAACGGATTCTAAGGGGAGGTGAGCGTAGCAGGGGGCGGCAGAAAATTACCTGGGTGGATGAGGTTGAGTTTTGGGCGACAAGAGGGTCGCAGCTGGCACAGGTTGCGTTAATTGGAGAAATAAGGGACAGGCAGTGGGTGCAGTCAAGGCTCCTCTGCTGGTGGTGGTGATAGCTGTTATCGCGGCCATCCGAGCAGCCGAGAACAGTGCATAGTGCATACGAATGACTTCAGACGTACCGACACGCTTACTGGCTGCGTGCTGTCTCCCACCCCGCAAGACACTGCGTGCCACGAGTAGGTGCCGCGAAAAGCCGACCTCTGGCATACAGGAAGGAGAGCTGCACGCTGGACACTTCACTTGGCCGAGAACTGCCGCTCCCTCTCGTCCTTCCCTAGAGAGGAATTGATGCGTTCCTTTCCTTTCATCGCTACACATAGTACAAACAGTGCTGCAGTACGTGCCCATAGCTTGCTGTAGTCTGGCGCCTCGTTTACCGCCTCTGGTGAATAGGAATTTCTAACACCGTGGCAAAGGACTCCGCGCAAATGCTCGAACAGAGCACAATGCCGAACGCGCAACAATGCCTGGCGCGCTTAAGATGAACCATTTCGTGTAAGCTTCAAGAATGCAGAGGGGACGAGCATTCTAGGAGATAGAGCGATACGACAATGGAGCGTATAAGCGCACTTCTCTCAACCCTGAGGAGAGAGAGAGAGAGAGAGAACTAATGTGTGAACCTAACAGCCACTCAATGCACGCATGCAATACGAGTTTCCGACATGTGACTGCGCCGGTTGTCACTCACTCTGCAGCGTCACGCTGCTGTGGCATCAACTTATTACTATATTTTATACTACAAACCGTAACGGCATCAGGAAACGCACGGAGAACACCTGCTAAGCTGCGAGGACCAGCCTGGGGACATTACATAGCGTCAAGCGAAGTTCCAAGTGCGCGTTTATATAGAAAATCCCACCCTTCTGCAAGATCATTTCAGACAGGAAAACCACGCTAACAGCCGCCCTCCTCTTCTTGCCTTGAGGAAAGAAGTCCGAAGAACACGTGGTTCAAATAAGAACCCCCATTCATGAGAGAGTGTAGCTTCGTATCAGTTATCAGTGCCACGGTGCTCGCTGCCCTCTCCCTATTATACATTTTGCAAAAGCACGCTACTAGAGCTTACCAAGTTTTCGCCTCTTGCACTGGCCGAAGTGAAAGTGCAACAAGATGGCGGCGGTCATGAGTAACTGGAATATATACGGCAGGTGGAAGCTCTTTCGGGAAAGAGCTTATTTGTTTTGGAAGCTTCAGGTGCAAAACTGGGCTACAAATGCCCTAACCGGTAACGTACAGGCATGGTAAAAAGAAAAAAAGAAAAAAGCTTCAAGAGAACAATGCCTGCATCCACCATTTCAGTACCGCATATTTTGTCGGCTCCCGCCGACAGAAAGTGATGTCTTCCGGCGAATACGTAATTAGAGGCAGCGGTGTCAATGCCATTCTGTCGCAACATTGGCCGTTCACCGCTCTGAAACCCGACATCCACGCACCACGGCACGACCGCGCATACAGTCGCCGATGAAGCGCTATGAGGGGTCGTGTTATACACGCTGCCAGGCCACAAACACAAGCTCGAGCAGTTCTGTGCGCGCCTGCGCGCGAACAACGGCTCGCCCTTGTGGGGCCTCGAGAACTGCAGCCACACGTGCCCCCCTGTGCACGGTCTGCTCAGGCATCAGCGTTCGCTGTGTGGTGCACGAGCAAGGCTTCATCACCACCACTCTTCACTCCACCGGGCAGGGACTGCTTTGTTCGCAAACACGCGCCGTGAATTGCGCTCATATGAAAACCAGATCCAGCCGCCCACAACACACAACGACGGATCAATAAAGCCCAGACAAGACCCGGCGAAAGGGTTCGCAGTTTCGGAGCCTGAAAGAAAAATAGAAATGAAAACAATGAAACTTAAAGTATTGCGCTTATCTTCGCTTAATACGTTAATGGCGAAAGCCCTTTCTCCTTCTATTCTTGCTCTTCCGTCTACCTCTTCCCTTCTTTCTCTATCTTGCGTGTTTGTGTACTCGTTATGCCTCGCCGGGGTGGTGCAGTGGTAAGACGCCCGACTACTGTGCCGGAGTACCCGGGCTTGGACCCGACCTCGGCGGCTGCGTTTCGATGGAGGCGAAACGAAGAGGCGTCGTGTGCTGTGCGATGTCAGCGCACGTTAAAGATTTCCAGGTGGTCGAAATTACACCGTAGCCCTCCACCACGGCTCCTCTTTCTCTCCACTTTCACTCCCACCTTCCTCCCTTCCTTTACGGCGCGGTTGAGGTGTCCACAGAAAACAAGTGAGACAGTTACCGCGCCTTTCCCTTCCTATAAATCAATCTGTAGGTGTTCACAGAAATCAAGTGAGACAGTTACCCCGCCTTTTCCTTCCTATAAATAAATCAGTTTAACCAATTATAAATCAGTGTACTCGCTATAATTGTATTACTTTCTTCGTCGTCAGAACCTAGTGGGACGTCCTTACCGGGGAAGTTGTTGACGTCAGCACTTATTGAGACCTCGCGGAATCTCGAACAATATCGCTGAAACATAACATCTCGCAGAATCTCGCGGACACATCTCACAGACGCTAGATATTCACCATGAGCCCAAAAACACTTTCGCCCCACAAGTGAGACTTTTGGCGTTATCCTCGACAAAGAAACCCCTTTTCTCCAACTGTCACAGCAGCCATTGCGCAGGACACATGCAGATTACAGGCCCAAGCAGTTGCCAGTTCCCTGCGCCCTCGGACCCCTTCCTTCCAGCAGGCGAACGTTATTTTTTACTTCAAAGGGAGTTTTAGCATAAAGTGCAGCACCTGGCGCCGCGCACGCGCCGTGACAGCTCGCGGTATGCGCGTCAAACGGTAACGCGAGGCGGAGCACGCCGTGCTAAAACCCTGCAATTTGCAGAATACCACAGCGACGACGTCGTGCAGTTCGAAGATTCCCTGCACACGCAAAGCTGTGATATGGACTCTCCGTGCATGCGCGCATCGTGCCGGGCAGGGTCCCCAGAATATACTACTTCTAGGGATGCGGGGAAAAAGGCGCTTCAGAAAGCATTTCACTTTCAATCTAGACCAAAGGCGTCGTCTCCATTCCCTCGAAGGCCCATTGACCAATCAGCATTCTTCTCTATCGGCCAACAAAGCCGGACTTTCTGCCACAGAAGAACCGAAGATTCTTAACGTCATGTCATTAAATAAATGAAAGAGATGCGTTGCCAGAGAATTCCTCGAAGTTCCCGAAAGGTGTCTATCCGAAATTAAAAGCGCGACCAACGCACAAGTAAACAAAGAACTCAGGCAAGGAGGACGTGCCCTGACTGAAGCGACGACGAAAAATGAAGGAAGGGTGGAACACAGAGGCAACCTGCAGATCTTCGGAGATGGCAGGTGTCGGTCGCGAAGGTTTCCGTAGTGAACGGCCAACCATGTATGTTTCGTGCGCGGGAAGCTGCGTGCCTTATAAACGCGTATCCAATGGCCACGGTTGAAGATGTCTGCTGAACACTATATGAAAATGTCGAACCTAGAAGACTATAGACTGCGGTATGCACTCTACACAGCTAACGTGGTACGTCGTACAAGAACTTTACTCTCCAGAGATTGGGGTGCGCCTCTTCCGCAGGACAACCGCTCGTCATTCCCGCCGTGCGTTGTCTACGTGCAAGCCAGACGAAGCCTGTTTACTTTGGACTACATGATGAACTATACAGTCCCCGAAAGCCACGCCAGTATCCAGTTTCTCTCTGACGTACAGTGCTGACGAGACAGTCTGAAGAGCTCTACCGATGGACAACCTCAAGCTGGCGATCCCAGCCGCTGCTCGGGCCTCCCAAGGCGAGACAGTCGTCTTTCTTCCGACCACGAAACAAGCGGAGAAGTGAAGTCTCCTCTATCCTCGCGAAAGAAATGCTCTGCACCGCCGCCACCACCGCGGCCACACAAACAAAAAGAATGTATTCGAGTAGGGCATGAAATACGAGCTCGCCGCTCTCGGAACGCGCGAAAGCAAGGAATTTCAGAGAACTCTGCGTGCAAGCACGGCGGCTGTAGACACGGCTCCTCACAGAGACAACACGGCCGCCTCGAAGAGGGAACGCGATGAACAGCTGCAGTTTGCATGGCAGGGTGCTCGGATGGTTCCACGAAGTCCCGACGGGACACCGCCTGCTGCGCCCCCTGTCAGGGCTCTATCCCGCCACTCTCGTACCGTCGAGGCGAATCACGAGTTGCATCAAGCGCCGAAATTGGTAAACGTTCCCCATAACTGTATGAAGCGGGCTTCTCAACACGAAAAAGGAAGGTATAAGACATCGCGGCCACCTTAGCACAATATAATAAAAAATTACATGAGTTCAACGCTGCTGAACCAAATATTGAGCGAAAGCATTAGCTGCAGGAGACCGAGCGTTCTTCTCCTTCTTCTTCCCCAGCCCACATTTAAAGCCCCGTTTTAACCAAGCCGTATGAAAGTGCCTTAGTGGCCTATAGGGTCAACGTGAATGCCAGGGTCCTAGCAGGCTGATTCTGACATAACCGTCCCATGCGAAACGAGATACCAAAGTTGACAGCTCCTGCCAACTGAGCCACAGCTTCAACCGCGCCACGCCGACCGCTTGAGTTGGGACTCTGGAGCCCATCTCTCGCTTTTGTGTCACGTGGAGTGTGACGTCACAGCGCCACATGGGTGAGACGTGGCTACCACCGCGTTACGCCGACCGCTTGAGTTGGTAGCCCAGCTCTCACCCTAGTATCACGTGGGGTGTGACGACATAGCGTCACGTAGGTAAGACGTACGTGGCTACTGCCGCGCAACGCTGAAGGCTCGAAACCTGGAGTAGTATTGCTTTCGCAATAAAAGTGGGGAGGGGGGAAGAGATGATATACGCATAGAACGAGCACCAGTCCTGAGCATTTTATTGGGGCGCTCTTCACAAGATTACGAGAAGCGATCACACATCATCAGTGTATGTGCAAAGAGACGAGGTCTCATCCCGACACCTCAACGGACTCCGCGATTTCACGCCAACAGGGCCCCAGTGTAAGGATTTGTTTACAACACGCGTGTTACGCTGCCCTTTTTTCAGATGACGACGCTGCTGGGACACAGCAACCCCGCGGTGAGGAAAGAGGATGAAAGGGACGAAAAGGGGCAAAAAATGGCCAGAGTAAATATAGCGGAGCCCACGGGCAATTCGAGGACTGTCGGAGGGGTGCAGTGGTAACGAAAGGGAATCCAGAGAAAACGGTAGGTACTGACAAAACCCAGTATGACCACTAAGACAGCCCCAATGGACAAATTTGGCTGCTGTTGCTGGTGGCGACGACGATGCACAGTAGGCGACCGTTAATTAAGACCGCTGTGATGGACTCACATGTAGATTCCGCCAAAGAGCGAACAAGAAGCGCCGCCATTGACGAAGCGCCCTTTCGGAACATGCTGTAGACAAAAGCGCAGGTACTTCAAGGCGCATGTGCGGCGGGTCTTCTATATAAGAGAAGCCAATGTGCGCATGCCGCCCAGATGCCGCAACCTGACCCGAATCCCCGAGTCGTGTAAACGTCCGCTCGCTTCCATATGCTAATTTTCGTTTCAATGATCTTCGAAACCGGCTAGTGAGACGTTGCGGAAACGCCTCCTTTCGCTGTCGAAGGCATTCGACTGCCGCACTGCCGACATGCAGTGTTCTTGAAGACGGCGCAGCTAAGAAAAAGAATTAACCGTGGTCGCGAGTACAACGCCCTGCAATCTAGACGACTCAGGCTGTGCGAGCAACCCTTAACGTCGTGATATAGGGACTCTCATTTCGACGTCGGCGTCGAATATGTGCTCTTGAGTGCAAGAGTGCGACAGAACGAGACGGTTGCTGCAAGCCGTGCCATCAGCTTTAGCCTCGCTCTCTTGTCCGCACTATAGGCGGTCAACGAGGCATCTTATCTGTAGGCATCGTGTAATAGTGCGCGAAGCCGCTCTGCCGAGGCAATCTTCGGGGCAAGCGCTCTTAACAAGCGCACTGCCGTTGCTGCGCGAGGGCGGAGTGCGCTATACGCTGCTCCGCTATTATTCCCAGCGCCGAGGGTCGGCTGCGCCACATGCATGCGAGACGCAGATATGTGGGTCGACGTCGAAATTCCAGGCTACGAAAGGCCGCACGGCGATGCTTCGACCGAAGCACTCCGCGAGCTGTGGCGAAAACGACCGCGAACTGCGCACCGCTCGAGCAGTGCAACGCCATGTTGGTCTAGAGGAAGACAGACTGAGGCAAAATGCCCACTACAAGGAAGGAGCCTCTCAGGAATGCAGCGCTGGACACTGGCGACAGTCACATCGAGACAAGACTGCACTGTGAAACAGCGAGACCTTTCTCGGTGACAGCACGACCCGATCCGGAGTATTGGTAGGCCCGAGCAAGGCGCTTTCGGCAGCGTCCAATAACGTAAACCCTTTTCAGGAGGAATTGTGCACCTCAGTATATATCGCTTACCTAAAAGCCGAACGCCCGACAACATGCCTGGGGCATGCCAAGGAGTTCCAAACCAGGACGTATACACACAGTAACAAGATCGGCACAGCTTAGCCATTAACGACGAGTGTCTGAGAGAGGAGAAAGAGCTCCTCTCGCTGCATCACCCGCTCAAATCTAGGAAACATGTAGTCTTTGTCAAAAGTTTAAGAGCCCAGGAGGTTTGCATAGTGGTGCTGCTTTAGCGTTCATTGTATTTCTGATTTTACCGTCGGGAGATTTGCAACACTGGGAATGCATTTTGAGCCACACGGTGTGGCTCAGCGTCAAACTCCCTGCGCTCAAACTCCCTGCGCTCTAAACTGTTGGCCAAAGGTTGTACACGAAGCGAACGCTGCCACTTTCGCCTCCTCCCCGCCTAGTTTGACAAAGATGAAGCCAGCGCCAAACTCGCCGCGCACGAGGGTAGCCAAACCCGCTCCTCCCCAAAACGGCTTCACTACAGCGCTGCACTCTAGCAGCGCGTGGTGTTTGCAGCCACGCAGCGGGAGAAGGCTGCTTGCCGCTCGCTACAAGCGCCGTAATAAAGAAGTCTGGGACGCAGCCGCGGGGTCAAAGAGGCCAAACTAGGTCTCCTCAAAATGAGAGGGCATAATGCCGTCGCGGACGGACAGCGAGGTCCATGGCGTCACAACGCTAGCAAGGTCGCGCACATATATTCCCACACTTCCCAAGCCGACGTAGTCATCGCTTTCTCTCAACGCGAGCATTCCAGCTGTGCGCGTATATATAGCGCGTATAATGGGCCCCGAAAATCGGCCCCGTTATCCGGGAGGCCCTCTTTGTCGGCCCCGTGGTGAAAGGCGCAAGCGCACGCACCGTCGTAGCGCACGCCGGCACCGCTGCAGGTAAGGAGCTTTTTTTCTTTTTCGTCCCGCGAGTTTCGAGGTTCCTTAGCCCTGTTTCAGCGCGAACAGCCGCAGTTCTCGTCTGCTAGGCAGAGAATATGCGATAAAAAATAAAAGAAAAAGAAAACGAGAGGGATTGCGATGCACAAATCATCGTCTCTCCTAGGCTTCAGCGCCTGCTTTGGGATGCAGGCGCTGAAGCCTAGGAGAATTCCAATTTCACGCAGAATGCGACGTTTTGCTTCACTTTGACCTGTATAACTCGCTTATAGGCCGCCGAAGAGACAGGAAGATGCATTCAAGCTTCATCGTCCGCCATTTTGGCGTGTATGAAGAACGTCTAATCAGCTTATCACCACTTACAGCCGCTGGAGATGGGCGCTGTACGAATCTCGAAACGGATGCCTAAACATTCGCGCCGGTGTTACTGAAGCGGGAGACGCGAAAAAAAAAAAAAAAAAAAAGCGGCACTGAACAGTGCACTGACGGCTAGCGGAGATACGTTCACAGTGAGGAGGAGACTGGGATCGACGTCGGGACAAAAACGGACGCACGCGCGCGGAGAGGACGCAGGAGACATTCCCTGCTGCGAATTAGAGACGCCTAGCACTTTCGCAAGAGTTGCGAAATTGAGGAGCCCGACCCGCCCAAGACAAATACATCCTTGTCCGGCCCGAGCCTGAAGCAGACGGTTTCCGAGCAGCCCAAGTCTGGCCCGCTGGCCAGGCCAGGTACGGGATTTCTAGCTGGTCCGAGCACGCGCAAAGCTTCGCCCTCTGCACAATGGTATTCTTTGGGACAGTTGCGTGTGTTTCCATGCGTGGGGCAATCTTCAACTTAGGGATGAAGTTCGTCAGCTCGGGTACGCCAACCGCTCAAGTAAAGGATGGAACCGCGATCACCTATTCGCGTTAACAGTCGCGCGTTTACGCCTCTGTCGGACACGTCCACGGGCCCACTAAACGGATTTGATACCTACCGCACTACGCGAGCTGCCAAAAGCACATCCTCGTTCTGTTCTTCACTGCCAGGAGTGAGCGACAAACGCGCAAAGGACGACAGCCAGCGTCGCGAGAGAACGCAACGAGCGCCTTCCTGCACGCCGCGCAAGGGTCCGGACGACGGCCGACCAAGTGATCGGCCTCCGGTTTCGTCACCGACGCCGCGAAGCTCCACCAGTGTCTACGAACGATGGTGCGTTTTTATAATGTGCCCGCTGCCGCTCCGAGCGTCGACACATCGGAGCTAACGGACAGGGTCCGTATTCCGAGTTTGCGTCGTTTTCAGGGGTGTCGTTTTCTCCCTGATCTCGAGTCATATATCTGATTGGTGGAGACGAATGTCAATTCGACTTCCGGTTGCGGCGTTTCCACCAATCTGATGGGGGCGAACTCGGGAGAAACGAACATGTATACCTGTAAAAACACACAAGCATTCCAACGCAACTTGACAAATGAAGTTAAATTGGTTCACAGGAAGGGAAAGGCGCAGTAACTGTCACACTTGCTCTGTGGACACCCGAACCGCGCCGTAAGGGAAGGGAGGAAGGTGGGAATGAAAGTGGAAAGAGAGAAAGAGGAGCCGTAGTGGAGGGCTACGGAGTAATTTCGACCACCTGGGGATCTTTAACGTGCGCTGACATCGCACAGCACACGACGCCTCTTCGTTTCGCCTCCATCGAAACGCAGCCGCCAAGGTCGGGTTCGAGTCGACTTCGGCATCCTGAGACCGCTCTCCTATAGCTCCAGTATAACCCGGGCTATGCGTTTCGACAGGGGCGAGAAGCAAGGCCTCCGTGCGCTGTGCGATGTCAGTGCATGTTAAAGATTCTTAATGGTAAAAAAGTGGCCAGTTGGTTAATTCATCATATTTAGACACTTGTGTCTACAAAGGGTAGCACACGTCTAAAAAAAAAAAAATGCTTCCCAGGTGGTTTACTATGTAGCCCCACACTACAGCACCTCTTTCGCTTTCGCTCCCAGCTTCCTCCCTTACGTTACCGCGCGGTTTAGGTCTCGCCAGAAAAGTACGACAGATACTGCGTTTTTATATTCCAGCAAACCAAATTAGCCGGCTTTTGACGGCCTATCCAATTCAGTATTCGTCCAGTAACCTTCTGGAGATGGCTGGCCATGTCACGTTCTCGGTGGTGACGCTTGGGCCTACTGGGCCAACAACTAAAAAGCCTACCTTTCGTCACAGCTGCACAGGTGTGTGTGCGTGCTCCAGCGCCGCGGTTCCCAAAAGATGGCGGAGGACTCCTCAAGCCATGCAGCTCTTTCCTCGGCCTCCTGCACAGAAATGTGGAATATATACACGACTGGAAATAATGAACGCCGGTCAATCGCATCACGTGAGCGGCGATTAATCATGATAAATGCACAATTAACTCTTCTTTTAACCGACTTACGGATCACCAGCACATTGCTCGCCCGCGTAGAGACTGCGGAGTACACTGGCAATGAAACGCTGCCTCGCAAGAATGCTGAAAAAAATATCCGCCAGCCCCGCCGGGGTGGTGCAGTGGTAGGACGCCCGACTACTGTGCCGGAGTACCCAGGTTCGTACCCGACCAAGGCGGCTGCGTTTCGATGGAGGCGAAACAAAGAGGCGTCCGTGTGCTGTGCGATGTCAGCGCACGTTAAAGATCCCCAGGTGGTCGAAATTACTCCGCAGCCCTCCACTACGGCTCCTCTTTCTCTCTTTCCACTTTCACTCCCACCTTCCTCCCTTCCCTTACGGTTGCGGTGTCCACAGAAAACAAGTGAGACAGATACAGCGCCTTTCCCTTCCTGTGAACCAACCAAACAACCAGTTGTATACAGAAGGCTGCACTCGCCTACTTAATTCGCATATGTTCGAAATTCAGAAATTCGAAAAAAAATTTTTCAAGTGTCTGCCTTATCTCAGAAATTCGAAAATATAATCATTTTTTACGCAAAACGTTTATTTCGATTAACAATCCTGAGTAATCCTATTTACTGTGGCTTTATTTCAGACTTCTTAAGTGCAGGATTTAAGGCGAAATCACAGTCACACGTAGTAAAGCATCAAACATTTGACATCGACGCCGGTCACATTTCCCTCCACGTGTGGCGGTTTTATCACGACACTGCGGAACTCTTTTATGCGCTCTTCTCACAGAATCGTGGAAGACTGGCGACTATTTCCGAAGACAGACAGAACAGCACGTGCACAGGAAAAGTTTAGAGTTGATGCAGACATTTACAGAAAAATTTTACAAGAGTTTTCACAAAAAGGCGCTCTCATGCACCGCGAAGGACATATCAGTTAATATGTCGTACCTCAATAATATCGACATTCTGGTTCCGAGGAAAAAGTGCTCATTAGCGAGCCACTCGTGAAAACTAGCTGCGAGAAAAACAAAAAACACTAAATAGGGGCACACGTAAACTCCCCCCCCCCCCCCCCCCCCCCTAAGGAGAGTATGACGCGATATCATTAATGGATCCCGCCTGCAGCTCCTGTCTCGCAGATGCTCGTTCGCGCACACGCAATTCGTTACTCGCTTATAATCACTCATCTCTTATTCGGTGACTAATATTCTCACAAACTCTGTGCGTTTGGTTGCTTACTATTAAGACAAAAGCAGGCTGCTATTATCCACTTCGTAAAACAACGAGGGCAAAGAAACGAACAGACGCAAACGACAATCAGAAAAGGCAGAGCGCGTTCACTCCAGCAAGCCGCCGGCACAAACATTCGTGGTTTAACCTAGTCAGACCGATGACACCCCGTGAAAGATGTTTGAATTACCCGCGCCAGGATAAGCGGAATGTGACGTCACAATCTGGGGGGGGGGGGGGGCAATCAAGAGTAAGGCGCACATTGTCCAAGACTCGATTCGGCTCTGAAGCAGGCACGAGAGTTTTAGCGTTAAAAGATGCGATCCGCCGAATTCGCATAGCCATACTCTGGGTGCGAGCTGTCTGGCCATGCAACAAACTTCAACAGCGATAATTGAGTGGATTAGCTCTCGTTAAATGGTGAGCAAATGAGCACAGCAGTTCCCAGACTGGTCCAAGGCTGTATGAACACCCGTAGCGGCAGCTATGCACTTGCTTCTTGGTCGGAGTCAGATGAACGCAACAAAAGGGCAGCCGCGAATGTCTGTGCCAAACTGCCAACTGACGGGAAGCGATCTTCGTCGCAGGCCGTCGATAACGGTTGGCCCACATATATCGAAGGCCGTTACATGACGAAGTTCGAGATGCCGGCGCGTCTACGCCGCGATCATAGCAATCAAGCTCGGTTATGGACCAGGCATCGGCAGTTGTCCAGCGCGTTGCTCCTACGCGCTGTTTCTCGCCGAGGCAACACTGCGCGCGGCCTTTCAGAGCGGCCATTGCGGGCGAACATTCCAGGGACAGAAAAGCAGGCGTCTGCGTAGTGAACAATGGCCGTCTCGGGTTAGGGCCATCCCCAGATTGCAGCCCGTTATACGCTCAACTCGGTCAGGGTGGCGGCGTATACTCACACTCCACTTGCCGCTACTATTACGGCCGCCTCGCGTAGTACAAAGTGGTCGCTACTCTCGCCTTCGCCGCCCCCCATTGACGAGAAGTGGCGATGGCCGACCCCTCGATCCGACGCTTCGCACTCTACAGAAGCTCCGACCGCAGCGGCCTAAACGCCGCCTTTTTCCGGCCAGACCGAAGTGGGCCCGCACTCTGCCGCACTGGCACACAATGGAGGGAAATAGCGGCGGCGGCGGCAAGAGGGCCGTCAAAGGGGAGCGCGGCGTTTTTCTGCGCGCCCGGGTCGTCGCACACTTCGTTGGATGGCAGCGAAACGGGGCCGGCGGCGAGTGCCAACAACGAGTGCTCGGACCGCGGCGCGTGCGTGGAGCGCGGATTTGACAGACGGCGTATGCGCAAAGAGCTTCCCTTTAATGGGGGCTCTGAATAGAGACGTCGAGGAGGCGCGCAAAGAGGGCGGCAGATAAATTACGGACGCGAAGGGAGAGTTTAGTGAGGCGAGTGAGGGGATGCCCTTCCTTCCATTTCAGCAAACTGCTAAAGAGGTGCGAGTCTTTTTTTTTTTTTCTTCTTTCATCGCACGCGAGCATCTGCTAGAGTGGAGAACGAGGGGTGTCTTCTGGCTTTCTTTTCTACTTTTTTTCCGTGCTTTAGGCTGGAGCAAAAGTGCGCAGTCGGTAAGCGATTACGAAAGAGACAGTTTCACAGCCGAGGAGCTCTCAAACAAGCAAGGAATGAAGTGATCGGAACTTTGGAGGAAAGCGGCGGAAAATTCGAAGATTGGAGAACCCGCAGTCCGTTGGAGTCAGCGAAAGGCCGAATAAAAGCCGAAGCGTCAATGAGAGGACGGACTGTGTAGATACTGAAACACAAAATATATAAATAAATACTTTCGCCGAGCCTTCTTTACGGTGTCTAATAAAAAAAAAATAAAAAAAAAACAGCAGCAGAGCCCAAGGTCGATTCAGCCCGAAGAGATAATAGCATATTATGCAACGGTTTGATACCTTAGTTTCGTAATGCGATTCGTGCGTCCAAGACCAGAACGCTCGCCAGCAGGCAGGTATAACCACAAAAGTTTACCGGATGCGGCTATCCGAGAGAAAAAAGAAAAAAAAAAGTGGCCTTCTACTTTGCTCGAAATGTCAGAGCATGCATGGGAACGTGCGTGCGTCCTCAGCTAGCAACATTCATGTGCAACATTTTTTTTTCTTTTTTTCCTGAGGAGAAGCATCCAGTAAACATGTGTAGCCGATGGTGTTGCCTTCTCTTCTCAGCGAGCAGTTAACAGCAGCCACGTTTCAAACTCGTCAGTTAGGAGCTGCTGCTTATACTGTTGGCTGCCGTATTTCCCGGCCGTATATGCTACTTCACAGTCTCCATAACACGTCCGTGCTGTAATGGCTCGCCCTTCACGTCAAATTCAAAAAGGGGCGCATTTCAGAACCAGAGAGAGAGAGAGAGAGTGTGTGTGTGTGTGTGTGTGTGTGTGTGTGTGTGTGTGTGTGTGTGTGTGTGTGTGTGTGTGTGTGTGTGTGTGTGTGTGTGTGTGTGTGTGTGTGTGCGTGCGTGCGTGCGTGCGTGCGTGCGTGCGTGCGTGCGTGCGTGCGTGCGTGCGTGCGTGCGTGCGTGCTCTGCTTCTCACTGCTGGTATATTCCTAAGCAATTACAGACGGTACGTTTTTCAGTTCCCCCGTGGTGTAATGCGCCTTTTAGGCAAGATCCTGGGGTGCTTTTGAGCAAAAAAATCTCTGTTTAGGCACTTCAATACAAACAAAACACAAGGAATGTTCGTATTTTTGCTTGATTTCAGCAAACAGTTGCAACCATCACAAACGGCCGACTAGCAGCAGCCTGGTGCATCGACGCAACGTGGGCTGCCCAGAGACCAAGGGATCGATGCGAGACGCTTCCCTGAGCGTCGGCTCTTCGACATCCCACGCGTAGGCTCACGCGATCACGGCTGGAGAGCGGAACGTGCAGGGGCCAGGAGTGAGAAATAAAGGCGTGGGTTAACAGGAGCCGCAAGCAGTACACGCCACAGAGCGACTGCAGCTGAGTTCACGAAAAGCAAAATTATCGTTACGTCTAATGGTGTTAAAATACAAAAGGACTGCACTTTGTTCGTCTAATGTGCGCCCTGGTTAACAATACTGGCGCGCCCTAGTTTTCTTTTTATTCTTCGGGAAAAAAGAAATAAAAACTCATGGCCGAGAAGAAAAATTAGGGCAAGCGTCGAATCCACAAAACCTTACACAGTGTCCGTCGGCAGCTCTGCCACCCATTGCAGCAGAGCGCGGGACATGCTCTTTAATCCGATGTTATATTGAGCCATCCGCAGAGCTTTCAAGTTTGCAATCAAGTTTCAAGTTTTAAGTGTGAAATCAGCAAAGAAGGACGGCAGACAAAGTTTCTTCAGTGACCCTCGTAGATTATTCAGAGGCACGCTCATTACGCCCCGACGCCTGCAGGTGGCAGGCAATATACAGCTGGAGATCAAGATCAAAAGTTAAAAGTGCTGCCAATGAGATCTGCCTTTGCTTCACTGCATATTCTCCCTGCATTGCGGCGAACACACACACAAAGGCAGCGGCCGCCGTTGCATGAACGCCGGCATGGGCGCTTGAGACGGATGGACACTGTCGAATACGCGGTTCTATATGCTGCCACCGAAGTTTTTTTCTTTTTGTGTTCTATTCTCAGAATCGGTGGTCCTGGCAATTAAGCGCGGTATATTTCGTCGGTGGATACTTCTACACCACCAGCCGTCCAGCCTTTTGGTAAGCCAGTCTCGGTCGTTTTCGCCAACACTTCTGGGAGAGATCGGAGGGGCTTGCCAAACCGCAGCACGCGCAAAGCCTCGGCCACTATACTAGCATCAATCGGTTCGTATATGTCAACCACGGATTGAATTTTCGCGGCGCACAAATAAGAAGTAACAACAGCCATCCCTAGAATGAAAGGCGATGGGAGAAACAGCTCGAAGCCAAGCTACTCGGATCGACAGATACCCGACCATGCATCGCTCGCGGGCATCGCAGCAGCTGTAGGGGCGCCTGAGACGCCGAGAAGCCCCGACGCCACGCCCGTACAGCAGCAGCAGCAGCAGCAGCAGCAGCATCGCCAGACCGCGCAGACGCAGCGACGAGACGCGCCGTGGGAGACTGCTGCCCGCCGCCTCTTCGATCGGGGCGCAGATGCGAGGCACGCGACGACGACGCACGGCCACAAAACGGCCGCTTTCCCGGATAAAGCAGACAGAGAGAAAAAAAAAAGAAAAAAAAAAAAAGACCGCCAGCCGCCAGCGCGAACCCTCGATCCGCAGGGTATAGAAACAGCGCCGTGCCCTGATGAGAGTGTTCGCCGGCGTCCCCGACAGAATTGGCAGTCTTCACGTGTGGTTGCGTGTTAGGCCCGTGCCATAGTTCATATACAGGCACTATACCGCTGCCTTCCAGAAATAGTGGGCTTCTGCACCCCTCGTGTGACGTCGCGCACCCTGCCCGCTTGACCATACTAATGGTCTTAGAGCACAAGGCTGCCGAAGTGAAGGCTGCCAAGAAGCGTGTCCCCTTCTTGTGATTATCTTTTGGAACTGTATAAGGATACAGAAATTAGGCGGCTATAATAATAACCGTTGCCTTAGGACCTCTCCACCCCTCCCTTGCCCGGTTCACCGAGTCATATGCCATGAATTCTGAGAAGTCTCAAAAAGCGCCGGCAGCCAAGTTGCTGCAGCTTCAGGCATTTTTAATACACTATAGTGAACCTTCAAATCGAAGTGTTGATGTCATAATTTATTAAAATTCCTATATAACTACCTAGTCATGCCCAGCTCATTTTAAGATTATTTATGTTAGCGGTTGGCTCCATAGAAAGCGTGGGATTGAATAGAACGGTTCTGATGGCATTTGGGAATATTTTTTTTTTTTAGTTTTTCTGTTAGGCAAATTGTTTTTTCTTGTAAATAATCGGGTGACATTTTTTCGACAAACTCTTCTCTTAACCAAAGTAATTTTGTAAATATAAAAAATGAAAGAAATGTCATTGCACGCTACTGATAAGCATTTCCCCTTTGCAATTTCTAGGACTGAATGCGTTTTTCGGGTGATTCTATTAAAACATTCAGGGACCTTTTCCCAGCCGTGGATTTCAATAAAGAACTGGTTGCTTTGTCCGCGCGTTTACAGTAACACTTGGCCAAAATCCAGAAATATAGATGAAGGAGCCGCGAACAATCGATATTTTATTAATATAAAAGCTGTATTAATTACAACAAGCTATATTAATTAGTATAGCTTGTTGTACCTGCTTCATTATTTCCCCTGTCACGCCCTGTCAATGTAAGGTGCTACTTTATTGGGGACACTTAAGCTCGTCCTTTAAGGGTATATACGACGCGAGAGCGCAAGCTACCAGCCCACATAGTATAAGTCACGCTTCAACCTAGCCGTATGAACCTGCCTGCGTGTCGTAGGGAACGAGAATGCAAACGGTTCTCGCAGGCTGATTCTGATATCACCCTCCCATATGAAAGGAGCGACCCGAGTCGGCAGCTCCCGCCCCTGACGTAGAGGTAACGTGAATTCCAATGCCATGGCAGGCTGATTTTTTTCATGAGGAGACCGTAGCTACGCCTGTTCACGGCGTAGCTGCGGCCATCCGAAGTCTCGCTTTGGCTTTAAGAGTATTGTTTTCGCAATAAAACTTCATCCAGTCATAGATCATGACCCTCATTTAATGTCTCCTTTTCACTACTACAGTGGTAATATTAGTGGTTACACATTCAGCGCCTTGCCTGCCCCAAACCGTAGGTTTACACGCTGCTTCAAGGGTAGCTGCCGATCCACGGCTGAGATTGCCCGGTTGTCCGGCGCCTCCCGCTCATTGCGCTCCGTGACAGTTCCACGCGCACGCTTTCACCGACGCCATGCCTCCAGTGCATTTTAGGCGACCTTTGCACCCGAGCCGTCAGCGAGGTCGCGTGATCGAATGCCTGCCGCCACATGGCCAGAGGGGCTCCCGCCGCCCGGTGGCCCGCCACACGTGTAGGCCGCGACGTCCGGAGAAGATGCACGGCGCCCAAAATGTGGGTCGGCGGTGAGCACAGAGCGTATAGCGTGCAGCCGGGCTTCCGGTCTGTCCTTCCGGGGAGAGCTTCCGGCGCGGAGTCGTCGGCTCGCAGTTTCCCACGCCCGCCTCGTTACTTATTTCACGTGTCTCGGGTACAGCCTCCTGGCCGTTGGCGTGCGGGCACCGAGAATGCTGCGACAGCCAAATTCGTGATAGCCTTTACATGACGGCGGGCGTGGCTGCAATCCCGCAGATTTGCAGACTAAATTTATCGCTGCATAGGCCTATGTTAAATGCGTTTCTCCGTGACGACGGGGACTGCGAGTCAGCGGCCAAATGTGAGGAAATTGAAGGGATCGTTATGAGACATAGGCAAGGGAGCCAACAGACATTGACCCACAGGATACCATCGGGGCTTGCTTTCTGTGCGCGTGTGTGTTGGTCATTGCAAAATAATAATTTAATCACGTAGATAATCGATAAGAAAGTAGAATCCTCGCCTTAAGAGTAGGCGCGAAAGCGGCCGAACGAGCTATATATATATATATATATATATGCTATATCGCGTAAAACTACTACATGCCGCCGGTAACATCCGAATCCACGACCATCCGAACGGACAACGCGAGCGCTTGGGAACATTCCTGCGCACAGTTGAATATTTAAAGCGATCATTACGAGGGTAATTAACTGGTATCCACTAATTATTCAAGTAGGCGGACGAAAAAAAAAATACCAACTCCTGATATGAACACATGCGCTTTATTCTACCAATTTAATACCATAAAAGTATCTGAAGTGTATAATGTTAGGCTGGCTGAAAGATATAAGAAGGATATAAAAAAAATGTCAGTTACTTACGTGACACGGCGCGCACCTTTCGTTAAATGTACAATTTTACTCTAGCAGACAAGGTGAATTGTGGCATATTCCAACATGCCGCACAATGTACGGTATACATATAGCTTAGCAAAACACGTTGCCCCGTATTTTGAACAAGTTTCATGCTGCAAAAGTTGATTTATCTCGAGCATGCCGCAAAGGTATACAGGACGTATGTGCTGCTTTTTAGACTTCACCATGCTTTCTATATCTCTTTCGTTCCATGAGGTGTTCACCTGTCTTGAATAACCGAAGACCTATTTTTCTATTAATTGTGTATTTTGTTTGTTTGTTTTTTTTTTGTTATCATTTTTGCGTGCGCTTCATTTCCTTGTTTGTTTGTTTTTCTCTGTAATGATGCGCCAGCCATTTTTGACAACAACCACTGTTTGCATTTCGCGATGTTTCTTGTGTAGGTAATTTGAATGTTGCCTGCAATGAAGGGGCCGAGCCGCATGCCAAGCCCCAATTTCTGGCTTTTTTCCTTCGACCCTCAACATGTATACATGGGAAATAAATTGGAATTGAAAAAAAAAATTGAACAATAAAGCTCCTTAACTACAAAGCTCAATCGGGAGTTCGAAGGCGAGGTAAAACAAATGCCATATCAGCTTTTCAATTAAAACTTTTTTTTTAAAGCACTGCACTGTAAAAAACTCAGGTGCATTTCTCTTAATGCAATATAGAAACGCAGCGCATCAGATGCGCAGAAAGCTCGGCAGAAACGAACGCAGTGTTCGCCGATGACGCATGGCAATGACTACAGTATATGGCGTGCAGTTCGAACACTCACTGCAACGCATCAGAAGCGTACCTATATACACGTGCCATTCCTGCAAAGCATCCTTGCATCTTACATGCGCTCAGTTTCGGTTTTGAGCGGGAAAAAAAAAGGCCAAATTTCATCGCGCGGCACTTCCTCATCATCATCATCAGCCGGACTACACCCACTGCAGGGCGAAGGTCTCTCAAATTACTCCAACTAACCCGGTCCTGTGCTAGCTGCGTGCATCCACTTGACCCCCTGCGAACTTGTTAACTTAATCCTCTCATCTAATTTTCTGCCACCCCCTGCTAGGCTTCCCTCCCCTTGGAATCCAATTAGTTATTCTTAGAGACCATCGGTTATCCTCTCTTCGCACAACATTTCCTGCCCATGCCCATTTTTTCCTCTTGATTTCCACTACAATGTCATTAACTCTGAGTTATTTTTCTGATCCACTCTGCGCGCTTCTATATCTCTTGACGTTACACCGACTATACAGAATATATAGATATCTATTCTATATAGAATAGATATTAGTACGGCATAGCATTACCCATTGCACAGAACTTCTACTAGAACTAGTAATATAAATAAAATTTTGAAGCCTAATTGGTACGCTTACTTCATTGGTTATTACAAGAGATTTCAAAGCAAACTACATTTGCCGTACAGCTGACACTTTGTTCGTCAAAATATTTTTTCTTCATCTCATGAACTCTCTTTTCAAATGAATTCCTGAAAGCGTTATCCGAAGCACCCGGTGTGAGCGCCTAGCTGTAAAGGCAGTCGGAATTTCGAAAGGTTGCCCAATGAACGACAAGGCACTAGGGGGCGGATCCAAAGGAGATAGATACCACACATTACACGCGTGCATTCCGAGGACAGTGCGGTCCAGGGAAGGAACAAACACCTACGCATAGATGCAGGTATATCCCGTTCAGTAAATGGGGGCTTGAAAGTCAATATGCAGAAGACTAAGGTAATGTTCAACAGCCTCGGAAGGAACAGTAGTTTACGTTAGGTAGCGAAGCACTGGAAGTAGTAGGCGAATACGCGTCTAGTTATGAGGGGTAGCAACCGCAGATACGGACCATGAAAAGGAAATAACAAGAAGAATATGATTGGGATGGAGCAAATTTGGCAAACACCGGCAGATTATGACCATAGGCTGATTGGTATCGCTCAAGAGGAAAGTATACAACAGTTCATTTATTTATTTATTTATAATACCCTCAGGGTACAGTTGTACGTTACAGAGGGGAGGGGCGCATACAGGATATATATATATATATATAAAACAGAAGGTTAACAAAAGCGTACAAATCTGAAAAACAAAGCAAATAAAAAAGAACAAGGTACATGTGCAATTTAGGAAATTTAGGAAAACGGCATAGGTGTTAAAAACAACAATATAAAAATATAATAAGCAACAGTATACAATGATGTTATGCAAATAACCATACAGTAAGTTCTAAAACTAGGCAAAAACTAGCTGCATCTTACCTGTACTCACCTATAGGGCTGAAACGTGGAGGCTAACCAAGAGGGTTCTACTTAAGTTGAGGACAACGCAGAGGGCTATGGAACGAAAAATGGTAGGTGTAACGTTAACAGATAGGAAAGCGTGCAGAGTGGGTCAGAGAAATAACTCAAGTTACTGACATTCTAGTGGAAATCAAAAAGAAGAAATGGGCATGGACAGGACATGTATTGCGAAGAGAGGTTAACCGATGGTCTCTAAGATTAACCAATTGGATTCCAAGGGAAGGAAAGCGTAGCAGGGTGCGGCACAAGGTTAGGTGGGCGGATGAGTTTAAGAAGTTCGCAGGGATCAAATGAATGCGGCTAGCAGGGGATGGGTTAATGAAAGGAATATGGGAGAGGCCTTCACCCTGCAGTGGTTATAGTCGGAGTGGTGATGATGATGAAATATACGGACCCGCTGTTCATCGCGAAGAATTTGCTCCTGAGCACCTCAATGTCCGGGCAGTCGGGAAACAAGCACTCAAGTACTGTGTAACTCAAAACGCCCCCCCTCTTTCCATGGTGTCCACAAGCTCAGGCGCTGTCAGATGCAGCAGCCGAATGCCGCTGCTCTGGGATGCCACTGCAGCCCGCAGAGTCAATTGCCAAACCGCAAACGAAACTCCAATCAATAGCAGAGACGGGCCCGGTCGGTCTCTCACTCATCAAAGCAGATGAGCTTCGATTAATGGGGGGGCCGCCGCAAAAGGAGCGCTTACCATTTCACTTGCGCGCAATTTCGTAGGCAGTGGCCCTATTATTAGCAGCGGGAACTATATAAACGAAAGGGACCATCGCTCGCTCGCCAAGGAGGGGACCCTACATTACCAGCACCCACGGGCTCCCGATTCGGCCGGGACGGCCCAGAGCGGGGCGGCCGGAATATATATTCTTTTTCTTCTGTCATTCTTCCGCATGCAAGCAGAGCGTGGGAGTACTGCGCTGCTTTCGCGTGGTATTCTCCGCCGCGTACGGCGCATTTCTCCATTGTTCACAAATCGTGCCTCGGAGAGGCTACGTTGGGCCTGTGCACATGCACAGAAAACGGGGCCTATATACTCATGATTAGGCTTCTCAGCACCAGCCTCTTTTCCTTACCTCTACAGCGATGGCCAACGACGACGCACATTGTTTCGGAGTCCCTCCTCCGATCAAGCAACGATAAAACGAACCACGGACGTAATGGCACTCAAGCCTCGGACTCCGTTTTAGCCTGCCTCAGTCTTCAGAGCGCACCATACAGGGCGGCTCCAGTTTTGACCACGGAAGTGGTTATGAGTCGCCGTTCAAGGAATGCATTGCTGTCCGGCCCTCCTTGCAGTTTCACAGAGGCATGACAAAGAAGCTGACGTGTAGAGGCGACGGTGTGGTGTTTGTTTAGACGCAACGTGTGGCTATGAACAAAGGGTTGAATATATGTCGGTAACATGTTCAGTAGGAAGTGCGTCCTGGCTCTTTTCCAATTTCAGAAATAAGAGTCCAGAAACAGTGCTCTTACGCCCCCCCCCCCCCCCCCCCCCTCTATTCAGAGCGTCAGAGCCGAGTGCCAAGCCCAAATAGAGCCCCGTCCATTGTCTGATAAGTACAGCCAAGATACTTAAAGGGATCGAAAAACAGGTTCAAAGATGTGTTCACTGCTTCGATGTGTGAACGAATACTTCTGACCATTCGCCCCAAGCAGAACCGCTTAGAACGAAGGCAGTGATTTATTACTAATGTTTAAAAACTAACTTTTTTCTTTTTTTTTTTTTCTGGACCAATCGGTCTGCTCGCGGTGGTTGTTTTTGGAACTATTTCCAGCGAGATATATGCCACGACTATGGTGATGTCATGCTTGAGTGACAGACGATTAGATACTGTCATTCGCTGCAGACATGACGTCGCAGGCAAACTCGAGGTACCTGCACAAATCTATCTGATAGTGTTCTTTTCTTGCCAATGCATTCGCATATACATATAGTTCCCATTTATGGCTGCTGCATCTTTTTATCCGTAGCTCCGGAATCATTCGCCGTGTTTTTCGCCTCTATAGCTGCTTAATACAAACCCCTTGCTGGGCCATTAGCTCCGGGTCCATTATTGCTGACAAAGTAAATAAGACGGAAGTGAAATGCAATGGCCAAGGTGTGTGCGCAATGTAGAATACAAACGCTCGGGCAAACGGAAGCGACAACCGGAAGTAGACAAACCAAACGTGAACCGATGATGTATTCATGGGCGGGGCGCAGTCCCCGAGTAAAATTTTTTTTTTCTGGTGTCCCAGAGTGTGTGCGTCAAGCGGGACATGCCAAGCGGCATTTTTAATTTCCAATATATCCGACTTTAATGAAGTGAGCTCACGCGTTCTTGTTGTGGAGTGTCTGAATAATGATGAAATATACCAATCGCTCACCCACTTGTCCTAACCTCTGCAAAAATAATTTCTTGGTCTCTTTGAAAGAGAAGGTCGTCGCGACCTCCGTAAGATCAGTCGGCATGCACACGAAGCGCTTCCTACGCGGAACGAACCATGTCGGAGGGCCAATTGCAGACGCCTCTTTATAACGGAGTTCGTTATAACGCGCACTAACACCGCACAGAAGAAGGGCGTGTACAGCTCTGAAGAGAGAACTCGAGGCAGCGCGCATTTCGAGCTCGCCAGTATGTATATATATATATATATGTATATATATATATATATATATATATATATATATATATATATATATATATATATATATATATATATATATATATATATATATATATATATATATATATATATATATATATATATATATATAGACTCCGCTGCGAGCACACTGGCAACGCTATGCAGCAGGGGGAAGACGAGCGTTGCCAGTGCGAGAACGATCAGCGCATGGCCAATACACTTCGCAACGAAGGCAACGAGTATGACGGCGGGAGGGAATTGACCGGGAGCACGAAACGGAAGCCGATGATCAACGCAGCAATTAGAGACCACTTCACGCACAGTTTTACTTGATCAGCTCCACGGCACACAAGCTGCCTTGACTTTTTTTCCCTCACCCGTAGACTGCGATGACGTCGAGGCTGAGTCAGAGCACGCGAGCCTTTCCCGCGTACTCAGAGCCCGTCACTGTCACTGCATACACGGCCGCTCTGCTGGGCGGGATCGCAGGTCACGGCGCCCGCGGAGAGAGACTAGCCTCGGGAACGTATCGCTCCTGACGAAGCCATATAAGGCGAGATGAGCGAAAGCGCCGGAAGATGAGCGTGCATGACGGGGGGAATTCCTCCCGGTCTTCTTTTCTCCTTGTACTGCAGCTGACGGCGACCGCCGGCGACGGTGCGTCCCTGCATACCGACGGCGGCATCTAAAAACGCGTCGCCTGAAATAGAGGTTCCTGCCGCGAGAAGCGGGGACGCGAACGCCGCTGGAGAAGTAGAAGACAGCCCGCCAACCGTGTCACAACCGCCTCATCCCTGCAACGCCAGCGGCGCGCGCTGCACGAACGGAGGAGAGCCTCTCGAGATGAGAGGACGCAAGGGCCCGCGGACGACGCACCGGAACAGCTGGAGGCGGAGGAGCGTTCGTCCGCACTGCCAGGAGGGAGAAGATACCGGAAGAGATGGCCCTTTGCAAAGCCGCAGTCGTATGCTTGCATTTTTATACCGCATAGTGGATATAGCGCGCCGTACTGCCTGAGCGTAAACAGTTCCATGTAGCAGTGCATATTTTATAACAGTGCCCGAACAGTGAAGCGTATGTCATGCATGACAAGGTGGTGGGGGCGCAGCTGTCAGACAGAGTGGAATACGTCGATCTTCATATTTAACTGTTTTTTTACAACACGGGGAGGAGAGGTGGTCAAAAAGCAGTTTCCCGCGTTCAGTCCGCGTCACGTGTTGTTGCCCCTTGCGTCACAGTAATTTTTCATCGCGTCCATTGTCGCTGTGCGCTAACGCTGGCCCCGCCGCGATCGCGCTCCCATTTGACAGCCAGGCCGGAAACGGACGCTGCGACTCCTCTCGCAACTTCCGGCTTACTGTGATTTGAGCATTATGCGCGGGCGTGCGCCCAAGGCCGCGGAAGCGACGAGCGGCGAAAAGTACGCCGCATCCGAAAGCGCGCTGCGCGGTATCAAGCCCCGTTCATTCGCTCGTTTTCGGCGAAAACGACGGCGCACGAGCGCCTATAAGCGCGCCTCTTGTTCGGTCCCTCCGGTGACGGCACCGCTTTCCGACTCCCTCTCTGCTGCGGGCTGCCAGGTCGGTGGCCGACGACCGCGGCGCCTTCTTTCCTCTGGCTGTGGCTCGATCTTCGGCCATGGAACAAATACAGGCGACGGAGCAGAGGCTACTCGGAACAATGATAACAATAATAATGATGATGTCGCTTACCACGAGATCACTATGCACTACCGTGAACAACGTCTTTCCTATCCCCCTCCACAGCCAGCTACGATCCCGCACCTTCCTCTCCCCTGCCTACTTAGCCCTTGCTCAACCGGGACTGTTCACGCCGGAGTGCATCCTCTGCGGTGCTCCCAAAGCGGATTTTGCTCACAGTCTTTATTCTCTGCTCTGAGCATCTTCCACCAGCCGAATGGCAACTCACAGACCTCGAGCGATGGGAGTTTGCGGTGTCCAGTTCTGAGCCGGCTGCCTAACGGCAGCTGGTGCACTGGGCTTTGAAAGTCGCCGGGAAGCATCACCTGCCGGCCACAACACGCATCCAAGAGCCATCCCATCAATAGGATGTTACAACTAAGGCTCGCCTTAATAAAGTTTGTCACCACCAACGCAATTGCGCTCACACGGAGGAATGCTGGGAGACTGTGCTGTGTACCACGTGGCTAGGCGAGGGTACAACAGCTGCCTTGCCAGCGCTTGATAACTCAGTCTCACCATGGATGAGGCGCGCGCCGATCTGAAGGCGTCAATAAGACTTCCGCTCGTATAAGTATAGGTCTAATCGGGATACCCTTCCGCAAATTTTTTTCGCCCACAAAGCCAACGCCGGATTTTTTGGACAACGGGGCCTTCAATGTTCTCGCGCTGAAACATGCATGCGTTGGCCGGGAGCCGCACCTACACTCTCTAGACTAGCTAGTGCAGAGTGCTGGACGTAGTGGCATCATTCCTCCTCCCAGAGCGTGGCATCGGCGAAGAACCGCGAAGCGTCACGGAGGGAGCATGAGGCAGTACTCTACTGAAAAAGCAAGACCCACAAAGGAAGGCTCGAACTGGCAAGAGCTGAGGGAAGAGAATGCATGCATGCTCTCATCTTGTTTTTTTTTTTTTTTTTCTCGCCTGCGCCCACCGCCTATGCACAGTGCCGGTTCCTTGACTTAGCATCGCTCAACACCATTGCGGTAATGCTTATGAAACGACTAAAAAATGGGAGGTACGTGCATTTCCTCAAAGGAGAGTCACTGGGGCCCCGTTGCTTTCAAATTGCAATGCTGTGAATAAGCACAGGCGCGACTGCTCCTATACTTTCGTCCAGGGATAAATAAGCCAGCTCCTTTTAGACGCACCCTCTTGCAGAAAGCCTCGATATAAAAGGGCTCCTTTTTTAACCATCCGCGTTCTGTGAGGACATCCGGCCGTTAGTTAATAGGCGCCACTTTCTGTAACGACCTCGGACAACCGCATAAAAAGTCGCAAACTAAACGCCCGACGTCTTACCGCAAAGGGCCAGCGTAGGCCGCGTCAACCACGCATGCCCAAGGTGCTACATACGAAGGTTGGCGCACGGCAACGATGGCTAACTACATATTTGCACCGCACAGTTTTCCTTTTGTCCCAGCCAGGCCGACCTCGGCTCCATCCTCGAATCAAGGCACCGTGGTGTCATCACCGGCGACACCCAGTGCGCGTGCGCGCGCACGCGGAACCGGGTGAAGGGCGCGCACCGCACTGCATTACAATGGGGGGAGGCCGTATAGGAGGACACACATGATGCGGGACGACGGCCGTCCTCAAAACGGCGTCACGCTCCACGGGCGCCCACAGCGGCGCCGGACAGCCTGCGCGCACACCGCACTCGACCACACAGGCAGCCGGGAACCACACGACGGACGAGGACAGCTGTACAGGTCTTGGGCACGCAGGGCAACGCCCGGTGATAATTCACAGAATTCCCCGCTACACCTCCTATAGCTTTCAATCTGGCAGTGACCACAGCGCAAAGCGGCCATAGGAGTAACATGGCGACCTAGTTCTGCTCCTCGACCGACAAACAAGCATGCTCCGGCAGACAGGACGTAGGAAGTTGCACCGCGAAACCAGCTTCGAAACTTGGGCCCAGCATTCACCAGCGGCACATGTTCGCTTTCAACAGTGCTTTATGATGACCGAGAACAGTGGCGCAGAGCTATTGACTCCAGGAAGACGCATACAGCCTTTGGCTGCACCACATAAACATACACAAGCAAACCTCAATCTCCAGAATAAGTGCACCTTCGGCGCATGTATACATGGTCCGGTCTCAAACGTCGGGATAGCTGGGAGCTGTTTTTGGTCGTTTTTGAAGGCGGTTCAGAGAAACATACGTTCTGAAAACACTGCGGGATAGTAGTTATCGACTCGGTTTTAACAGCTCCCGTCACTGCTTGACCACTCATTCCCCCTCCGCCTCTCCACGCCATCCTACAGCACACACCCATGCAGTGAAAACCATTCGCAATATCGACAGCCGTATCAAACTACTCGACGTACAGCACATATGTTAGCGAATGGTTCTATGGATGCGCAAGCGCGAGAAGAGGATAACACGGGAAGGAGCAGTCAATTGACTGGAAGATGAGATGCCGACTCAGCTGCGCACGTGCATGCCTGTAAAGCGAGCTTTCCATAACAATTTGCGCGCTGCAGGAAAGCAGCACTCCTGCACTCGACGAAGCAATAAGAGCTGCGCGTGCTCCATCCTCGAGTGCTGGGAGTGCCAACAACAGAACTTATAACTGGGACACACAAATACTGCAGTCAAAATAAGAGCCAATATGCTCACAAGACAATGCCCATGTAAGCCGGCGATCTTCGCCTGAGTAATTGTAAGGGGAGCAGCATCGTTACTCTTCCTGATCGGCACCTATTGGAGGAATAGTAAGCTCGCCTGAGCGCGCTACAAGCAGCCCAGCGAATGATTATCGCTTTCGCAGAGGTCAGCCCATAACAGAGGCAGGAGTAACCCTACCTATAAAGCACCGCAACACGTATAGACTGTACACGTAGCTAAGACCTGTGGAAAACCCTCAGAGATTGGAAGATCCCGGTGTCACAGTCGCTACTAACACCCACGGTGCTCATGACAGAGCAGCCATGTCAGCGAATCAGGGGACACGAAAGAGCAAAACTCTGAATAAACAAAGAAGGGCCACCCCGTTTTGTAAGCCCTACTTCGGAACGTACGTATATTCTCGTACGCCACAGGCACAAGAATCGGGGTTTGGAGAACAAGGCGAGAAATGCGGGGCACGTGGCGCCTGTCTCACGCCCATATCCCGGCATCGTCCGTCGAAGGTAATACGAAAACACGTAAGAGGCGGCGCGAATACATACAGAAGCCCGGTAGCCGAGTACACACATACGGAATACATACAGAAGCGCGGTAGCAAAGTACACACATACGGAGCACACAGAAGGAAAACGGCCGTACTTAGCCTGCCCGCCTGACCCGGCCAGCTGAGTTGCGCACCCGCCGAAAGACAAACGGGGGCCGGAGGAACGGACGCAGGAGGTGCAGCAGCAGAGCGAGAGAGAGGATGATGGGGGAGGGTCACATTCATCAGCGAAGGAACAGTCAAACAAACACCGACACAGCCACCGCTCACGAAGACACTTTCTGCCAGTAGGTGCTGTTTGTTTTCGGCGGAGACAAAAGCGCGGCGGCGGGGCTCATGCCATCGGTAGTCACGCGCGACCGCCGTCGCTCAGGGCGGCCGCGTGGCCGGGAAGGGAGTGGGGGGCGTGGTCGGCCGGCCGTCCGCACGTCTTTCTCGCCACCGCGCCATGGACAGGTGCAACAGGTGCGCCGCGCCTGGACACACCGACGCGCTGCTGCCGAAGCAGGCGAAGACCACCGAGGCACCAAGGAGATGCGCGATGCCTGCTCGCAGGGCTGTGTGATTTCCCCACCGCAGGCCCCGCCGCTACCGTAGAAATAAAACGCCTCGCTGCAAACGCCACACTAGCAGTGCACGATCTCTCCCTTTCTGAAATTTCCTCATTTAGGCTCCAGCTCATTTTCCTTTAGTATTAATCGGCTTCAATCCTGACAGAGCAGTGCTCGACCAAGATACCCCTTATTTCTTCTAGTACAAGAGGCGTAGTCGTCTTTTGTGTGCCTACCCTTGAAATCGCCGCGACGGGGAAAAAAATGATTTTCTCGCATTCTTCCTCTTTCTTTCTTTCTTTCTTTCTTTCTTTCTTTCTTTCTTTCTTTCTTTCTTTCTTTCTTTCTCGCGTTCTTTCTTTTTTATTGCGTTCTTTCTTTTTTCTTGCGTTCTTTCTTTCTTTCTTGGCTTCTTTCTCGCGTTCTTTCTTTCCTTCTTTCTCTCTCTCTCTCTTTCTTTCTTTCCTTCTTTCCTTCTACTACTACTACTACTACTATTAGGCATATCGTCGTATTTTACACAAGCATCGTTTGCGTTCTAGAACCCTGGAGATGTATGCTCGGCTAGTTTTGTAGAAGGAAACATATAGGCAGGCCTCGAGGCTTTGTGTTCTATCTCAGAGCATCAGGACATCGAGTCGACAATTTTTGCCCTGAGAAGCTATACCATCACTTCTGAGACACACAGACATCAATCACTCCGGGTAAAGTGTCAACCCGCTAGGAATTTTCGAACACCCACTATACGGTATCATGTTCCCGTCTTCACCGGGGCGACAAATACGTGAAGTCACCACACGCGAAGACAAGCGTATCCACGGCGCGATCGAGCAACATCTCTTAGCGTCACATTCCCTCCTTCGATTCTGTATCGTCGGTCTTGTCCGCATTCGCCCATTCTTTCGGTAAATACAGCGGTAGGTCTCAGCCCCACATCGTAAATTTCTGTGGCTGAAGTTGCTGTCAGTAACGAGCGAGTCCCCGGCCCCTGCAGCATCAAGTTTTCATACAGCAAACGCAGTAACCATAATGCCTCGACGAGCACGCCCCCATCCCGACGCGGCACACTAGCGGCCACCTGCAAAAGTTTCCGTTCGATAACAGCGGCTGGGCGGTGTCCCGAATTCGCTGTGTGTGTGTGTGTGTGTGTGTGTGTGTGTGTGTGTGTGTGTGTGTGTGTGTGTGTGTGTGTGTGTGTGTGTGTGTGTGTGTGTGTGTGTGTGTGTGTGTGTGTGTGTGTGTGTGTGTGTGTGTGTGTGTGTGTGTGTGTGTGTGCGCGTGTGTGTGCGCGTGTGTGCGCGTGTGTGCGCGTGTGCGTGCGTGTGTGTGTGTGCGCGTGTGTGTGCGTGTGTGTGTGTGCGTGTGTGTGTGTGTGTGTGCGTGTGTGTGCGTGTGTGTGTATGTGTGCGTGTGCGTGTGCGTGTGTGTGTGTGTGTGTGTGTGTGTGTGTGTGTGTGTGTGTGTGTGTGTGTGTGTGTGTGTGTGTGTGTGTGTGGAGAAATAACTTCCACAACGCTATAAGAGTAGCGAGGGTAGGACTGCAGCGGCATATACAAAGCCAAGACATCCATGATAACGATCGTTATTTTGGAGGAACAACATATGCACGAGCAATATATGCTGATCAAACCACCCACGTACAGCGTCTCAAAGCAGGCACCACTGACAGACAGTCCAAGGTACATAAAATGGGGTTCTATATAACGTTCTGAAGAAGGGGTTCTGTATATAACGTATACGATCGATGAGGGAAGCCGTGCTGGCTGAATCCGGTTTATATTCGACCACCCAGGGTCCCCCAAACGAGCGCCATCATCGCAAAGCATGTGGACACCTTTTGCAATACTTGTACACTGACTGAAACTCGAAATAAAGGTCTAAAAAAAAAAAAAAACCAACAACAAACGCGAATATTAGAGTACGTCTGGAAAAAGCGTCTTCGTTGCGAAACGACCTCCATTTCGGGGCAACAATTAAGAGAATTCTCTGGAGAGACGCAGAAGAAGAGCGCCGCAGGCATAACGTTACAGTCCGCGGTGATCTAACCTGCGCAAGCAATCAGCCCTAGATGCGCATCTCGCCCGAGCAATTATGTGCAGTGCTCGTCATTTCTACACGGGAGCTATAGTTTTATGTCCCTGCCGCGCCTCTCTCCTCACTATTCCATTTTTTGTTTTTTCGAAAACACGGAAAAGTAAAAACTTTAGCTATGGAGCCTGAAACCTGAACCGAGTCAGACCGCAGTTATAAGGCTGTTCTCAATTCGGCACACTGCGCCCGCTCGCTACTGGATCATTTTCACGCTACTGAGGGATTTTTTTTTCTTCTTCTTTTTCACCCTCTTTCGGCGCATTAAACTGTAAAACACCACTGAACGCTGCAAGAAACGTAGGCGGTGTCTGCGGTGTGCGGCTGCCACGCATAGCGCTGTCCACCTCGCGGATTATCCACTACCACCGAAAGGTGTGTGGTGAAGAAGGGACGGACTTGCACGCGGCCCCACACGTCGGTCCTCCCTCGTTCAACCGTCGCCGGCGGCAGAAGCTCGTTGAAGCCCCGCTGCAAAGCCTAGTGTCAGTATCACACCGCACAAATAGCCCATTTAGCCTGCAGGTAGCAGTACTGCCGAAAGGGCGTCACATACAAAGCGCCGCTTCGTGGTCCAGGGTGCCTTCCTTCATCAGGTTATTCCCGCGCGAATAACAAATATATATAAAAATGAAAAGGGGACCAGGCAGCTGTCTACGCGGTTCGTATCTTCGCCTACGAGAGAACTTGTTCGGCGGCTACTCGGAGTCGGAGCACTCTTCCGAAAGTCTGCGCGTCGCAATGCACGGCGAAACAAATTACGCCATTGAACGGGATTTGGCGCGAGCGGTGCCTCTCAAGTCTGGTTTGGGCAAAAAGCTAGTAGCTGCAAAAAGCTGCAGGTTCAATTAACCCGAAATGACGCTTGCTTATGACTAAGGTTCCAGCCACAATCACGGCAGTGGAGAGGTTGGAGCGCAAGGACGAGGAATACTGTACGTTATTATATATATATATATATATATATATATATATATATACTCTACAGCGTTTCCGAATACGTGCGTCAGTAACCTCGCACGGCCATTAAACACCGCACAGCGCACATATTTCCTGCACCTAGGTATAGTACAAGCTCAGCACGAATAAGACTGCCAATTTCTTGCGTCACGACAAAATGAATGGCAAACAAAGGTAGTACAGGACTATACAGGTACGCAATACCACGGTTGCTGCGTAAGAAGTGTTAGTAAAATACCTTAATAGGACAGCGAGGACAATTTACCCAGTCATTGTTCTTAGCAAAAAAAAAAAAATAATAATAATAATAAGATTATTTGGTTCCTACATCTCCCTACTTCATCCGTGAGCCCATTTAAACTCGTGACGTCTATTCTGTAATGAATCGGCTCTGAGATCCTCACCCGGAAAGGAGCGTCGACGCGGACATTACATTTACGAAACCTATAAACAGGTAGCGATATGGCCGTATATCATATTCTGCTTTTTCTACAGCTTATAACGGTTCCGTTTTCAGCTATATTTGACTCTTGCTGACATTGCACAGACAAACCTTTATTCGGCCTCGGAGTCCGTTCCTTTAAGGAATGGTATCCCGTTTCCTTAGGAGGCTATTATTAAACACCGTCGAGATTTAAAAGCGCGTTCTTACCGAGGGGCACAATAACTGCAATCCAAGAGTTTCTCCTTTCAATTTCGCCTTTCAGTCATCCTGGTACAAGTGACGTGGAATACAGGGGGGACTCGCAGACGCGCCAGCTTACATGTGCACGTGCGGCGTCCAGTTCGGCGGGGCGGTTCCGGAAAGGCGCGGGGACGGCGGACGACGCCCCGGTCGCCTCCGCCGCGGACGACGTAAATAAATAAGGGCCAGCGAACGACCACGCGCTGCCCATCATCCGAAGTCCGGAGGAGCCACACCTGCGCCCGCCGGCACCGGTGGAAATTACGTGCATCGCGCGAGCGGCTTCATGAAAGCACGCGGAAAGGAGGAGGAGGAGCAGCGTAGTGATAGGCGTCGGTATGTGTTTGTCACAACTGTTTCGCTTATATTTTGATGCCATACTAACCAGTTCTCTTCGACAGACACTGGAATGACAGTAGCAAACTCACCATCGTAAAGGGAAATCGAAGTCGTGTACACAGTGACGTCAGCGCTCGGTTCCGATGTTCGCGATAGATGATCGATGAGACAAAGGCGCCAGGATCAGAAAGCGCGTTCTTGAACCGTACATCCGACAACATAAAACGTCACAAAACAAACAAAAATAGAGATAAGTGGAAGGCACTGCTGGCCAGCTCAGACGTAGAGGAGCAGATCCATCTTGTCAGAAGAGCAAATAGGCTTGCAGAAGCCGGCGGAGCCCCGACCATTGATATGCCTAAGATGAGGCCGCGGTTCAGTAGCAAACCATTAAATAAAGTTTATTCTCTCGACCTCTCTCCCTCTCGAGCAACCGAAATTATGCACCGGTAGCAAGCCAGAAGCGGCATCGATATATAAAGGCAACTCATTTCGTTCTGAGTCTATTTAGCGAAATACTATAACGGAAAAACGGTGCGAATCTATGTCACCGCTGTATGCTTAATCGGTTCATACATTTGCGACGGCATAGTGATCGGGACGTGAAGTAAGGCAACCAGCTAAAGCGCTAAGTTTCCACCATGTTAAAAAGTCGCAAGTCATTTTTCTTCGTTTCTTTTTTTCTTCCCTTAAGTGACTACCAGTGGCCAGAGCTCTAGCTTTTAAACCGCTGGTATTAATCAACGATATACAGTACGCGTGTCGGAGAAACCTGGCCACGGAAGTGACAGCTGACACATCTCGAAAGTAAGTCTGCACCTATGCAGTTGATCACGGCTTTCGCTCGGTCACACGGCTGTTGAGGCCCGAGTGGTGTTTCTCAAGAAAGCGAGGAAGCTTCCCCGACAGCAGAAAAACGTAGCCCCAGCGCGCGCTGCACGTGCTATATGCACTGCAATGTTATCGTCGTTGGAAGCGGACGCTTGCGCCTTCCGGCCGCCGCACAGGCCGCGGCGCGCTGCACCCAATTACTGCCTGCGCGCAGCACAAGCAGCAGCGGCGGCGGCGCTAATGTGCGGATGTGTGCGCGCTCCCCGTCGTACCATCATCAGGCCGTCGATCGTGCTGAGAGGGGCCGCTGTCCGACAGGGGAGCAGAGACCTCGCCGACGTAGCGCAGGCCGAGGAAAGCCAAGGGGTGTGACACTGACGAGGACGCCGCCCGCACTGAGATGGTTAAATTTATATATCGGGCCCTGCTCCCGTCTTTCTTTCATACCCCGAAAAGAAATAAATTAGTTGTGGTTTAGCTCTGGTTAACCCTAGTTGAATTGCGATAACAACGGCGGAAGCGTCTTTTGCCTGCTACATTATTTGCTCTCCTATCACGCCCTATGAGTGTAAGGTGATACATTATTGGGACAAGAGTATGACGCGAGAGCGCAAGCTACCAGCCCACATATAATTGAGAAGGGTTCAATGCTGCTGAACCGAATGTGTAGCGAAAGTATTAGCTGAGGGTGACCGAGCGTTCTTTGTCTCCTTCGTTGTCTTCGTCTTCTTCTTAGTCTTCGTCGTCTTCGCGGCTGTCCAAGGTCAAACGTGGCCCTTCCCGGAACTCTGCGAGGGGCCGAAACCTGGCGTAGTATTGCTATCGCAATAAAAACTATGTTTGTAAAAAGCCATTTCCATGACCCCAGCCACGCTTGAAGATGCGGCGATCAGGTCTTTTTGCCTCGTTTCGCATGAAAAGTTTTGACATCGTGCGGAATCTTGAGAAGTGAAGAACATAAACTGCGGCAAGAAAAAAAAAATGTATGAGCAGATTGCTTCAAGTTGTAGCGGGATACTTCCAAACTTCTCTCTAAAACCACTTGAAGTAACAGTCCAGTTGAGCGCCACACGACAGACCACCGAGCTGAATGACTCGAGTCGATCGAGGTCCGATGAACGGAAACTAAGAATGTGACGAGTCGAATCAACGCAAACCTTTTTCGGCTCGGGGTGGCGCTGACAAGGTGCGAGACCACGCACGTCTGTCACGAACACATTCGAAACCTAGAGAGTTCGACAGGCGAACTCTAGCACCCTCTGCTGAAATCTAAAGCGAACAATTCCCACAGCTGTCTACATAAATAGACGCCAGTGCTGTCAATAAATCAAATAATGACACTGTCTTATATGCCACCAGACTCCAACCATATGGAACGCATCTCCCGTCGTCCCTGATATCACACTACCACCACCCGAACAGATAGAATGCTTTCCCTAATGTTGAACATAAGTACCCGGATAAGTACTCATAGACCGGATTTATCCTTCCGTATACTTTATTCTACTCTCACCCAGCAATGCTGTCTCTGCTATTCGCACCGACATCTTGTTAACATTCTCAGTGCGAAAGTATACTTCTGCGGTTTGGTCGTAAGCCAGAAAATGCGCGGCCATGCAGGACAGCTACCAGGGGCACTGTACGGCGCTCGCAGGCAAAATGGCGCCCACGCCGCGTGTTGCAAGCACCGTGTTATAACGAACCAGACTCATACACCAAGCAACGCGCGCCACTTGGCGGAAGAAATTGCATTACGGGTCACTTCACTTGGGCCCGCCATTCCTGAACACCAGATGTTCGAGGTGCTCGAAAAAAATACAAGGGTTCAACGCTGCTGAACCAAATATTGAGCGAAAGCATTAGCTGCAGGTGATCGAGCGTTCTTTTTCTTCAGCCCACATATAAAGGCCAGCTTTAACCAACCCACATGAACGTGCCTTAGTTGCCTATAGGGGTCACGTGAATACCAGGGTCTCAGCAGGCTGATTCTGACATAACCGTCCCATGTGAAACGAGAGACCCAAGTTGGCAGCTCCTGCCAGCCCGTGTGTCACGCGGGGTGTGACGTCACAGCGTCACGTGGGTAAGACGCAACTGCGGCCGGGTCACGCGAAGGCTTGAAAGTGCGAGTAGTATTGCTTCCGCAATAAAACAACTAATGCGATTACAAGACACGTCATTAGCGAGCATGCTTCGCAATACACGGGTCCGCCCATTTCCTGCCCTTAACCTCCCCGGTCACAAGACAGCAACGCCGTCACAAGCGTCGCAGGAAGCGATCGAAAGAGTGCGACGTTAATTCCTGTTCGAATTAAACAAAATGCGAACGCGATTCAGTCCGGCACACCAAAACCAGGAAACTTTAGCTGAGGGAAGATTAATGCGGACGCACCGTTTTCACTTCCATGGAGCGCGTCAATTCGCGGATGGGTTGTGTTCTTCGTGAGTGGCTACAGTATCTTTGCGGTATCGTATTAGCGTTTCACCAGACGGGGTTAATTAGTGCATGTCCCCGCGCAACTAGATCCCGGACCACACCAACCTGGTGGTCACTCCCTTGAACAACGCATTCCAGGACAAACAGGGCGCGGCAAATTGAATGCCGGGAGTAACGGAATCCCACAGCGGGTCAAGCCTATGCTGCTGCCTCGACCACCAGAAAAAAAATAATAAGAAGAATAAAAAAAAAATAATAGGTGCGGCGTCGTCTTCTCGTAATAGCATAATAGACATACCGAGACACACCTTTTGGGCTCGCGTGCTCCTCACCGTCTATTCCAACTTCTAGCGAACGTTGTCCGCACGACGTTTCGTAGCTTGCGCACAAGTAAGTAGGACGAAAAATAACAGCCTACAGGACTGTTTTGTGCACGCCATTTCGTCCAATTGAAGACCCGCCATCGCTTCCATCGTCGCCATGGAATCTGCACGCACGCTGATTTCCAAAAAGGCAGCGATCGCTGAAGTCGTCTGCGAGGAGGCCATGCACCAGATGGACATTTCAGGACTGGAAGGCGCGGAGCCAACTTCAAAGTCGATGCAGCGCGACAGAAACAACGGCCGACGGGAGAGGACAGCACTATAGACACACACGTCGAGCAAGTCAAGTGGTCTTTCGTAATCAGCGCACATGGGCTGGTATTGGAGCCAGACTTGCAAAAATAAATAAATAAATAAAATAAAAAATGCCGACGGGATTGATGCTTTTTTGAGATGCGGATTGCGTTCCACAGGTTCTGTAAAAATTAACTGGAAGGGAACGTTACCATTTCTTACACCTTCGAAGATATTATGCAGGCTGCGATCGTGCGAATTAAACGGCGCAACCATACATTTTAACGATTATGCTTTGAATTCAACGAAATTATTTTTTGTTTGTTTGCGAGAGTCGCCTTCCAATTACTTATTACAGGACAGGTACGCCAGGCTGGCCAAGATTTCTCCATGAAAATATCTATATTCGCACACAGCTCAAAAGCATATACATGGGGCAGGTTCCGCTCGAAGGCTGCCCTCTAGCAACAATCACTTATTAATAGTTATTCCGTGTTCATCAATACCTACAGAACCCAAGCTCAAAAGGAATTGCAATGAGAAACTTAATGACAGATGATTAAACCTTATATGGCAATACACTTCATGATTCGAGGTACGTAACAAAAGGGGGGGGGGGGGATGTGAACGGGATCGTTCAGCCGTCATGACGACACGGCTAAACCCTCCGACAGCTTTCAGCCGCACGGGATGTCACACTTGCATGTGAAACTGAACGAGAATTTTCGGAAATCGCAGACTGTACGGACACCTCTAAAGGGCTGGCACCCGAAACTTCAGTTCTACCCGACTATAATACAAAGCAGCACAGCTCTCTGGGCCAAGATTGTGCCCTGCCGAATTAACACCGCGACGGCTCGGAAGTACTATATATACCTGACCCAAAATGGCGTACCAGTCCCCCCCCCCCAGACCGGCGAAGACTGGGGAAGGCTGCATACTCGCGGAGCATTTCGCGGAATGGCTGCGGAATGGATACGTTCCATCCTCGGGACGTGCGATGGATGGCCGTCGGAGGTGCTCACCGAGCAAGCTTCAGGGCGAGCCGCGCGTACGGCCACCTGCGTCGCCGCGCCTGTTTACAAGAAGCGCGGCTTCCGCGCAGGGTACTACACGGCAGCGATAAACGCACACAAACAAGGGCGCGTAGTACACGTACGGGCCAGCAAACGCGTGTCGGCGGCCAGGAACGACCATCGGGGAGTGGTCCCGTGGTGGCCGGGCAAGCCGCCGCTGCACTACTTCTACTTTCCAGCGCACGGTGCCCCTAATCACACGCTGGCTGTCGGTGTACACCGCGATGGAAGCGAAAACCGAAAACCACTCAGCGGAAGGAGCCCATAAATATACGAACGACCCACGGGTGCTGGCCGGCACGCATTCGATCGGGGAAGGAATGTCTGTGCGCGCTGGTGAAAACATTCGCGGGTGTGGTGCGTTTTGCGAGAAATTGAAACTGTTTCTGCGCGCGACGCAAACTATGCGCGATCTCACAGAACGTCGATTTAAACGCTAGTATTCGCTCGTGAGGCACTCGGATGTTGTTGTTCTTCATCATTGCCAGCCATGTTGTAACGTGCGCTGAGCCACAGTATTACAGCCAGGAGCAGAAATTTCACGCGTTACCTTGTCTAGTGAACAATGACATGGCGGAAGCAAGACAACCAACCCCTTTAGTTAACTTCCAAAGGTGACGAGTTAAAGGACAATGAGGAAAAATAAAAGCTGACTTATCAGATAGCGCGCCGTGCAGATCTTATATATCCAGTATATTGGCTCTCTCTCACTGAAAACGAAGCAGTTTTTAAATGCTAACAAAGTGCGGAAAACGACCTACAGCCGCCGTCACCGCCGGTCAATTTCGCGAGGAAAGCACGCGCACGTCGACGATTTCTTTTTGCGCACAGATCCGCAGAGGATAGGCTATGCAGGAATACTTCGAAACCCGATTTTTCCATCGATATATGCGTGTTCTTCTCTCTCTCTCACACACACACACACACACACACACACACACACACACACACACACACACACACACACACACACACACACACACACACACACACACACACACACACACACACACACACACACACACACACACACACACACACACACACACACACGCGCGCGCGCGCGCGCGCGCACGCACGCACGCACGCACGCACGCACGCACGCACGCACGCACGCACGCCGACACTGCCACACAAAGCTTACAAAGGCCGCTCTACAACCCTGCACGCCAGCAATGAGACACTGCCACACTGGCGACTCCTCACAGCTCTTAAACAAAAAAGCGACAAATCCAGCAAGTTGACACAAGCGGGCGTTTGGTACCAGACGAAAAGGTGGCGCTGGCATTATTCCGATTAGGCCAAACGTAGGGGCCAGTCATCTGTTGTTCGGGCTATATAACACACATTACAAACTTACTCCACCTCCCAGAAACCACGAGATCTCGCAGCCAAGTATGGTCACCAGCCAAAACTGTTTTCGGATCCCCACCAATATTATAACCGCCACAAGCCTAACCATGCTAACAGCAGCACAATGGCCACTCACATGCAATTAACACTAACTGCCCTGCACCAGCTATCCTCGTAAAGTGACCGCCACAACTGCGCTGGAGAGCGAGACGCCCCCTCCACCAGTGCACGGAGCTAGGCTGACAACGGCGATTAATCTAACTTAGCGCGCCAGGATCAAGCAACTTTTTCCCGTCTCTAGTTCGCATCCCTCTAACCGTGCGTACATGAAAAGCCCCGCTGACGAGAACGCACTCGCGGTCGCTGTTGCTGGCGAGCGACGCATCTCGTTCACGCCCCCCTTGGCACGACTTTTTTCTTCCACCACGGTCACCCTTTGGCCGAGCGAAGCACGAGAGCCAGTGGACACGAGAGAACGGCGACCTCTCTTCCCGCCTCTCTGGCAAGGAAAAGAAAAAAAAAAAAAGAAGAAAGGGTAGCAACGTACTTTTCTTCCGACCGAAGGCTGCGAAACGCCCCTGGCAGCACCGAGCTGATAGATGCGCGGCACAATGACGACTCCGGGAAACCTTTGTTCACAGGACATTTCCACTCTTTTTTTTTTTTTTTTTTTTTTTTTTTTTTTTTTTTTTACTTTGCACGTGCGGGGAACGAATGTGTTTCGACAAGGCGCGGGGTCTCCTAGAACGCTTCACGCGCGTATTCACGAGAAAATAATTCGTCAGACTAATGAATGCCCCGGGACAGCTCCGCCATTTCATTCAGACAGTACATGTGCCGACTCAGAGTATGGGCGTCGTTTCGTTACACCCTACTCTGACCATGAACTCGAAAATTGTGACCTCCACTTTTACCCACTGAAGCAAACAAAACTGTTTGAAAACGTTCGCCAAAGGCTAAGCGCGCGGCGCCCCGTCATTGTAACGACCGACATTTTCATCGTTTCCCCCACAAATCTGGTTAGCAGCGAAGACGTAGCGGCGAGGTCAACGCCATCGGACCTGTACAGTCGGCTCGAGCGTGGGGAGCCGAACACCCGTGCAGGCGAGCTCTTCACTGCACTTCAATACACTAAAAAAATATACAAGCCTTTGCTCCGCACTGTCTACGAGATACGGGAGACAATGTGGCCCCTTCCTGGCAGGCAAAAAAAAAAGAACAACATGCGACGCAGGTGATATCGACAGTAAGTCTTCATTAAAAACACGCCCTGTCAAACAAGCGGCCCCAAATGGAGGGAGGATACCACGCGCCTGAAGACATGCATAAACTGGAGTCCCCGAGATAAGATCAGGCGACGTGATCCCGGCGTAAAGTGTTGGGCAAGTTCGTGTTGTGCTGTGATCGCTGTCCGTTGGCTTAATAAGGCTACCACTGATATCAGCGCGCACTGAATTATTCCAAATTAGGCGCACATCATAACAACTGCTGCACTTCTGAGAACACTCGAGCAGACAGTCAAGCGACTGCTCGTCGTTCGCTATCTAGAGGCAAACAGAACACTCGTTACAAGTTCAACAATTGTGAAGACAACCACCAAAGTTGTGGGGACCAAAATTGTGGGGACCTTTAAGGTTATGAATCAACGACGTTAACGGCTCCAGTTTGCCAGCACCTCATTTTCGCAAATTAACCTTGCTACCCGCTTATTCACTAATATTTCGCTTGTACCCCTATTAACCCACACATATCCATACAGTCGTAAGCAGATCAATTAAGGGGAAATGAGGGTGCTCGTTATAATACATGAAAGAAAGAAGGCAACAGTCGGCGAGGCCAAGGAAAGAGTTGGGGATGACACTTTATGTGTTTTTTTTTAATGTTTACTTGGATAATCACAGAAATTAGTAATGTAATCTGTTTAGTAGAAAGATAATTAAACACAAAGTAGAAGAAAAAACAACGTGCCGATGGTGGGAACCGAACCCACGACCTCCGAATATCGCGTCCGGTGCTCTTCCAACTGAGCTACATCGGCCGCTGGCCCCCCTGCTACTAGCTTGGGTATTTTAGTTGTCTGTATACGAACCTTGAGAGTTCACCAGCGCCACCCTCAACCATAGCGGCGTAAGTGGTACGTCCTTTGTTACCGCCAGCGACCGCCAGCGTCACGTAGAACGTGATCAAGAGCGAGGGCGAAAGCTTTGCTAGAACCCTCTTACGCTACCTATGGCTCCAAGACTGCCAGAACCGAGACCCCAGTAAGCTACAAGCAGATCAATTAAGGGGAAATGAGGGTGCTCGTTATAATTTTTTTCTTTCATTCATACAGTCGTAAGGTATACCATATTGTATGAGAATGCCCAACGCAAATATAGAGCGCCGTTTTAACCCTGCCATACGAATGTGCCTTCGTCGCCTAGAGGCAGCGCCTAATGTAACTGTCCTGGATTACGATCCTACCCTCCGATCACGATTGTGAAGTTTAATTTAGCAGCGCCTGTTAGCTCGGCCTTGTCACGCGGCCTCATGGCGTCATACAATCCGACGACAAGTAAATGCACGATCATGCATCACCTGTCAACAATATGCAAACTGCCAGAGTCTTGCCAGTTATTTTTCGCTCACAGCGCTGACAACGCCGAGGCTGGATTTTCTGGAGAGCAGGACCTCTAGCGCTATCGCGTTAACATATATAGGCCGTATTAGAACGGCACTTCCCGGGCACCTCACCATACGTTCTTCCAAAATGCCTGTTTTCCTCCGCCCCATGTTCCTGTCGGGAAAGACTTCTGGTATTCCGTAGCTTCGCCTAGAGCACAGGTCGAAGGCCGCTCGCCTGTAGCTACTCCGAATGAGGAAAAGCACCAAGTACGCGACAAGCAACCAGTCGTTATCCAAGCAGAACAGTGGAGCGCAAAGGTTCGCTGGCTGCGTCAAAGTCTCAGAAGACATTTTGGCTCTACAACACTTCTAAGCCTGAGACCACTAGGCGCACAGAAACTATACTAGAAACACATGCGTTTTTCAGAACAAGCTCAGCGACGAGTGCTGAACATAGAACACGCCAACTCCGAACTACCCGAAAAGTTACGACAGCCAAGCGCCACCCAGGCAGGCGGCCGGAAGAAGAGTGTGTGCGGAAGGCGTGTCCTTCGCCGTCGCTTATCCTCTCCGACGACCCTCAACGTTGCCTTTACACCACTGCGCTTTCGAAATACTGTGGCCCAAAGAAGAAGCACAGTGGTCGTGCCCAGGACGCGGGAACCGGCGGGCAGCGGCCCACCACATGCGTCGTCACGATCGCCCGGAAGCCCCGCACAAGGAAAGCAGAGAAACAATGACCGGAGGTTCAGAGGGAGGAGATTAATTGGAATCCGCGTTCCGGCAGGCCGCGCACGCCTTGGCGAGAGAATGGAGGATACGTGCCCGGGGTCTCTCTTTCGGGCGCAAAGTGATTCGCCGCAAATTGAAACGGGACAAAAGGCGAGAACGGAGGAAGACGAAAGCTATAAAGTTTTGTTCGTATATGTATACGAGGAACCAATGAGAAGAATGAGGCGATCGACCAGCGTTTAACGTCACATGTACGTGCAGAGTTTATGATCGCTAAAGTGTGCTTGGTAATATATTCCATAAGCTTATCCACCGAAGTTCACGTATGAGGGCATTGCAGATAAGCCGCCGCGCTGGTTCAGCCGCTGTCGAACTCGGAGACTGAGCTCCACATGTCGCGAGCTCGAATCCCGCCGCGCGGCCGTATTTTCAATGAGGCCAAACGCAAAAACACCCACGCGTTGTGCGATGACAGCGCGTTTTACGAAATATAGTGGCCGATATCACTCACGGCGAATGCGGTTGCAGCCTCCATCATAGCCCTACAGCAACTCCGGAGCGTGAAACCCAGATACAAGACCGCACCAGCATTGCGAGTGGACGGACGTACTGTTATCGTATCCGCTCCGGATAGAGGGCTGGGACGGACTCCATTCTCCCCAGGAAGGTAATCATGGATCTCCATGATACAAGGGTAACTTTTTTTTTCTTTTTTTACACAACGTGGAGTTTTGCAAAAAAAAAAAAACAATTTTCCCAGCATTTCACCCCACATAAGCCGAGCAACAGGTAAGGGACAAACTTGCACGCATTGTGTCCCTGTTGGGTAAATGGCAACACTGAGAATTGAGCCCCGCTCCTGCCGCGTTTGAAACGGATGTCCAAACCAGTTACGAAACAGCTACAGTAGTTAGAAACTTAAAGTAACTGTTTCATTTATTTCGCATCATTACATCGAAAGCGGCTGAGAATGACTTCATTGGTGACGCAGCATGCAGTGTAGCACCACGCGTGACGTCACTGCAACGCACAACGCTGAGTGGTGTGAACACAGTGACGCCGGATGAACTGTACGGAGAAGAAAATCGCTAATAAGGCGATATGTTATACTCGCCAACGCGGACAGCTGTCTCGAGACATGGCACTGCGCAGTAGCAGTCCTGCAGTACTTTTAGCGTCAGCTTGCGGGCCCTGCGGCTCAGGAAACCCGACATTGTCGGCGTCGCCAGTAAGTTCATGCCGAATAACACGAGGATTATTAAAAAAGGAAATCACAACAAATCCAAGCGAAGCAAAAACTGTTGAGGAAGATCGTATAGCATAGAAAAACAAGAATATCGAAGAACAAATTTGTGTAAACAGGACGGGGATGATGGGGGTCGAACACACGGGCCCCTTGATTGCGACACATACTAAGCCTTGAAGGCTCGTTTCTTCACTAACGACGATAGAGGTTCACTAATGGTATCGGGTTCCGCACTTAAGCCTCAGCATAAGCGCCCTCCCAAGATTTTTTTTTTTTTTATCCTTCGTTTAACTTGCTGCTGCATTGCGGTTATTTGCTATGTATGTTTATTTCCGTATTCAAGGCTGCACTGTTTAGAACTCCGTGACGGTTCGTGTCATCCACCCGAAACATATGGACCTGCCTCGGGTATAACACTCATACACATTATGGGGTCACTCTGCAGCCAGCGGGCCGGGAAGGCGAGCTTCCGTGTCAGCTACAAGCAGGCGTTGCACGTACGCGACACGTTTCCCCAGCTCGTGCACCACAGTCGCATGGAGTCACGGCTGTTTCAGAACGGCAGAGCACACCAGGTAGTGCAGCCTAAAGCAAGGTAAAGCGCAATGCGGAAGAACTTATCCCGATAAATAATGAGTTCTCTGGACTGACCAAGTCGTCCTCATCCACCGACTGCGGGTTCGCAGACAGGCGGGCAGGGAAGCGGTCCGCCCTGGAATTTTGCAAGTACATAAAACAAGCCGGTTGCCCTGTTCCAATTGCGAGCTCCCATTTTAACCCTTGGAGTATTGCCTAAAACTAAGAGCAATTGTTACTCCCAAACTTGGGAATGCGCCCTTCGCTCAGTGACCAGCGACCCGCCTTGATATCACGTCATTGCAGACGGATAGAGAGACGTCCGAGTCAACACGTCTATCGAGTCACGGCCGCCGCTAATTTCGTTCACTCGGACCACGATTGAAAGCACCACAGTCGTGGCACGCGAATGCGCCAGTCACGCGATATTTTTTTTTTTTTTTGTATTTCGCGGACTTCCTTTAAGCTTTGAAAAACGATACAGACGAGGCTTTCTTCATCGGAAATAAATAGAATGGTGTTTTAGAAAGCGCTCTCCAACTCTGCAATCACATTTACTATCTAAAGGCAATACTTAGTAAATTAGAAAATGATCTTAATTACGAATCAGTCAATTGCAAAATAAGAAAAAAATGCCTGTGGTGCGCCAGATGGCTAGCAACTGTATACAAGTGATTTCTCTGGCCTATCTCAAATGTCTTATTCTTTAACCCTTGGCTAAAGGGTTAAAGAATAAGACATTTGAGATGAGGCTAAAGTTAGGTTGGGCATCCGGTTAAAAATCCCTATTTCTGTTTTGGCATTGTGTTCGCGGCTCTCAGGCTGAGCTGACTTTTCTACCCGATTGCGCGCACGCAGCCACAAAGCCCTGAAGTGCCCGATCATAACACGTCCTTCCTACCCATAACGCGTGATTCCCATCGTATGAACGGTGGTGCCGGGAAATAGAGAGAACTTCTCCGGTGCTCCCACTGGTGCTACGCGTGCTGACGCGCAGAACGAGAGCGGCAGCATGGCGAGTCACGGGGACACGAGGCATACCAGTTCAGTGGCGCGAAGCTTCCTTCACCACTCTAGCCGGACATACGCAAGCCCTTAACGTGACCACGCAACGTAACTATAGGACCGTGAAATTTTGCGTGGCGGACCCACGATGAGGAACGCTGCAGTGGAGAAAGGTTCGGGATAAATCACGGCCCCTTGCGTCGATTGAAATCGCACTGCCCACGAGTGAAAGTGTAGAGTGAGAAAATGTCCGTGAATCACAATGAACTCTCTCAAGCTCATCCGCTGTCTACTATAGCTGGACAGCGGAGACTGCACACCAGGTATATACCCCAACGTTCTATGTGTACCCTGTATATATAGCGAACAGCCTGCAAGCCCCGCCTGCGAGAGCCCTTCTTTCTCTCTCTTCATCTGTCGCATTTTTCATCATTTCTGCATTCCGCCTAAGTCAAGCAGCGCAAAGCCGGATATCATGCAAGCGGAGCAACTAGACAGTAGTTTCGTTTCCACAGCCCTAACGGGACCGTGGACGAAGTAAAGAAACAAATGCCACATGCACAGGCGCGCGATGGAAATGATGCATGATAACAGCGCAGCTAGCCCGACATGTTTTGCGGCAGGCGAAAGCAGCAAGCACCAAGCCGCGAGCGTATTCCCCGTCCCAGCCGCATCCACACGTATACGACTGAGAAAGGTATACCACTGCTCGAATTAGCCCAAACACAAAGTGCTTGCGCCCACAACTCGGTCCGCCGCTGCTCCAACGGCCTAGATGCTGCAGCTTCGGCGCCCGCCTATACCTCGTGCAAATGCACGAGGGCGAGCTTCGCTCGTCCGCGCATCAGCTGCTTCACGGTGCGCCAGATTCAGCTTCATTAAAGTTCCCCGTTCCTCAATCCGCGTTATAACCGGCCCGCAATTCGGCCCCAGCTGTTTACCATCAATATGTACCCGGACACCAAATTTAGCGCCCCCGATTTCGGCCACAGTACCTGCCTGGGCTACATGGTCGCGCTCGAGTAAAAGCCCGAAGTCGCTCCCACGTGAAGTTCTGCCCCGACTGTCATTCGGGCACCCATGCGTTAGCGGCGCTCCAGCGCCCTACTGTCAGCGCATGAACAGACAGCGATGCGAAGAGTCGCCGCGCGCTCTGCTATATTGCAGCAATCGCGGCAGCGCCGCTGCTCCCGTTCCACGCCGCTACCGGCGTCAACTGCAGTACCAGCCAATGCTTGGGTGTGCACACACGCCACGGGAGCGCGCGCCAGCGGCTTCGTGTTTGCAAAGTCCCTTTACATGTTTGCACAGCGAAAGACAAGGCGGCCGCTGTATATATAGAGCAAACAGGGCTTCCTCTTGTGCCAGCTGATCGGCGGCGGCCCAAGGGAGACCCGCGCTGGCAATGAGCACGTGCCGAAGAGTCGCCGCATCCGATGATTGAGCGGGAGCGGCGCGACCGGCCTGTGCCACTAGCGACAGTACACAAGTACTATACGCGCAATGCACGCCTATATAAGCAGTAAGGAAGGCAGCGCTTAGTAAGCGTACAACGCCAACGGCGCCGCATCAATAAGAACCCCCCTCCCCCTACCCTCTCTCTCTCTCTCCCCCTCTCTCAGGGAGGGTGATTTTGACATGGACAAGCGAAGTAGCAATTAAAAGTTGCTGAATGTAAATTTGAGCACGCATGTGAGAATACTCCGTATTCTTGAACAACGAATAGATTATTTTCTATCCTATTTGATACACAAACCAAATGTCACATGTTCTACTATTCCAATGGCTTGTCAAATTATTCAAATAAATGAAAAAAAAAAACTGCTTTTGTTCTTTTCCATCGACGAGTTACAAAAATGGTCCACTGATGATTCGCTGCATAGCTGCTTCCACTAGTAGTTTGCAGTCGCCAAAAAATCAGTTTGTTGCCTGAATGCGGCGGCCCCTCCACACGGCCACGTTCAGAATGCGCATACACGGCATCAAAGGTTCGAAGACGCAGCAAGGCTCAGTCAGGATGAGCCCTAACCGCAATGACCAATGACCAGTTTTCGGGACATTGGTCATAGCATACAAGTGAACGAGTAAAATAAAAATAGCCCGAAAGACCGGACAGAAGGACTCGTTCACTTCCGAAAAAAAAAAAAAAGGCAGCAAAGCTGGACCATTCATATTTCATTCGAATTCTAAAAAACGCTATTGGTCCTGAATTACCGACATGTTTCATTTTACACTGTTCCATAGAGTTTCTTACTCTTACCTAGAGGGAAAGCTGTGCTGCCGTCTATGGGAGTTTACATGGAGTTTCCAGACGGCCAGTTCAGCCACCATGGGCGCTCAAAGCATCATGGGCCGGAGAGCTACCGAGTGCAGAACTACAACTTTTGGCTAAAAGTAATGCAAAGATAAACGTTGTTCTACCGTAAATAATGTCCTAAGATTGAATATTGTGACTATAAATTGCAAAAAGAGAGAGAAACAGAATGCCAGTTTGAGATTTATCCAATATAAGCGATGACCCTTTCTCCTATTGGCTTAGTTTTGAGCAGCACAAATACCAATATTTCACAGTTAATAGGCACACTTTGAAACAAAAAAAATGTTATGAAAATATTTATCGTTGTGCAATCACTTAAGGAAGTTTTTAGTGGCATTTCGGGAAACAAAAACCATTTATTGGCGACGTCTGCTTTTGCGCCTTCGCTACTATGGCTTTCGCGGTCTATGTACGCACCTTCAGATGATGATAACAAAAAAAGAAACATTGCAGTAACGCCACTCCACGTACCCGAGAAAAACCGACTGTCCCGCAACAAGTAGCACACCGGCCCATGATTCTTAGCGCGCCCATGGTGGCTGAAGTGCAGCGCCCTCAGCTTTCCCTCTAGTTAGTGTAAGGAACTCTATGCACTGTTCGCCCGCCTTGCAAACGTCGTGGTCTTCTCAGCGTGGCATGCCACGCTGAGAACTCTGGCTGCAGCCAGAGTTGAGAGAGGAAAGGGCACCTTCGAACCACGGCTTGAACCGTGCGTTCAGTACTGTGAAAAGCACCCTCATCATCAGGAGAATGCGACCACTGAATCTAGCAAAGAGAGGCGCCGAAGAGGAGGCAAAAGTGACGCAATTACTAACGCAGTCGATTTACAGGCGGAAATCCACTGCAGGTGTTACACGGCGTTTTGGCAACGGCTTGCACTTCTAAGCCTCAGCCCCTATGAAAGCCTGCCGCCTTGATCCAAACTATATTCAGACTGCATGATTTGATTGTCGATCTCTAGTAAATCAAACTCTATCTCCCTACACTACACAAAGTCGTGACGTCGTCCGTGCACAGAAAAGGACTCTGCGATCACCACTGCGTATAGGATCCGTCGCCAAGAAATTACGCCGACGCACCGAAGTTTCCTTGTAAAATATGCCGTAGACGGCAACACACGCATTTGAGCCTATAAAACAGCCATATTCCGAGAAGGTAACGTCCTCGATATGAGTACGTCGTTGCCTATCGATACGGGCCAACAATCAGTTTCTTTTCAGTACGCATTTAATTAAGAACGCTCGGATTTTTGGGTCACCGTATGGTATTCATGCGCTTCTTTTTTCTTTTTTTACCAAGCCTGCACATAGCGTCTAGCTTTCCAAATTCTGCTAGCTGCTTTCACTATGCGCACCTTTGCCTATGTGGCCCTCCTGGGAAACGTGTCAGTGTTCAGGTGCCTTGCACGCTGCAGAGTCCTAAAGCGTAGGTAATAACCTCGTTTATCACGAGGCGGCGGCAAAAAAGAAAAAAAAAAGAACACACGAGAAAGAAAAAAGTGCAGAAACGCTGGAGCCTACAGTCTTCCCAGAAGGAGGAGACGACGCGCGTTTGCAAATCTGTCTCGCCGCCGACACTTGTTTTTTTCAGCACGGCCTGCGTGCTCACCCAACCTTGCGTAGCAAAGGCCCGCTCGAGAGCACATTGCGCGGCAACCTGCACGCGCAAAGCTGCACGCGAAAAACCACTACAACCAGCCTCGCGTGGTCCTGCAACGGCCATCACGCAAGCTTTATCTATTTCATTAACTTGTTCGTTCCTCGTGAGCCTCAAAGAAAAAGCCACAGCGAGGAAAAAAGGTGACAAGAAAGGAGGCGGAGGACTGGGAGAAGAGGGAACAGAACCGCAAGAAGGAATGACGGGCAGATGTGGAGGAGGAAGTTCCCTAGTGCACAGCGAAGTTACGAACAAGCCACGTAAGGCACGAACCACGCCGTATGAAAGGGTACCTTCGAAGTAATTCCCATAGATAGCTGCACACAGCTTATATCTATATATCACGCGCATCTCGCGCAGAGGAGTCAAACACGAGGGCCGCGGAGCGGTGTGTTGCGGCCCGGGACCAGCTCCAAAAGTTTCACCCCTTTTAAGAGTCACCACCCGACTCGTTTTCCAACTGCAATAAGCTAAAAACGCCTCGTTCAAAGACGGTACCCGGTTTATTTATTTGTACATTCTTTTTTTTTTTTTTTTTTTGTAAAATGAAAAGGGGCATTGGCCCCTCAATATTCGTGTACTTCGCAAGGGTATCAGCTGCATTCAATACAGAGGCGCCGTAGAACACGCCCGCTCTGTCAACTCTCAAGTGTAATTTTTTTCGAGGATAATTAAGTGATCATGCCATTAACCGTTGCGTGCGTTCAGCACATCTCTCTGAGCCATCCTTAAGTGGTGGCCGTCCGGCGTTCAGCTTGGGAGAGTGCGGTCTGGGAATGATACATTTTTGTCCAGCTTTATTTTATTGTTATTCTTTCTTTTTCTAATCGTTCTATGCGTCCATTATAATTATGTGGTTTCTTTTCTTCGTTACTTCCCGGCTCCTTACCCGCGTAGGGCGAAACGTTTTCAATTCGGCCCGCATAGCAATACGAGTTCGAGACTCCTGACGTAGGAGGCCGCCTAAATATATTCAACACCCGAGGCCACCAAGCGCTGCAATGGTGAGTGCATAGGGCTGTTGACAGCACAGGTAACAATAAATACGAGGCTCGTTAGCGAGGAAAGCAGGGAATAGAAAAAAGTACGAGTTCTACTGCTTCGTGGATATAATCACATTTCTAAAAACAGTGCGAAAGCAGAATGGCGTTCGCGCGATCGTAGTTCGAAGAATCAATGATCTATGCGATATTATCTGCGACGTGGCTTGATCTCATTACAGTTTACGAGTAAGGGCAGCTCAGCACAAACCACTGGGTACTTGAGCGGGCTGGTCGCGGTTTCAGCTTGAGAAGAAAGAGAAGGAAACGTACAGGTGCGCACATAAGCGAAATTAAAATCACGCCTTCCCCACTGGAAATAAGAAATCAATATTTAAACAAGTGAAAGGCCACTGGCGTCTACTACCAGTTCTCACATACCACGTCTGCAAGCTTCGATTATGCCGCGTGTAAAATGGTAGAAGGAAAAAGCGTGCTCCGATTACTTTTGTCCGCAACCGTACATTCGGCGAAGAGCGACGACATTCGAATGCGGAATACTCGGTCATGAGGAAAGGAAATATGTCGCAGTACTACATTTGTTTCAGACAGCTGCAGAGCTTAAAGCAGCCCTATGACCTATGTAGGAAGCTCACGATTGCAGTGTTGTATATGCGCTCACGCTGGCCTTGGTATAGCTAACGCAGCAGCGGCGGGCGACAGTATTTCATTTATTTGTCCCTTAAAGGGCCGAAGGCTTCGAGGCGCTTCGCTTAACCGTGGTACACAGTGCAGACAGTGTATTCTGCTTGAATATAGGGGCAAAAACACTGCAGAGCTCTTTGATGGTTTGCCAGAAAAAGCGAGGTCCCAAATGACGCGCTGCACGAAACACGTACTGCACACGTACGGCTCTGCGCTCGTTGAGTCAAGCAACAACGGCGTGGGTCAAGAATGGTATAGGACAAGATAGGTGTGGGACAAGAATGGCGAGGAACAAGAACAATGTGGAACAAGGCTTCCCGGCTTATCGCCGAAGTGAGATCCACCTCCACGAGTGTATACAATATGCGCCGTTTGTGGCAAGCGCGCGAACTGCCTCCGTGCTTCAATCCCATGCCGCTTAAAACTTATAAAAAAAAAAAAAAAGAGCAGAAGCAAAAACGGTCGATTTGTCAAGATACAGGTAGGCGTGTGGCCTCGAGCCACGGTACGGGCCACCTGCACAACGGCGAACTTAGCAAACTGGCACAACATCATTCCAACTAACTCGCATGGAATGACGACGGTAGAGAACGCGCAGCAATCAACTGCGCAGCACAATTCGTCGGCCCAATATTGGTCCTGAGCTGGCAATGTCTGGCCCCACATAGGACCAATACATTGCCAACATACTGCAATATTGGGCCGACGGTTTGTACTGCGTGCTTAACAGGCATACATATATGCAGGTGAACGTAACGCAGAATGCAAGACGTTGGCATGAGCGAGAAAGAGAGAGGGAGAGAGAGAGGGGGTGAATCGTTCAGTGCGAAGATGCTTCGCTTAGGCGCCTAATAAATCAAACTGGTTTGTCACGAAACGCTCCAAAAGTCCCGACGCCTATTTGGCATTCCGTTCCATTAGGGGGATTCTGATGAACAAAACGAACCCTGATTACACGCAACCTGAGCTACGGAGGAATGAACCGGCGGTTGCGTGACTGTACTCGCTATCTCATCTGTGGCTTCCAAGACGAGGAGCGCTGCTGGTCGGACGCCCAAACATCCTGCGAGGGTCTCGTCACCACCAGGTTCGAGTATGGAAATCGAACACTGTCAGCGCACACGCCGGCCGCCGGGAAAGAAGCTTGTCGGCCTCACCTCGTCGCGAGCAGTCGCGCCCACCGCCCGCGGCTTAGCCGATCGGGCCTGCATCATCGCCCTCTCGCGTGTGTAACAGAGGCGACCATCAGCAGCTAGACGGCTCGTAAACGCCCGCGCGCACAAAGCGCGCCGCAGCTGGAGCCAGGGCAATCCTTCAGGGCGCGGAAGGAGACGGTCGCCGGCACGCCTCCTCGCGCAAAGGATCGGGGGAGCGCGACGCTACGCTCCTCCACCTCGCACCGGCTCTGAGCGGCGCCGTTGGCCGCCGCGCCGGTCGATTGTCCCTCGCCGCTCGTTCTCTTCTCGACCCACGACGATCTCGCGTTCCCCGTATACTTTCTTCACGCCGCCAGTGGTCATGGACGTCGCCCAGTGTGTTATCAAGCGGGATCATTGTCCGCGCCTCACTTATTACCGCCCGATGATCACAACGCGGCACCTAGCGGTTCTCGCGTTTGCGCTAGTTTGCTTCGTGTCGTTCCCACGACATGGTCGTTGCGCCTGCGCAGTAGGCACCACCCGGCTGATGCGGCGCAACACTACGCTAGTGCGTATCCGCTCAGTTAGAACACTGCATAGTTTTGGAGACGCCATCACGTAGAAGTATAAGGGGATTACCGAATGCCTAGGTGTCAGCTGCGCGAGTGCCACCTGGTCTGGTAGATTCCACGACGCGTGCGATGCAGGCAGCCGGTAAACTGGTAAATACCTTCAATATCCCCGTCCCCGATATGCATAAAAACTCCGTGAGCGCCAACTACTCGCCTGCGTGCAACGACTTGACGCTGGCCACAGCCATCCGTCCTGGTCACATGACGAAGCCTGCGAGGAGCTGTTCTTCGCGCAGGTGGACCGGTAACGGCAAGAGTTACGCTCACAGGGCATTCAACTTCAGCGATCCAATTGTGCACCTGTGATACACTGACATCTAGATAGCATCCACTCTATTATAGTGTGTGTGACCGAGTGCAAGACATGATACGCGAGGAGCACCTGTACAGCGACTCGTCTGCCGGAAAACGAAAATTGCCTGTACCTCCAGTCATGACGTCACTGATGAGGATAAGAATCGGGCGATATTTTGTTACTTGACATTCGGGTGACAAATCGAGAAATTTTAAAATTCAGCCTTTTGTTTTTCTTTCTGTGGGCTCCTTTTTAACGGCAAAACAAAGATTTCCTGTAAGCGCTATAGACCAATCGTCGGACTCAAGATACCCAACTATTTTTGTTGTTGTCGTTTTTGTCTATTTCGCAAACAACATGGTAACACCTGGTTGCACTGGCAAATTCTTTAATATCAGTTGCTTCCTTATCTGTTGCAAATATTAAGTCACTTACGCTAGCAGCATCCAACACGGCCCTTCCGCATGCCTGCGAGGCCTACATTCATTCAAAGTTACCATTTTAGGCGTCATTATCAACAAGCCGATATAAGGAAGTATAACATGGAGAAAATTGAGCATGCTGTAAAGAACAGGGGAAGCCTTAAAGCGGTAAAGAAGAAATTAGGCATAGGCAAAAACCAGATGTATGCGATAAGGGACAAGGCGGGCAACGTCATCACTAATATGGACAAGATAGTCAAAGTAGCCGAGGAGTTCTATACAGATCTCTACAGTAGCCAAAGCAGTCAGGACCGTGACGAGATTGCCGGTAGGGAAAAACAGTCAGACGTTCCACTAGTGACAAAGGACGAGGTCAAGAAAGCACTAGAAACTATGAAAAGGGGGAAATCAGCTGGAGAGGATCAGATAACTACAGATTTGCTGAAGGACGGGGGGGGCGGGGGGGGGGGGGATCTCGTGCTAGAAAATCTGGCCACCCTGTATAAGCAGTGCCTGGTGTCATCGACCGTACCGGAACCATGGAAGAATGCAAATATTATCCTCATTCACAAGAAAGGGGACTCTAAGGACCTTAAAAATTACAGACCAATCAGCTTACTGTCTGTTACGTATAAGGTATTTACTAAGGTAATCGCTAATAGAATCAGGACAACCTTAGACTGCAATCAAGCAAAGGATCAAGCAGGGTTTCGGAAACGGTACTCTACTATCGATCATATCCATACCATCAATCAGGTGATAGAAAAATGCTCGGAATATAACCAGCCCTTATACATAGCATTCATTGATTACGAAAAAGCATTTGACTCAGTTGAAACCTCGGCGGTGATGCAGGCGTTGCGAAATCAGGGGGTAGACGAGCCGTACGTGAAAGTGCTGGAAGATATATATAGTGGCTGCACAGCTGCATAAAGAAAGTAACAAAATTCCCATAAAGAAAGGTGTTAGGCAAGGAGACACAATCTCCCCAGTACTATTCACAGCTTGTTTATAGGAAGTATTTAGAGACTTGGAATGGGAGCAGTTAGGGATAAGGGTAGATGGAGAATACCTCAGTAATCTGCGATTTGCTGATGACATTGCCTTGCTAAGCAACTCGGGGGATGAACTGCAAATAATTATTGATGATCTAGACAGGAAAAGTAGAAATGTAGGCTTGAAAATCAATATGCAGAAGAAGGTAATGTTCAACAGCCTCGGAAAGGAACAGCAGTTTACATTAGGTAGCGAAGTACTCGAAGTAGTAGGCGAATATATCTACTTAGGACAGGTAGTAACCGCAGATCCGGACCATGCAAAAGGAATAACAAGAAGAATAACATTGGGATGGAGCGCATTTGGCAAGCACTCACAGATTATGACTAGCAGCTTACCGGTATCGCTAAAGAGGAAAGTATATAACAGTTGCATCTTACCTGTACTCACCTATAGGGCTGAAACGTGGAGGCTAACCAAGAGAGTTCTGCTTAAGTTGAGGACAACCCAGAGCGCCATGGAACGAAAAATGGTAGGGGTAACATTAAGAGACAGGAAGCGTGCAGAGTGGGTCAGAGAAATAACTCAAGTTACCGACATTCTAGTGGAAATTAAGAAGAAATGGACATGGGCAGGACATGTAGTGCGAAGAGAGGATAACCGATGGTCGCTGAGGGTAACAAACTGGATTCCAAGTGAAGGAAAGCGTAGTAGGGGCGGCAGAAAGTTAGGTGGGCGGATGAGATTAAGAAGTTCGCAGGGGTCAAGTGGATGCAGCTAGCACAGAACCGGGTTAAATGGAGAAATATGGGAGAGGCCTTCGCCCTGCAGTGGGTATAATCAGGCTGATGATGATGATCAACAAGCTATACAGCACTCCAGCAGCCTGCCTTCAGCATGGACGCAGCGGTTTTATAAGTGATGTCAATCAAACGTGTGGTCAGAACTTCTCGAACGCATCTTCAATTAAAATTTAAATAAGCTACGTCGTAATCTTACCGGTGCTCACTTAGGTGCTTGAAACGTGGAGGCTAACCAAGAGGGTTCTACTTAAGTTGAGGACAACGCAGAGGGCTATGGAACGAAAAATGGTAGGTGCAAAGTTAAGAAATAGGAAGCGTGCAGAGTGGGTCAGAGAAACAACCCGAGTTAATGATATCCCAGTGGAAATCAAGAAGCAAAAATGGGCATGCGCCGGACATGTAGTGCGAAGAGAGAATAACCGATGGTCGCTTAGAGTAACAAACTGGGTTTCAGGGGAAGGAAAGCGTAGTAGCAGGGGCGGCAGAAAATAATTAGGTGGGCGGGTGAGGTCAGGAAGTTTGCAGGGGCTAAGTGGACGCTGCTAGGACAGGACCGGTTTAGTTGGGGGAATGTGGGACAGGCATTCGCCCTGCAGTGGGTATAGTTTAGCTAATGATGATAACGTGATGAATAACAAGCTGAAAGGGCCGACATAAGCCGGAGTATAGCTTTGGCAAGCCAGTGCGTGCGTCTAGGCGCGCAGAGAATAGGCATCCTAAAAATGTGCTGCCGTCTTGTCCGCTGATGATTTTGCTCCCTGTTAATCAAGTTGATTAGGACTACTATATGCGAAGCACATCGTGATAAATTACGAGGTGACCGGTTGCAGTGATAGCTACGAGGTGCCATACTCGCTTCCCACGAGAGTCCGTTCTTACAGCCTTCTTTTTTCCTTTCTTTTTTGTCTACTGTCCTGTTTTTGCACTACTGATAAGCTCCTCGGAGGCGCAAGTCGTTGGACGATTTCGCTATAGGCTCTGAACTTGAGGGTTAATGAGCCCGGACCGAAAAATGAACGACCTCTTCTACAAAACCCTCCGCGATCCGCTAATTCGCCCGGAAGACTACGCGAGCGATGAGTCGTGCTGCTCAAACAACGGATAACCACCTGCATTCCCGAGACGTTTCGTAAGAGCGCAAGATCACACCGAAGATCGCGGCCGTCCTTGCCAGGACCGAAGACTATGAGGCACGAAGGATCGCCGCTTAGGGGATCGCGCTCTTACATAACGCTTTTCCTGCTCGTTTGCGAGTTCGCGCACTACCTGCGCGTTCTCGTCACTCGACTTTCACCGCGAAAAAAAATCGAAAGCGGAAAGAAAAATGGGAACCTGCCGCGACAATCGATGCATCCCCGCGGAACCTCTGCCCGCCGTCGTCCTTCACGCTTGATGGGCCCAGCTGATTGGTCGCGTCGCCGGCGCGCAACGACGACGGGGGTGACAATGCGAGGCGCCTCCGCGCCAGAAGCAGCAAAATAGCGCTTGCCCAACGCGACAACAAAACCCTTCAGGCGACGGGGCAGACGCGAAAATTGGCGCGTCTCGAGATGCGAAAGGCCAGCCGGTCGCCACCGGTAAGAGGGAAAGGGAAGCTCCAGACAGAGACGGAGCGAGAGCCGCCGGTACGATCGGGGATCAAACGAGACGAAACCCCCACGGTCCTATCAATGATGTGATGCGCCGGACAGAAGACTAGACCAGAAGCAGAGGGAAAAATGCATCCGGCTGATGACGAAGAAGGCTCCATCGACTTCGTAGAGCTTACAGCCGTTCAACTCTATAGACTGTCCTCGCCTAATCAGAAGAAAACGGATAGCCGTGAAGTGGTCGATTCGGGGATATGCGCATCCGACGAACAAGTCTAATGACAACTATACATTTTCTTTGTTTTGGTTAACGGGGTTTAACACCTCGAAGTGGCTAAAGATATGAGAGGCTTCGTAGAGGAGGGCTGAGGAAATTTCTACCACCTGGGGTTCCTTAACGTGCATTCACATCGCACAGCACACGGGCGCCTCCTTGCTTTTCGCCTCCATCGAAAAGCGGCCGGGATTCGATCCCGCATCCTTGGACACGGCAGCCAAGCGCTCCAATCGCTGCACTACCGCTGCGGGGGCATGTTTTCTTTAAGCTTTGCATTTTGCGCTTATGATGCATTCATGTGACTTCTTTTGTTATAACACTGTGTACCAATTAGCTGTCCGTCTGTGAGTTCTGCCATGCAAAGAAAATGCATTTCCATTGGCGGGCCCACATGATTGGCCACGTCGCCGGCACGAGACAATTTGGCACTGTATGCTGTCTGTATCATCATACCCATTTCACTCAATGTCCTTTGCAGTTGGCGTCCTATAGCCTCATTGCGTGGCACAGCTGGCGACAATAGGCGACCCATAACGGCTTTCCGAACCCTCACCATGCAGGTCAGTCGCAGTCCAAACAAAACTCGGGATATGGATGCAAACAGCGCAACTAAACACGACATTCGAATTTGTTTCAACATGCCACTAGGAGTTAATACTATTACTGGGGCTTTTCGTATTTAGGAACTAACAGCTCCCATGCGAGCGCTAACCAAACCCTTGAACAGTTTCGGCATTAGCGTCACGTCGCTTTTGTTCAGTGCATACGTATTTGAAACTTATACATAGCCCCCACCGGCGTGGCGATACGTAATCGGCCAGCGGCAGTGGCTTTTCGACTAACTGATTTCACCGGGGGTGTATGGTAAACTGGGGCATGCAAACGAGCCACCGTCAACAATGACGCACGTGCGATAGACTCAGCTATAAGCGGCGTAGTCCTGCAGGTGCATTTTTCAGCCAAGATCAGCAGTGTAGTTAGCCCAGTAGACGTCCACTGACATTTCCTTCCGTGTGCCGCTGTTTTTCAAACTTCGCTATAAAGCGTCGGTCCGATAATCCACCTCCGTCGTTCTAGGATGTACTCATCCCCGGTCGCGCAGCGACTCTACTCGATGCCAGAGATGCTGGCAGATATATCGCACACGTTCGCGGCAGCAAGCAGCCCAACTATACAGCCGCCAGCCATCGTCGCATTGGTAGACGAAACAGGCCGCGGTGCTAAAGACCACGCGGGATCCGCAGCGGCCCATTTGCCTCCACTTCCCGGTGCAGTCGCGGAAGTCGTACCCAATCGCGCACAGTCCGCACGAAACGAGCCCGCATTCATTAACTATTATTAACGCGCACCACCGCAAAACCAGCTCCGCAACATGCTCATCGCGCGTGCACCCGAGCGGCTGTTTGGCCCGCCGGTTCTTATCCTCCACACAAAACGGACGACACCGCTCGAGCCCACAAATTTCGGCGTTGGAGGACCCGAAAGCAGGGACGTGATGGCGACGATAAGTATAGCGTGTTCAGTCTTCGATTGCACCTGCTGTGCGATCATCTGCACTGGCTGTGAAGTCGATGACGCAGTGCAACCGCACGCTACAATCACGGCGTCTATAGATTTGTCCGAGCATGCACCAATTAAGCCCTCCAAATGCCGCCCAAAGTCTCCTTCGACAGTGGCACGAGTGATTTCCTCATCTGGGTCAAAAAAGAGCGATGTAATTTTTTTTAATACACAGGATTATGTCACAGAATTCACATTTGAACGTATGTTCAAAGCAACGGAGAACGTATTTTTGTTTACAGGTAGGAAATGTAAACAACGCTGCGCACGACCGCGAATAGGGTCACAAATCGTTGCGCAACTTCAGTTTATCTGGCGGACTTAAAAGACGAGAATATAGCTTTTATCTTTGCAAGCCTTCCATTGGTTATTTTTTGTCTTTATATTTTTTTTTTTCTTTTCGCGAACCGCCCAAGTGCAACCCTGGTGGGCCATCCTCGAAGGTTTACCGACGAACGCATCTCCCGGACCTCACCAGACCACGCAATACACATCGACGCCGCGTGCTGTTCACCGGCGTCGACACCCGCGATCACATGGTCTGTGGTGCGGAATGGCAGCGCAGTTTCGACGGCACACGAAGACGATGTGATAACAACTTTAATTTTCCACTAGATAAGGAGACCCCCAATCCCCGCCCCCGACACGCAGGCCTAAGGGACGGGAGCCGAGACCTGACCCTTAGGTTTCGCCTCAACTCTCGTGACACACTGTCTGTCTGATCGGGAGTTGCAACGGCAGCTGATCGCCGCGGGCGATGGAGACAGAGCCCCCTCACGACCAGGTCGACCAGGAAGGGGCCGAGGAAGTTACGCACCGACGTCGTGAGATAAGCGTAGTGCGGTAAGTGGAGCTGCGAGGAAAAAAAAAAAAAAGAAAAAGAAGAAAGATGCTGCGTTCAACGGCACGCAAGCACTTGCGTGTAGCTACGAACGACAGCGCCCGAGAATGGGATATCCACAGTGGGACAAGAAGCCTCCAAAGAGCTGCTTCGATATAAGCGATGTTTCGTAAAAGTGGGAGTCGTGGCGGTTTTTCCAAAAACTAATTCGGACTACAGGAGTGCCCCTCGGAATAACGCTAGATCCGAGGTTCAGCTCCCTGACCCAATTAACGTTCAAACGAGGCGTACTTCCGCGGGCGTTCCTGTCACCGACAGAACCATCAAAAGGAGGCCTATCATCGTCATCCCGCCGGCGCTTCGCGAACAGCGACCAACTGCGCGTGCTTCCTGAGCACGTCGTTATATAGGCACAGGCGGAAGCAGACGTCGATCCATCACAGCCTCACAGGCGACTCGTTATACCTTGCTTACTATAAGCTAACCATGCAGTCGGCTAGACTATCAGGCCTACGCCTTTTTCTGTCTCACCTCATCCATCCCGCGGTGTCACGGCACACACGATATCACCGACCATCGATGCCACGCGTAAGTCACGTCACTGCTTCACCGGAAGTGCATTCACTCGTCTCTTTCCGGGAGGACGCTAGCGGCGAAAGCGGCGGCTGTGCGATTGAATGGACCATCGCCATTCATGAGCGGGAGGACTTTATTGTGAGAAAGAGAATAAATATGTGATAAAAGGCTTACCACAAAAGGGAGCCTCTAACATTGAAAGGAAACGTCGACGGCTATAATAATGCTGCATGGGATGGCATCCATTCGAGCTATATTTAGACCCAATATGAAAGGGAGCAATCAGTTTGCGTAAAAGGACCAACTCTGCGGTCCTTTCCACATTGGAATTCAAAAATGTCTTCGCATATTATAGACATATAGAAAAACTACTTAGAAAGGACGACAAAGTGAGTTTGTCCTTCACGCTTCGGAAGTAATCACTAGATTAACGCCCATACCGTGCCCCCTTTCAGCTGTATCTAGATATAGGCAAAGCAACTCTAAGTACACCCTTTGCCAAGAGATCATCGAGCCTATAATGGGGTTTAACTCTCGGCCACATCGCGTGATTTGTTACGCGCATCTGGGCTTCCAAATCGCTGGTCCTACCCTATAGATGCTGAAAGGTGGTGGTGGTAAAAATTGTATCAGGTGGACCCCTCTAAGGCGTTGTCTACATTTGGTCAGAGTCCTGAGTTGATGGCCCCGTTGGCCACCACTATCCGACCGGCATGTTTGGCCAGCCTCTCCTCGTCAGTCGGACCCGCTATGGACAGGAACTCCCCAAGAGGAAGGGAAGGGGTATAGGCTGGACGCCATCGGGGGGTGTTTGGCAGGTCCGAACGTAGTGGTTCAGTGGTTGGGAGTTGTTGGTATACTCTGGCGCATGTCGAGGTAGCGGATGGGGAAAAATAAATGTTTGTTGAAGACGTTTGATATGCATGCGTCTGAAGTTGACGCCAAGCAGTAGCTATAGTTTTGGCCAGTGTTGGTTACGGTGGTGACGATATTATTTGTGCGCCTGCGGTAGTTACTCCGTGATTTAGATGAGTGAGACCTACCACACGGCTCATAGGCAAATCCTGAATCGCGCTGTAAGGGAAGGGAGGAAGATGGGAGTGAAAGTGGAAAGAAAGAGGAGCCGTAGTGGAGGGCTACGAAGGGATTTCCACCACCTGGGGATCTCTAAAGTGCACTAGTTGGCATTGGGCCGCACGCCTCGCCGTTTCGGCAGCCGCCGGATTCTAACCCGGGTACCCCGGCACAGTATAGTCAGGCATCTGCGCTACCGCGGCGGGGAAACAGTGGGGTAAAAATAGAAACTTGACAAGAAATGGCCGTGACTAGCGGGTCAGGACGACGTCATATCACTTTTTGAAAGGAAGTTAAAAGTCGCTCGTATTGTGGGTTTTTCCTAGGTATAAGAAAAAAAAAAGAAAAAAAAAATAGGGTACACTTTAGTTTACGTTACGAGCATTAGACAGCAGCACTTCTTGGTGGCGTGTCCCGCTCGCGGCCCAAGGTACACAAGTGCGATTCGAGCACCTGAGCAATCTTTATGGCAAAATGTATTGGCTCTGACGTCACGCCCTCTCTCAACCAATCAATGATTTTGTCGGCATGGCACCGGCACATTTTCCGTTTTTAGAGCGCTAAAGGAGCAGTCACCGCCAAGTGCGAGGCCGTCGCTTTTAAAAGGGACGAAGCGAAAGAAAGTGCATGCCGCATTACAGCAACACAGATGGCTCGAACAAGAGCGCTGGATTCCAATCGGACACCGTAGGCCGCGCCGCACGCATTCCTAAAAGTCAACAGCGGACACTGTTTTTGAGCTGAACGTCTGCGCGTTTCACGCCCTCCGTTTCGGTATATGCTGTCCAAAAAACTTGTCACTGCAGAAACTGCATTGGGAGAACGCGAAAACAGGAGTGCTGCCGCTACGTTTTTGAAATTTTTACTTTCTTACTTTTTAATGTGTATTTTTTTTGTGTTATTTCACTTTTCGTAATTTTTATTTTTGTTAATGTATTTTTATTTACCACTATCATTATTATTTTATTGGCATTGTCAGTAATTACCATCATCACTAATTATTATTATTTATTTTTTACATAGTCAGCTATAGCTTTTACAAGATTTTTAGAATTGGTTGCGGGAAAGGAAAGGCGCAGTCTCTGTCACACACTCTCTGAAGACACTTGAACCGCGCCGTAAGGGAAACTCATACCATGCATGCACAGTAGTGCTACACCGGACTAAAGTTTTCATACACAGTTGTGCCTTCACTTTTTGCCTCTACTTTTCGGCCTCACCAACACAGCCAGTTAATGATTTCCAACGAAAAAAAAAAAAAAATCCAGACATACAGCCTCGCACTACACGGCCTTTGAGAGAACCAAGAAAAGATTAAACGAGGCAAAGTTTAGACAAAGACAACCACTTCGCACATCGTAACAAGTATAGCGAGGTACCATGAAGTTCTCATATCGCTCGACCGGGTCGCGTCTCGAGTGGCAAAACGATAAGGCCGCATGCCCCAAGCGACAGAACGCGGAAAAACGTGTAAAAACTTCGCGATAATGCTTTCACCTGAGTGCAGCCTACAGGGCTAACACCGCTGCACATTCCAACAAAAACCTTTCTCCAGAGCAGTGGTCCTTTTTTAACATCAATGCACCGCTGTCACATGATGTGCCAACATTCGGGATATGATAGTTGCAGTCTGACAACTATTTATACACGTAAAGGCACCTTAGAAATTATTTGTTACCAATTATTTACTGTCACTTAGTAATGAAACTTTGTCGTGGCACACAGCTACGGGGAATATGTTGACACTGTGCTCAAAGCCGAAGACAGTTCAGTTGCTGTGAATGTTCAATTATGAACGTTATGAAAAATGTAACTGCATCACTGGCTCTCAGCTTTTTCTGTAAAAAAGAAAAGTTGTGCCAATCAAATGTGGCTTTCCCAAGAAGGCAAATGTTCTGCACCAGGTGCTCTTAAAAGATAAAAAGATGGTATCTGTTTATCGGGGTTTAACGTCCCATAGCAACTCAGGCTATGAGAGACGCCGTAGTGGAGGACTCCGGAAATTTCGACCACCTGGGGTTCTTTAACGTGCACTGACATCGCACAGTACACGGACGCTTTGCTTTTCGCCTCCATCGAAAAGCGGCCACCACGGTCGGGATTCGATTTTGCATTCCTGGGCACAGAAGTCGAGCGCCCTAAACACTGCACCACCGCGGCAGGGTAAAAAGGTAAAAAAAGAGGAGCAAAGCGAAGTATCTCTTTCCCCAACTGCCTATGAATGCCAACAAAGGCTGTTGCTACTCGCAAAAACTTGTCACTATCGCACTCCCTGCAGAGAATGCGGAGCTTCGTAACACAGCCTACAATCCATCAAAGCAGTTATATCGGCACCTACAGCCATGAAAGTTCTACACCTAACCATATACCGTGAACACAGCCCAGCGCCCTTGAAACCGTGAAAAAAATGCACGAGAGCAGTTATTCCCATTTCACCCCGTTGGTCTGGCCATGGTGTGTATGTGATGCTGGAGGAAGGAAAGAACTTAGGAGAGGCCCTGACGTCATTTTTTTGAAGCCGGCGCGGCCGCGCCGCGACCGGACGCTGCAACGTTTCTCCTCAGTCCGCACTTTCTTTCTCCGCGACGCTCACGTGGCCCGAGTTTTCATAGCAAGAGCGTCGCCGTTGCCAATGGCCCGACTAGGCTAACCCTAAATTTTGACGTCACTTCCGCCAAACTTTCTCCAATGCATTGGGAATGGCAAGGGCCTCTCCTAAGTTGTTTCCTTCCTCCATGATGTGATGATTGTACAGCGTTGTAAATAAAATCCCCCCTCAAGTGTCCTTTATTTCTATCCCTTCTATAGGTTTTACCTGCCTCTCTCCTACCCTAACCTACGTCTTTGCTTCTGAAGAAGAAAAGCCAGGAAGGAAGGAGGGGGAGACTGGGGAGACCGTAGAAGGAAGAAGAGAGCAGGGCAAGGAGTGAAAGAATGCGTCCTCGGACATGAATTTTTAAGCCTGAAACCGGCGATCGTATGGCCTGAAAAATAAAATAAAAAGCGGCAGCGGCAGCAGCAAAAACTACAATGCGAGGTAGATGATGAGAGCTTGATTTTCCTACAGCAGGTTAGATGCTGACGCGTGTTTCTTGAAAGGGGACAGGCATTACAAAAGGGCCTTATATAAGCAATAATATAAGCAATACACCTGCAGGGGAATAGTTATCAAGAGCTCTCCCGAAGGATGAGAGGACAAAAGAAAAAAATGGATTAATAACAAATCAGGGGGAAGCCACTCCTGGCAAGCGTGACATTACTAGAAAAAAAAGAAAAGGATTCAAGGGGAAAGAAAAGTAAGAAGTGCTAAGAAGGAAAGGAAACACGCTTGCAAAAACACGTGGAGCTTACGCTGTTACCGGAAAAAAGAAGGGGGGGGGGGGGGTATATACACGTGATTTCAATACACTGTACAATTACTGGTTTAGGTATTGTTTTTCCAACTATTTATGGCGCAGAGGGAATGTATTTAAGGGCATTTTCTGTTCCTTGAAAGTTAAAGTCTGAGTGGAGAATTAAAAAAAAAAATTAATTTAATCAAACGTATTGCCAATCTGATTGAAATGCTGGGAAACTGCTTTCGGGAGATTGTCGCCTGTCTGCCCGATGACCACTTAGCCTTACGTCCATTGATTGCCCCCATCTCTCCGACGTATTGTTTATGACAGAAGGCAAGGTTTACTCTTTTTTATCATCGCTGTGCTGTTTTCTTCTTCCCTGCTCTTTCTGGAAAGCTCTTGATAACTATTCCCCAGCGGCTGTATTGTTTGTATCAGGCGCTTTTTGGAATGCATGTCCCTTTCAAGAAACACGTGTCAGGTGCTGACCCATCCATCACCTACCTCGCATTGTAGTTTTTACTGCTGCTGCCACTTTTTCTTTTTCAGGTCACCGGATCACCGGTTTCAGGCTTAGATATTCATACCCAAAGAAATATTCTTTCACTCCATGTCTTGCTTCTTTCCCCCTCTTTCCCTCTCTCTCTCTCTGGCTTTTCTTCTTCAGAAGTAAAACGTTGGCTCGGCTTTCAAACTGAGGCTTCCCATCTGCGTGGCCATCTTTTTCCTCTTGTTCTACTGAGGAATACATGGCAGTGTTCGTGGACAGCACCTACCATTCCTTTCTTTAATTATACATGAACAAAACCCACCACCACTACTACATAAAGCAAAGAAAGTTTGAAACCGCAATTTCTTGTTTCACAAATTAGTGGTATTTGACAGGAGACAAGTTACTGACGTTTGCCAAAATAAAAAATTAAAAATGCATGTATAACACTTTTTCCACACAATTTTCTAAAACATCCTATGCTTTTTTAACGTATGGAGACATAATACTCCAAGCACTTCAAAACTTGGCTCTGTTCCTAGACATTTGAGAAAATATATTTCTCACTATACTTCCTAGCTCCCTATGAATGTCTGCTCACATGCAATGATGCCCTAAAATACTTATCGGAAATCTTTCCAACAAACTTGTATATGGATTGTCAGCTCTCTGCTAAAATGCACAGTGCACATGGATCCTTCATAAATATGGTGTATGAACAAAGATCAAGTAATCAACACCAGTAAGGTGTACACGAACAGTGAAACGGAGTTAGTTCTTTTGCAGTGAATATGGAGACATCATCTGATTTTGCAAAAATTTTGAAATTAAAACTTGCAACCATAGCTTTGAACACAAAAAGAACAAGAAATGACCGAATTGTATTCCCCAGTCTGACGGCATACAACAAAAAAATTTACGAAACCAAGTGAGGTTGGTTTAAGCGCATTAGACAAAAAGAAAACATGTAGTTTAGATGAACAGGCATTATTCAAATGATGCTGATACACGTTCACATCACAAGCACTCTTTAACAAATGCAGGAATTTTCCTTCTTTCCACGACGCAGCTGTGTGTAGTCATATTTCACTTGCAATGTGTCTGCGAACAAAGAACTTCGAACTTCTATTCTAACTGAGCTCATGCTGCCCTCGCAGCTTCGAAAGAACTGAATTCTGGAGTATAAGACTGTGTACAAGTCTAAGGTCCAACTGCATCAAATTAATGGGCAACAAGTGCTATTACTATTACTGCACCTGCAGAAAGTTTGATGCATTCAAACTGCCATATACATAAGGCACCTCCTTACTTTTAATAAAATGTGAAAACTATAATGTATTTAATTATAAAATGTTCTGGTATCCCTCAAAAGGCTGAACTAAGTTGCAAATTAAAAAAGTATGGAGCTGCACCTGAATATTTTGCATCAGGGTTCAATAATGTTTTTAACATGCCATGGTACGTAGAGAATATTTGGTCTGAAATTTAAAAACAATTCCAGGATTTGAAGGATTTGAAGGATACTCGGGGGCAGTAATGAAGGAAGGCGAGAACACTTTATAAAGATACGAGATCTTCTGACTCTCACTTATTTTAGGTTTCTACCTTCATGGCCACACTATGTGTTTGCGTTTCACACGCCTTTTGGCGAGAACTGTTAGCCTTGATGAGAACAGTTGCACCATTCCTAATTTTAGCACCCTCAAAACTACCAAATGCTCACTGCAGCAGGAATTTGTGCACTTTTTCACAGTTCTGTCCTGGCATTGGAGAAGGTCTCAGGCTACAGTATCAATTCCTTCCTTTTCTAATGCGTGCCGGCTTTCTACTGAGTTCTACAGATTGCGTACAGACATTCTGAGCAATTCTTCATCACTATGCATGACACCTTCAAAAGCACAGCTGAATATGCATGCCACTGAGCTGGAAATATACTCTGTGCTTTTCAGTTCACTTTTCAGAGCTGATTCAGCCACTTCCACCACTTCGGTAGTCTTCTAGCACAGCATGGAACTTAGTCTACATGGAACATTCAAGTCAGCTTTCACCTTCCTCCTATAATCCTCATGTTCGAACTAGGTATGCTGAAACCTTTATTATCCACCTGACATGGCATTCTTGTCTGTACCATACACCGAAAGCACAAACGAAATACAATGGTGCGATGTCAACTGCACTCACTGACTTCAGAGCCAGCTCACTGGTGATGATATATGATAGTGGCATTCACAAGTAACATTTGAGGACAGCAAGAGGAGCAGGAAAAGAAGCACCCCTGTCTCCCTAAATATTTTCAAGGGAGCAATGCACTCATGATGGGTTCCATTTTGAGACAAATTCATTTGCAGCTGTTTGTTCATACAAGAGGAGACAGCCTATAGGGACACAAGAAATCAGAACCAGGAAAAAAAGATTAAATGAGAAGAGCATGAAGTGCATCTTGCAGGATGCACAGACCATTAGAGAAAAAGAAAGTGGCCCACTAGTGAGTGTGATCCAAACAGGTTCAGTGTTGTCCCTTCAAATTTTCCCCAACCTCTTCCTTGTCTTAGTTTCATGTAGACTTGCTTTCTATAGACAAACTAGATCTATATTAATTTTTCAAGAATTCAAATACTGGTTCCAAATTTAAGGAGTTGCAAGGTCCTTAAAAAAAGCTTTTTGAACATCAGTGCATTTTATTTCAAGCACTCGTGTAAACCCTTTGTTAGAAAAGGATTTTCAATGGTACAAAGCCAGTGTTACGAAACATTTTATTACACCAATAACATTCCCTTGAAATAGACCGTACACACCTTTGCCAGGAGGCAGGGCTTTGCAAAATTCTATCTGACAACAGGCCTCAGAGCGACAGAAGGTCAATTTCCGTAAGTCACCTTCAGTGCTAGAACTGAATGACTATGATCAAAGCACACTGTTCACAGCAATGCAAATATGTGTGTCCTCTCCTGTGAATATGAAGAACTCTCGCTGAAACTGCTGCAAACTCGGTGAGTGAGCAACTCCTCTGCTTTCATTCAGGGAGTATACAGACCACAACATTAAAGGCACACTGTAGACTGCTTTGCCCAACTACTTTTGTAGAAGTTCATTGTGTGCCTCTATTTAAGCCTGTCTATGTATGTATTTGCTGGATCAACATATGAATTTGCTGCTGAAAAGAATTCCACAGAAATTTTTGTCCATCACTCTATGCTTGCTCATGACATCTATAATGAAAAGGACCTGATGATCACCCTTTTAAAATAAAGGGCAGAGCACCCAAGGTTAAATTATAGATTACTAGCGCAGAGCCACAGATAAGAAACTGCACCGAAAAACCCTAGACATCTATGTCCTGTAATTTGCTGTACGGTATAAGCTCAGATTTCTTTCTCATATCTTGTTCATTTCGAGGATTATAGACCCGCAGTGAATACAAAGATTTCAGCAACCTCTTGATTAAGGGACATGCACAATGATTGTGAACTGAAGCTGACTTCTGTTAGATTGATGTCACAACAGAGCTGATCAAGGATTTCATGCTTCGCTGTGATGTAGCCATGTTTTTTTTTTTTGGAAGCAGAAATGTATCAAGTTTTTGAGTATGTGGTATAGAGAAAGTAAATTGTATTTGACCACATTCTGGAAGTAAGACACTTTCAGATCAGCCAGCTGCTAATTTCCTACCGGCCTCAATTTTCAGAGTTGATGTTTGGCCTATCAGTCATGTGAATAAATTCATAAATGACATCTTTACATATATTCATGCACATTTCTCTACAATAACTTGAGGATCGTGTTTTAGACTGTTTTTGAAGGCAGTGAAGCAGCAATTTGAACAAGTTGGTACTGGCTCATTACTGAAAGAATCACTGAAAGAATTCCATCAGCCAGCACTCTGTATGACTTGCAGACTAAATTCTCATATTTGGAGAACAAGTAAAATGTAATGTGTCATTGACTTCCTTCCAGTTTGCGTCCATACTTTTGTTCGTGTGGTTCGTTGGTTTTTAGTGGCAAGTCTGTGTATGTCTTGTTGCTTAGATCTATGTCTCTGTTGTAGCATACAAATATTCTTTCAATCATGTTTCATAAAGGTTGGCAAGAGAAACAGCACTTCGTATTTAAAGATGATGTTCGATGATAACTCTGAATTGGCCATTATGCAAAGTGAGCAGGAAGGTCGTGAAGACTTTCACGGATGGGAAGGACCAAACATATGATAGCCACAAGTGCTTCGCTGGGCTGAAATAAAGCTAGCACTGACATCTGAAAATGTCAAAATCAGAATAAAGAGACAAACACACAGTTCGCACAATGAAAAGCTTGTCCTCTAACCATTGAGTCTGGAGGACAAGGAAAACGAAGCAGTTGCGGTGAATAGCAAGTCTACGAAAGCAATTGTCGCTTATCTATTCAAGTGAATGATTCATGTGTTTCTGCATGGCTTCATTTAAATCAAACATAGGTTCAGGTTGCGCCATTGTGATTGAAATACCGGCCTGAGCAAAACGTTCAAGTGCGCGCGCGAGAAAAATGATAAACGAGCGAATTAAAAACAGCGCCAAGGAGCTCGTCGACCGAGAACAGGGCAATGCTCGAGGCGAAACCACGATGCAACCGCCGCGGCTGGCAGAAAAATGCGCTTGCTAGGAAAGAAAAAAAAAACGTAAAAAAGCCGTAATTACGGCACTTCCATTCCCGCACGCCACATGTCATTGTCACGCTTCCCTGAGTACCGAATTAAACCACTGGGCGCACACGAGGAAGAAGCAGGCAAGCCCATCGCATCCCGCCGGAGAATGAGGCGAGAAAATTGGCCAGAGCGGCTCATCTCGACCCCGCGCTACTGCGCGGCGTGCGTGCACCCGCTTGGATCGCGTAGGCCGAGTTCGTATCATCTCGTTCCAGAGATGAGCACGCACACGTGCCAAACCGGGGCGATTAGTAGGCCGTGATCGAGCGCAGTGCGCCGGCAAACGTGGCGCTGTACGTGTAAACAGTGCTCGCTCACGACCGAACAGGAACGAAACGCACGGACCTGTTTCGGCAAGCAGTCGTCGCGGGACGCAACACCGACGCGGGAAGAGGAAAGCGTCGTCGGCCGGTACGGTACTGAGAGGGAAAAAGGCACGACCGGCAACGACAGCACAACAAAAACAAGCCGTCGCTTTTAGCGGCCGTGCAAAACGGCACGCCGCGGCCCGGCACGACAACGATACCGCGCGAGTGTGAGATGCGCGCCGTGCATTTTTCCCCGAGCTAACAATAGGCCTAGACCGGCAACAACACAGCACTCACCGCTGGGTCGTCGACGCCGTGCTGCCCTGAGGTCGCAAATCCAAAACTCACACACGTAATCCGGCCGAGGCGGCGCCTTGTCCACGGTATCCCGGCGGCGAACACAACGACGAGTACGCGCAAAACACAGGGCCCGCTCTTTTTTCCCACAGAGGCACCACCGCTATCCGGTCTGGAGCGGCGCCGCTGATCGTGGTGGAGATTTCAAACGTGATCCCGCCAAAGCGTGCAGGCCAATCGGCGGTCGGAGGAAATGTGAACGTCCGCAGCAGCAACAGCAGTCGTTCACGCCGAGCAGCGGCTCTTACTGCGGCAGACCTCGCATCTTGCCCTGTGGCCACTGCTCCATGCTCGTCGACGAATCTGCAGGTTCGCACGAGCTCCCTGCTCAGAGAGAGAGCGTTGCTCGAAAATCTCGCACGGTTACGAGCAGAGGATGCAGTCGCTACGCTCACCGGCGACCGCTCTGCGGGAGATGGAGCAGGCACAGCGCGGGATCATCCGTCCATTGTAAACGGGAGAGAAGAATCAAGCACGAAGTATAAAAACGCAAACAGCAACACGCAGGCTCATCGGTTGGTTAATTGATGTGGCGCCACCTGTAGAGGACAAGAGTGACTGAAGTCCACAATGGTGCTGTAAGTGCCGCTGAGCGGCAGTACCATCGTGCCTTTCCTGACCCGCTGTAGCGCGCTTTTCAATTTTTTCTTTGCGATACCGCATAGTGTTTCGTTTGTTAAGGTCGGTTTTCGTTATCAATAATAATAATAATAACAAGAGCGGATGAAAGTGCATCCGGGAGGCTTGCTTCTGCGGGTCTCTGCGAGAGCAACCGATGTTCGCGGCTGCGATTTTCGATGACGCGTCTACGGCATGTCGGTACAGAATGTGTCCGCAGTTACTTTCAAGCATACCTACGTTGAGTATAGCAGCCCCAAATGTGTCATTGGATAGCTTATGCCGTGTACAACTGTACTGGATTAATAAATATTAGGTGTTAATTAATTACCGTTCATTATATATTTGCGAATAAACTAAGTCATATGTCATTAGGAACTGTGCGCCTGTACAAGACGTAGCGGCTGAATGCGGTAAGTGACTTGTCGGGCAAATCATGTCACTTACAAGCTTTATCGTGCCACAGAAAGTAGGCTTCTGCGGTTGGCGCGCGGGTATGTTAATTGTTACTATAATCGAAACGTACACTCAAGCCAGTGCAGCAGACTTGTAGTTATGAGCGATCCGCTGACTACAGCGACAGGCGGCGGTTCATGGAGACTGCGTCATTCTTCCAGCGGGGAAGGCACGACGCAGATATCTGCACCCGAAAGCAAAGGTCAGCTAATGGGTCCTGTTGACACATAGTCGGCGGCGTGCAAATATATAAAACTAGTCTTTGGGAGGAGAATGTCGGTCGTCTTCAATGTGCAGCCTGGCTGTCCCGAATTAATCGCCCGACTAGCGGCATATTGGGGCTCAAGGTCCGTAGAAAGGTGGCACCCTGAAATTATATTATGGCGGGCTACGATCGCTCCGTTCACTTGAACTGGCATGTTCGGAGTGAGGTCCGAATACCGGCAACATCGCCAGCAAAATGCGCAACCTCCCGGTAAATATGCATAAATAGTAGCCACTGACAGGAAACTAGCGTCCATAAATTGCTCGATGTTTGGGCCAAGTAGTCGAGCGTCTGTGAATATGAGGCCTTGAACATCACACCTAAATGCTGCTTAAGGTGCCGTAGGAACGGCCACCAAAGTAGCGCTCGTCCCGTCTTCTCCTATGTCTGTGTTATATGCGCTAGACTTTTTATCAATGATTACTCACCAACTAGCCCAGCTTTCTGCCTTGACCACAGTAGCAATGCCTTAACAAAAATGGCCTGGATTTGAGCTATTCGTTCATGGTGGAAGTGAAACTGCAGCCGAATAGAAAAGCACCACAAGAAAGAGAACACGATGCGAGGCTAACAACTAATCTTATTATGGCGCACAGAAAAATGTAAAAATGAAAAGCAGAGGGTGAGAGTGAGGAGCGCTAACACGAAAAATACACCCAGCCGTCGCGATGGAATAGACTCCAGCCGTATATCCCCTATGGCTCTGGTTCGGCCCCTCGACTTCTCGACCCAGCCCGATAGCGTTTACATGAACCTTGTAGCCGATTTTCGACCCGACAACTCAACACGCCGCTTGAGTGAAGGAAGTGGCATTGATGTGTTGTCTGGAACTCATTCTTTCTATTTTGTGTCGGAAGCAAATTCTTTAACTATTTGGGACGTATTTGGGACGTATGGGACGTACGGGCCGCTTCATCTGCTATTTATTGGCCAGAATTTCCCAGCGAGCTGGTATTCGTTGAAATGTTATGCAGTGCACTGCGCCAATAGCCAAATCATGGATACGTATTTCCCAGTGTATAAGACGCGCTTTTTTACAAAATTTTCGGTAGTGCGTTATCTCTTAGATAAACATTTACATTGTATGTTTGAATCAAAGTAATTTGTGCTTGCAATAGTGGTTTTACACGAGTGTGATCCCTCTGTGCCGAACTGCATACGGAGCAAAGGCCCTTGTCAGGCTTCTAGCGTTTTGCCTTTGGTTCGGTTTCTGTAACCAGAATAAACCATAAATTCACTTGAATTTAGTTCAAGTCCAATGCACTACCCCAGTTCGTCATATGTGTGTGTTTTTTTTTCCGTTTTGCGCAATGTTCATAGCCGAACTCTATTGCGAAACGGTAACGGTAGCGATGACTGCGAATACAATATTTACAGTCGTTATAGGTTTCTAGGAATGTACAGCCGTCTCGATGGAAGAATGCCGAAAAGTGGCGACGTCCATGCTGCTCGCCCTTACCACGCTGCCAATGCAAGCCAGATTGAGCCGACTCTCTTGTCCAGTTACGATTTACAACATTGTTTGGTGGTTATTGCATGTGTGTTTTCTCCATCCCGCATGTGCTTTACCGCGTGCGTCAGAGCGCCCGCACGCAGCGGCGATTAGCGCCGTGATTATGAGCGCAAAGAGGACGCCTCGATCAGCGCTGTCGCGAGAAATCTGTGACCGCGTACCAAGATAAAGTGTTTCAAGGCTTTTAGTAATAATAAGGCGTTCCTGCTCTCACTGAGCGACAGTTTTTAACACATAAGTGTTGCTTCACTTTTTTTTTTTTTTTCTCTATCATTCGCACGCGCATGTAACGAATTTTCTTTCAGGCACACAGCAAGCGACGGCCGAGTAAGCATCCATATTCAAGTCGTATTGCCCTAACCTGAATAAATTGAGGTGCGCCTTATACAAGGGCGCGTCTTATATGCCACTCATGCTTGTCGAAAGCTTTTAAACATCAGGGGTGCTTCTTATAAAAAAGAGAATATGGTATATCAGATCCTAAGGAAAACGGTTTATGACTGATTTTCTTCAGCAGGTTGGATAAGATTTCCAAAGATGCTTTGAAGTCGGTAAACAAAAGCCATCGGCCAGTGATTTGGCGCAGGACAAAGGGAACAGCTTGCGAAGCTCAGCTGTCGTGAGGATGTCTTCCACTTCTGGCTGTAACAAAGGACGTGGCTTGTTGAGGACACATAAAGGCCACAGGATGTAGTGTCAGACGCGGTATCTAATAAGAGAGCATTACCTTTAGTAAAGCTATCTTAGAACTGACCCTGGCAATGTTTATTGCTATAACCCTAGTTAGTGAGGCTATTTTAACAGTGCTGTTACAGAGACTAGAGGGCATGCAATGGGATATCATGGGGTTTAGTGAGGTGAGAAGGCCAAATGAGGCATATACTGAAGGGCTGGCATCTAATGTTATCGAGGTTTACCGGAAAGGCGAGAACTAGGAGTAGGTTACCTTATCAGTAAGGATATAGCTGGTAATATAGGTGAATTCTATAGCATTAATGAAAGGGTAGCCGGAATCGTAATTAAGCTAAATAAGTGGTATTAGCTGGAGATTGTACATGCACAAGCATACGATCTTATATGTAGTCATGATGACTAGGCAGTAGAAAGCTTCTATGAAGATGTACAATGAGGTATGGGGAAAGTAAAAACACATTATGCTGTACTGATGGGCGAATTCAATGCCAAGGTAGATATAAAGCAAACTATCACGCAGTGGACGACTATGGCATTGGATTAAGAAATAGCAGGTTGAGTTACTAGTTGAGTTTGCTGAACGCAACAACTCACGAATCATAAATACATTCTTCAGCAAACGGAAGAACCGGAAGTTGACATGGAAAAGTCCTAACGGGGAGGCTAAAAATGAAATTGATTTCATACGGTGTTCTATAACCCTGGTGTTATGCAGGATGTAGAGGTAATCGGAAAGGTGCGACGCAGTGACCACATGATGATAAGGTCTCGAATTTATCTGGATTTGAAGAAGGAACGAAACAGATCAGTAAGGAAGAAGTCCGTCAACGAATAAGCGCTAAGGGGAAAAGTAGATGAATTCAGGCTCTCGCTGAAGAATAGATACTCAATGCTAACCGATGAAGCCGACCTTAGCCTAGAAGCAATGAACAATAATTTCAGAGATATAATTACCGAGTGCGTGGTAGAAGTAGGTGGTATAATTGTTAGAGAGGATAGCGGTAAACTCTCTAAGAAGACTGTCACAAGCTGCCTCATCTATAGAGTGGAAGTTACGGGATATCCTGTCTCACATGTAGAGCTGAACTTACGGGATCTCCCCGCTTCTCCGAGCATGCTTCGACATGAATCCCGGGGCATCGACCGGCCAGCGCGCGTCCTTGACGATGGGCCGCAACGTAATGAGCCGAGAGTATAAAAAGACAGATCGCAGTACGCCTGCGGCAGTATGCTCTGAGAAGGTCCAGTCTTCCGGGCCTCTCTCGCGGCTGCTCTCTCTGAGAAAGTGTCTTGTTTTTCACGGACCCGCGATCAACTCATCGTTTCCCCTCATCTTGTACGGACGCCGCTACCCACCAACTCTGCGACTGCGACGCCTCATCTAACAGGAAAGCCGTGAGAATTCTTTCTGCCATAAACTGTCCGTTAATTGAACATTGCTTTCGCCTTTTTTAAAACCTTGATCTGACTTAGTATTTTTACGCTATGTTTTCTGTGTAACTCTTGCCTCCCCCCCCCCCTTATTATATCTACAGGGTTTTGAATATTTGGGGGCTGGGATTTAAAACATTCCTATGCAAAATCTACAACCCAATTCGAGCCGAAATAACGTTCACAAAGTATCAAAATATAGTCTACGTTATCTGATAGGTGATTCAACATCGTTACTTGCCTAGGTTTTCCGAAATCGAGAAAAAACTGCTCTCGGTGGCGTGCACAACTTTCGCAGGAAAGAGTCGAAACGCTGCTTCGACATGGTGCGTCATCTGTCGAGCAGTGAGGCAAGCTCCATCCCGTCCGTTGTCGCGCTTGCCTCGCTGCCCGACAGATGACGCACCATGTCAAAATAGCTTTTCGACTCTCTTCTGCGAAAATTGTGCACGCCACCGAGAGCAGTTTTTTCTCGATTTCGGAAAATCTAGGCAAGTAACGATGTTGAATCACCTATCAGATAACGTAGACGATATTTTGATACTTTGTGAACGTTATTTCAGCTCGAAGGGGGTAGTAGATTTTCCATAGGAATGTTTTAAATCCCAGCCCTCAAATATTCAAGTCCCTGTAAAATACTTGCTTTGTTATTTTTAAATCTTATTTTATCACAGTGTTTGTTTATTGTTATTTTTTTTCCCTCGTAATATACCGACTCGTCTTTCATCACTTTCGTGTCGTGGCATTTTTTTCTTTTTGTTCTGTTAATATGCAGTGTAATTCGGACTACTAGCATTAAATATCACATTGTCTGTAAGCCAAAGGTGACTTTTTTGAACTTATTCCTCAATCACACACTGACACACGGACTTCACGGGTTGACCGACCTAACTATTAACTGTGTCCTCAAACCTCATAGAGGTATGGTGGGTAACCGTAAAGGGGATCCCGCGCCTCTGTTGACCGTAATGGCGGAGGTTTGTGGCAGAGACAAAAGATTTGATTAATAAACGCCAAAGTATGAAGCCTCCAACCCAACAGACCGGATAGAACCGGAAGAGATATCAAAGCTAATCAGTACGCCCAAGGTGGCCGACATCAGGAAGCACAACATTGAAAAAATTCAGCATGCTCCAAAGAACGGCCGTAACCTGAAAGCGATAGAGAAGAAATTAAGCATAGACAAAAATCAGATGTATGCACTGAGGGACAAGGCGGGCAATGTCATTACTAATATGTACAAGATAATTATGGTAGCCGAAGAGTTCTATACGGACATGTACAGTACCATAGTAGTCAGGACAATAATGAAATTGGCTGTAATGAAGAGCAATCAGACGTTCCGCCAGTAACGAAGGACGAGGTTAAGAAAACCTTACAAGCTATGAAAAGGGGGAAAGCAGCTGAGGAGGGTCAGGTAATTGCAGATTTGTTGACGGACGGATGGGATATCGTGCTCGAAATACTGGTTATCCTGTTACGCAATGCATGACATCGAAGGTACCGAAATCATGGAATAACACTAACATTATCCTAATTTATAAGAAAGGGGACGATAAGGACTTGAAAAATTACAGTCCCATAAGTTTACTATCAGTTACGTACAAAGTATTTACCAAGGTAATCCCTAATAGGATCAGGAAAACCTTAGACTTTTCTCAACCAAATGATCAAGCAGGATTTCGGAATGACTATTCTACCATCGATCATATCCACGCTATAAACCAGGTAATAGACAAGTGCTCGGAATATAACCAGTCCCTATACATAGCATTCAATGACTACGAGAAAGCATTTGACATGGTCGAAACTTCAGCGGTCATGCAGGCATTGAGAGGTCAGGGTGTAGGTGAGCCATATGTGGAAGTACTGGAAGATATCTATAGCGGCTGCACAGCAACCATATTTCTGCGTAAATAAAGTGATAAAATTCCAATTAGGAAAGGTGTTAGGTAAGGAGACATGATCTCCCCAGTTCTATTCACAGCTTGCTTACAGCGTGTATTCAAAGGCATGGAATGGGAGCAGTTAGGCATCAGGGTCGAAGGAGATATCTCAGTAATCTGCGATTCGTTGATGATACATTTTTTTAAAGTAAATCTGGGGACCAACTGCAACTAATTATAAAGGGTTTAGACAGGAGAAGCAGGAAGGTAGGTCTAAAGAATAATGTGCAGAAGACTAAGGTAACACTGAACAGCCTCGGAAAGGAACAGCAGTTTAAAATAGGCAGCGAAGCGTTTGAAATGGCAGACGAATATGTCTGCTTAGGACAGATAGTGACCGCAGGTCCGCACCACGAGAGGAAAATAACTAGCAGGATGATTGGGATGGAGCTCATTTGGGAGGTACTCAAACATTATGACAGATTACCGGTATCCCCCAAGAGTGAAGTGTATAACAATTGCATCCCACCGGTACTGACCTATGGGGCTGAAACACTGAGGTTAACGAGAGAGAGGAGGAGGAAGATGAGGAGGAAAGGCAAGGAGGTTAACCTGTAAAGGAAACCGGTTTGCTACCCTGCACTGGGGAAAAGGGGTGAGTGGATATAAAAGTTGTGAGAGAGGGATGTGTGAAGTTAATACAGTCACAACACAGACATGTCACATAACATCACGTCACAGTCATATCACGTAACGTAACAACAATATCATAGTCTTTCGATGAGGCCTGTTCTTTTCATAAAGCGAAGCAGTGCCTGGGAGGCCTTCATCGCAGACGATCGCCGTGGCCCAGGAACCTAAAATCTTAATTTCAGTCAATGGGCGTCCATCTAGATGCTCCAGCGCACGGCATAGACAGTGAGAAAAGAGGTTAACGAGGAGGGTTCTACCTAAGTTAGGGAGAACGCAGAGGGCCATGGGACGGAAAATGGTAGCTGTAACGTTAAAAGATAGGAAGTGTGGAAAGTGGCTCCGAGAAACAATTCAAGCTACTAACATTCTAATCGAAATTAAGAAGAGATGGGCATGGACATGATATGCATAGTTCGAAGAGAGGATAACCGATGGTAACTAAGAGTAACCAATTCGATTTCAAGGTAAAGTAAGCGTAGCAGGGGCGGCGGAAAATTAGGTGGGTTGGTGATATTAAGAAATTCGCAGGGGTCACGTGGATGCAGCTAGCACTGGGGCGGGTTAACTAGAGAAAAAAGGGAGAGGCCTTCGCCCGGGAGGGGGTATAGTGCGACTGATGATGATGACTTTTAGGTTACAGAATGGTTTTAAGAGCCATCAATTCGTGATAGATCACCCGCCTCGGCTTCGAGAGGTCGTGGGATCGACTCCAGCTGCCGACCGGTTATCCGCTGGTATTCTCGAATGGTTGCAAGCTCGGCATCGTGCTTGGCTTACCAAGGCCCATGATTTAGGATAGGGGCCTGCGCCTTCAGATCCCGTCGCTCTGAATGGAACCAGTCCGGAGTCATCACTTGTGGAGAGGACTCCCAGACAGAAGACGATGTCTTGTGTCCACAACCTACCTATGATTGAAAATGAGTACATCATCTGAAAGGGAGCGGTACCACCGGCCATTGGAGACAGCCTGCCACTGCCATCTGACCGAATAGGCGATGAATTTTTATTTCCTCGCGCCTGATGCGTGCGGTGGAACATGTCGTCCCCTTCATTTGACACACCATGGCGGTAGGGTATGCAATATAGCAGTGGGTGTTTACGTGGACCCGACAACGTCCGGTCGAGTGTGCTCATTTGACAGAAATTCACCGCTTCGGCTGACGTAAACCTCAGCGAGTAGCGGAATGGAACCGTCGGGTCAGCCTGATACGCCCATTAAGGCATCTGGGTGGAAAAGTCACCCCGGGCGCACATTTCTAGCCTGTTTAATAACTGGTCCGGTGCTCGTTTAAGGCAGCCGCTCGTATAGCATTATCGTTACCCAGTGCTTGCCAATTCAACTGGAGTTCGATGCGCACGAGGTAACATGCTTCTCGCGCATTCCGTTGGCATATAGCAGTCAAGCCGAGGTGGAACAAGCCTCCATACCTTACCGTATACAAATGTGGCAGATGATTGCGATAATTTGTACTGTGAAATTTGAGTGCCGATCTTCAGGTATCTGATTTCTGTATGTAGTATGCCGACATGAAGAACTTAAGAGGCGTGTTTCTATACATGTGTGCAGTTTGAGCTATACACAATAATATCCTCATGACCACACTTCAAGTGGTACTCAATTCTTCCAAGACGTTGATTGTTATAAAGGAGGCGCTTTCATGATACCTGCCGTCGTCGATGCCGTGTTTCGTCGACCTCGCTTCGAGAGTCGTGTGGGTGACTGGGCAAGTTAATATTCCGCGCATATTTCACTGTGGCTAATTTTCAGATTCCTTAAGTTCTGCTTTTAAGAGGATGATACGACCACCTTAACGACTTCTGTCTACGGCTCCGCTTTCCGATTGACATCTTCGGTCGTACACATTGCTACTCGCTCAATCAATAACCTCTGAATTTGTGATCCTATTATATATCATACGTTATCTCAAATTGGCATAGAATGCAGAAGCTGCCACCTATTACGTCGGGTGGCCTTTAGACCATCCGACGTAATAGGTGGCAGCTATAAAGCCGAGCTTTATAGCTGACACCGCTTTATAGGTGCCAATAAGTGGCGTAGGTATAAAGCTCCGCTTTATAAAACCAAGCAGTCCGAATATCCTTGCGCGGCCCAGGAACTGCATGTCTGGCTCGGGATGGAAGTGCCCCGGTTAGATTTCTCTGTTGCCTTCCCACATGACACCTGTCTAATTGGCAGCTGGACATCCAGGTAGCAATTTGTACCACTGTCATGCCCGCAATCCATGTGAACTGCCAACTCCAACCATCACTGCCTAACCTCCTCCTCCGCTTTCCACCTTACAGATATAAGGTCCCCTTTTCTGCTTCTAGTCTACCCACCTTACTCTCCCCGCGTCATAGAAGCACCGTTCACAATGCTTGCAATAGTGTGGATATACCATAGTAGGGTACCTAATTTCGAGTACATTTCAGCTTCAAGGGGTCGGTCAGGATCCAGACGCTGCCAATCCCGAGTCTGTCCGAGACGTTGTGTTCATGTTTACCAGAAAGGTTGCTGGAGGCCGAACAAAATATTGTGCAACAGATTTCTCTGTGCCAGTTGTGATACGGTGACCATAATTGCGCACTGGTTATGACGACGCCGATGGCAAAGCCACTCTAGGCAGGAACTCGCGCTTAAGAGCTGTGCTCTAGGTTTTCATCTTCAACTGAGGCAATGCGTCGCAAAAAACAAAAGAAACTGACATCTTCGACGTCAGCAGCGTGAGCGAGAAGCACGCATCTGCTGTCAGCGCTACAGTCTGACACACCTCAGTAGAAGAATCGATGATGATAGGATGAAGTATAGGAGCGCCCCCTTCGAAACGTGCTGATAGTAGTTGCCACCATGCTTGGATTTTGTTCTCCTTATATTTTTATTGTTCCTATAAATCGGCCGACAAATGCGTCGGTTGTTTTATTATCTTTTCATTCCTACACTTCTAAAATTGTCACCTTCCGGCTTAAGCGACGCCCCGGACCAGACTCAATCATTAAAAGTTTTCTGTCTGTTTACAGCCACTAATGTTCCAATCGTTTTTTTTTTTTTTGTAACTTCTATTGCAGGTTGATTCAGCTGACCATTCTTATATCTAAATCCAAGGGCCTCAGGTAGAGTCACTGCGTCTGCATCGACATTAAGGTGGATAACCTCGCATTCGAGTATAAGATGTTCAGTTGTTTCTACGGATTTACCAAACAATCCATACGTGTCATCTTCTTGATTAAATTTATTTTTCACCGCGTTAAAGGAACCCTGATCTGGCTTCAAAGAGCAGGGAACTGACCCTTCGACTCCTTCCACATCTTCCTTTCTCTCTGCCAGTGCTTTCGGGTCAGCAGCGACAGTTAGCGAAATTTTGAAGAAAACAATTATGTAAATTCAAATGGAAATAGAATAAAATATGCTTCTTCTCAATGGTTCAAACGAGATAGTGAGATCAGAATTAGCCTACCAGGACCCATTCATTCAAAGCCCACACCGTGGTTAAGTGGGGATTTGTACCTCTGTTGAGTGGCACCTCACGTAGGAACAACGAAAAAGAGGGGGCTGAAAAGGCATGTCTATACTTGCGTTTACATTCAACTGTTTGTTTACTGAGCACATTAACATTCATACTTTTTTCTACTAACAACGAAAAAAAAAAAAGGGGGGGAGGGATAACACTGCCTCATCGCTTTCACGTCTTAAAATGCAGAAAATGCGCTCTCCAGGACGCCGAAATCACGCCTAACCAGTAACAACCAATGTTCTCTAATTCATAAAGAACCACCTTATCAATATTATTCACTTGGAGTAACACTCCTACGGTCTCATTCATTCCGTTGAAAATGACTGACATCTGATGAAGCACTGAGGCCTACTCATGTTCGCGTTGTCTGCAGTGCACAGCTGAATTCTAACTGGCTCAATTGTCCAAGAAATGTTTATGTTCGTATGCTTAATAAATCACCAGTTGAAAGTCAGCGCTCGTGTTGTCGTGCTTTTTCTTTACTTGCCCTTTTCGGGCTGTTTGACAATGGATTTCACATAAGACTATATGATGTATGGTATTTGTAAGGATTTAGATCAACAAGTTAAGGGATTAGTAATTATAAGATTAGTAAAGTGCCTGGTTTGTTGGCAAACGGTAGCCTTTAACTTTTTCTAGTCATAAAAAATATAATTGTGTTCCCCAATTATATTTTTTTTCACGATGGGGCTCCTCAGACACAAACACATCAAAGCGTTTCGAACGCTGAACACCCGTTTTAAACAGGTGCTTTCTATCTCCATTCATTCAGTCAATGCTTATCAAACTAAGTGTAGCCATATTCAAACATGATTGTGCGCGACCATCAACCGCGATTCACCAAGTATGCAACTGAGGTCAGGTATCTAGGCACCATCGAACGTGGGCGTTGACAACTTCGTCCCAGAAAGAAAAAGAAGGTAATAATGCAAAAGCGCTAACTAACGTATTTAAAAGGCAAGATTGTACATTTTAGTATGATATGCAGACGTGTGAAACGCCAAATTTATGAATAATCTCTCCATCACGTTCTACGGGACAAAATCATACGGCGGTTTCATGTTACCTGGCTGAAGTTAAGGCCGCTTGCGCAGCGTGTCGTCTCGCACAACTCTCAGCAACATGCTGGTGAGGTAAACAATGTTAGCTCAAATAATGGGTTATATGATCTAAAAGGGGGTGGTAACTACCCAATCCTATCTTCAATCTCGGCGGACATATCAACTATCTTAAACCCATTCCCTTGAGTGGGTTCTATCGCGGTCGCGGCCGCTTTTTGATGGAGGCGAAAAGCAAGGCACCCATGTGCTGTGCGATGGCAGTGAACGTTAAAGAACCCTAGGTGGGTGAAATGTTTGGGGCCTACCACTGTACGGCATACCTGGTAGCCTGCTTCGCTTTCGCATGTTAAACCCTATGAACCAAATGAAACTGTTCTCTTGTGGCTGTGTTGTAAATAAAAGGAAAGATGCAGATTGGTTTTCAGGGAAAGAAAGACACAGTAACGGGGTCACCGGTCGTTGGACACTTACACCACGCGGAGAAGGAGGAAAGAAGATGCGAGTGAAAAAAGGAAGAAGAACACACCTTAGCAGAGTGTTTCAGAGTAACTTCAGCCACCTGGGATCTTTAACATGCACTTGCGCTATAAGTTTTTCCTGCCTGCCGTGCCTGCATTCATCTATTTGTTACGGAAGAAGAAATGCATTTGTATATTAGATTTATTTATCCCGCATAGTCGCTTGCATCCAAGGATCCGCTCACCAACTAACATGTGCAATGACACATGAAGGAAAACACGACACAAAGGAAATGCATATAGACACTACGTGTGTGAACAATGCGAACATTATGCACAACAGCGTATTTCCCTGTCTTCAGATCCGGAAGTAGAATTGAAGTAAGCAGCTATCACCCTATTTCGCTGACATCATTGATTTGCAAGATTATAGAGCGTGCAATATCAAAGCAAAGTATAGTTTTCCTTGAGGCGACAAACAATTTCTTCTGTACGTGTCAGGAGGGATTTCGGAGTGGTTTATCCATTGTTTCACAACCTATTGAAAGGTTTCATAATTCTTATTTAGCTTTGGATGACCTCAGGTAACGCTTAGGGTAACAAACTGGATTCCAAGGGGAAGAAAGCGTAGCAGGGGCGGCAGAAAGTTAGGTGGGCGGATGAGGTTAAGAAGTTCGCAGGGGCCAAGTAGATACAGCTAGCCCAGGACCGGGTTAATTAGAGGATAATGGGAGGGGCCTTAGCCCTGCAGTGGGTATAGTCAGGCTGATGATGATAATGATTACGACCTCAGACAAACTGATGTCAGTTGGACAGATTTTCACAAGGCATTCGATATGGTTAAGCATAAATAACTGATCTTTAATCTTCGAAATATAGGTACTGTTCCACATATTGTTAACTGGACTGTAGTCCATATCTGAGCGGTCGTAGAGCATCCGTACGCATTTCAAAATTGAATATTTAATTAACTAGGTATTTCGTCCTGGGGTACGCTAGGGTAGCGTTGGGTCTGGTATTGTTTATGATTCAAGTAAATGACATTTCCAGCGTTCTTGAATCCAGGCTAAAATAAACTTTAGGCCGGCGATTGCTGAATTATTCTTGAGCGGCCTATATAACGGATCGAATAAAGATCAAGCGACGCCTGCAAGGTTTGTAAGATTGGTGCATATAGTGGAGAACGGAAATTGTTTCCTCCAAGTTGGCGGCTGCTCCCATAGCAACTCCGCCCTTGTTTTGACTATAACATTGGTGGGCATTGTTTGTCGAACGTACGCAGCCTGAAATATTTAGGAGTAATCTTTGTCCAACATCTTTGCTGGCGTGTCCATGTGGAGATGACATGCTCTAATGCGCATCGAAAACTGTGTTCTTTGAGAAATTAATTGTTGCATCCACCTAAATACTTGACGATAATGGTATGCGGGCCATTTGTCCACCCCCTTTTGGTGTATGCCTCCTTCGTTTGGTGACCTCGACAGTTATATTCGCGAGACAAACTACTAAAAAAAAGATATAGAGAACCGCGGTGCATTTTATTTGGACGGGTTATCGCAGGACAGATTCCTTGGCGGACATGCTAAAATGCTGCGATCTGGAACTCTTAGAATTACATCGATAAAAGCAGTGACTGAAGCCGTTTTTTCGTATATAACGGGGAACCAAATAAAAATAAACATGCAAAACAGGATGTATTCATCCTCCCCTAACGTACAGTAAGCGTCAAAACCCCAATGCCACCACACCATACGGCCTTATAAAACACGCTTAAATGGCTTCCGAAACTCGTTCTTCCCTTTCTATGTTAATTTGTGGACAGGCCTTCCGGAGTGCACTGTAACAACAGAAAATCTGATGAGTTAGAGCATTCCTTTAAATGGTGTACTTTTTTTCGAATTATTAATTGATTACACTTTTTCTCGAATATTCATTCCTGCCTTGAAGTATACATTTTTGGCGTTTTTCGTTGCTGATCGTGTATTTGTGCTCTGGTCATGTATTGTAATGATGTGAAGTATGGGCCGAATCTTTGTTCTTTTGACAATTCCTCTCGGGCCAATGCTTTTAAGCGGGGAATACACTCTTTACAAATAAATAAATAAATAAATAAATAAATAAATAAATAAATAAATAAATAAATAAATAAATAAATAAATAAATAAATAAATAAATACAATTATATATAGCATAGGCTTAGCTCAACGAATGCATTGTTCTCATGAGTGCGTCTCAGAGCAGTGTGGAAAAGTTCAACGAGGAGCATTGCCAAAGACCGAGTCGAAATTTAGCTGCAGAAAAGATAGATCGCAACTTCGATCCACGTGTGCTTTGCTACAGGAACAAACAGTCACGTTTATTTTCCCTATTGCTTACACAGCTGGCGGGGCTTCTTCTGAGCGGCTGCTTGCTTTCTGGGGCGTGTGCTTTCCTTCTTGCTTTCCGACTTGTGAGCACCTTTCCATCCAGTCTTTCTATTTCAAGAGAACCGTTGCTCTTCTAAGGTTTAACCCTGACTACATCTACCGAAGCATTGTTTTTTTCTTTAATTCAAAACATTCCAGTTGTTTGAACCAGCTTACGAGGTGACAACACGTACACACTACTAAAATAGACTAAATATCGTAACAAACGCGCCACCTACCGATGATACGCGCAAGCAGCCGCTTCGAAGGGACCTCAGTGAGACTATATAAATCCCTTCGTGCTATCAGTGTGAGTCTGGGCTCTGCTTTCGGCAAGCTTGCTTGATAACGCTGGCGCAATGTTTTTGGGAGAACGACGAATCATCGTCCTTTTCGCGGTGGTGTGCACAGTGGCGTAAGTATTACACGGCTGGTTTTGTCGGCATGGATAGCCTGCCTGTTACCTACCTTGTAAAAAAAGAAATGATTCTATCATATCGGTAAGAATGGCACCTTGAAATGTTTGTTGTTTTCTTTATTGTTTTGTTGCAGGATCAAAACATCGGCTCAGAGAAGTTCATATACGCCGTGTAATCAGCAAGTAAGTTGTTTTGTGCGTGCTTGTTTCCCTCTTTTGCATCATTGGTTCCTTATGGCGATATGCATGTACTGCACACTGCCCCGCTATCGAGAAGCGGCGAAGAAGCCACGCGCATACGGGTCTTTTCTGCGTTAGCGGTTCTAGTATACCGTTCAGCTCTGTTATTTTTACTACCTCAATTTCACTGAACCACAGGAGGCACATGTAATAAATGGGACCTTTTACTATAAGTAACGTTTTCTAGGGGGGGGGGGGGGTGGTATATGTTATTGCCTTTGTTATTACTGGGCCATGCGTGGTCGACACCACGTGACCAGTCCGAGACCCGGTCCGCGGTCCGTTCCAAGCGAGCGTTCCAAGGCGCGTTCAGGATACCTTTGTACACATATATCCACTGCACGTCACCTTTGCAAGTTTGGGCTTATTCTACTTATTTCTGCTAGTCAATGACGGGAATAATGCAGTTTGCTGCTAATATGATACAAATAAGACAAGGAAGACAGCCCTTTAGGCGCTAGGCAAAACGCCGGGTTTGTGTTCTGCATTATGGCCTTAAACCGGACGAACAATGCTTATGTAGCCAAACGATACTTCTGGTCATCGAAAAAAAAAACAAAAAAAAAAGCAAGGAAAATCCAGGAAAGCAAGCAGCAAGGGTTTTATAAAATGCTTGAGCGATATGAAGTAAAAAAAAAAATAAGCCCCAGCAGCGTTTAAGTGTCGTCAAAAAGGAAAAACAAATCTACTGCAATTTCTAAAAAAAGTTGTTTCGATGCCTATAAGGAACATTTTTCTCATCAAGTGTTGTGACAAAATGAAACTCTCAGAGCACCTAAATATGTGCCTGTGCCATGTATTGAAATAGAGAAATAAGGATGCTCCAAAAAGTTTATATATGATTGAAGAAGTTGTTAAACCGAATGCCAAGATTTAATTTATTTTTACACAAAAGAAGCGGGCTTGCCATTTTATTCTAGTGCAGTGAATACTGCGTATAATAATATAAGATCGCTGTGAAGTTTATTTGTTCTGGTGATGTTTTTTTCTTTTTTTTTTTTTGCAAATATACTTTTTTAGTGGATTGTTTCAGAAATTGTTTACTTGTTTACTTAGAATCTGCTCATTGGTACCTAATAAATCTCGGTGTGCTTGATGCTAGCTCAATCGTATAACACGCAGCCAAGTTTCACAATTTGTGTCGTAGCATTAACTGAGAAACAATAAAACATCCTCATTCGCACCTCACTGTCACGAGGTACCATCCCGCCTTAGGGAGAAGCTTGAGCATCCCACTCGTTTTTTTTTTTTTTTTTTTCGTTCTTTCCTTCTTTCTACAGTGCCAAGTCATGAGAGGAGTGAGCAGCGGCTGCAGCCTCGGCGGCTGCTTTTGCGTCGTTGATGGCTTCGAAAATGGCGTCTACGAGGGATCTGGGTGGTGCTACGCCCACTCGACATGACCTGATCATTTCAAGAAACCAAGCCAAGGCGAGGAATCATAAGTGCCCCTGTTTATTTTGAGGATTTATATTCTACGTTTTCAGTACGACACCATTAGCGGTGCCATGATGGCAAAATCTGTTCGAAATCAGCGTCTGTGGGAAGCCTCCACCTGCCAACCATGGCAGGTGGTGGTTCAATGGAAGACGCCATCAGAAGGAAAGTGCAACAGATTGGCGAGTGGAAGAAAAAGAAAATGGCAATGGATTTCCTCTGCTTCAGTTCAGTGGATCGCCCTTGAGCGTTTTTTGAGCGTTAGGTGTACTGCGGTAATTTGCGAGGTATAACGCTTTATTCCTCCACCTAGTAGTACCTATCCATTCCACACATAAGGCTGCTAGTAGGCATAACCTGCTTGCATTATAGTAGGGAAATGTAACCCGGGCCTACAGAACTATACAGTAAATAAAGCTTGTCCTCTCTTCACGCGGAAATTTATTTCGAAACTTTGGCTGTCTAAACCTGGCTGGAGAAGTTACAGGAGGCTTACTGTGCAGGAAATTCATCACAAAAAATAAACGGAGGCAGCGAGAAAACGCCAATTCCCATTCAAGATAGTGAATTTATGTACTGTACTGCGTGCATTATACTGAACTAGAATGCAATATTCTAACATGTTCTATTATTCTAGTTAAGAGCTAGCAAGCTTGCTGAGTGGATCAGAGAAATAACTCATAGTAATGGCATTCGATTCCAAAGAAACAAGAAATGGGCATGGGTAGGACATGTAGTGCGAAGAGAGGATATTCAATGGCCACTAAGGGTAACAAATTGGATTCCAAGGAAAGAAAGCATAGCAGGGGGTGTCAGGAAATTAGGTAGGTCAATGAGATTAAGAAGTTCGCAGGATGTGAAGTGGATGCAATCAGCACAGCACATGGCGCGTATAGTCTGGCTCATGATGATGATGATTCTAGGTTACTGTAGCGAGTGCGCACATTTTTTTCGCCACCGCATTGCCAGCTGCTGTAGGTTCTCAGGCTCAACATGATCGAATAAAGCATTGCTGAGGCTAGAATCTGTCCTGCTTTGTGAACCTCTTCAAAACGCTTCCGGACGCACGTATTTTAGTTCCGAAACTGGCCGGCGATGCGACACCTACATTTAATCGATTTGCCTTTTATGGTTTGCAAAATGCTTCAGGTAACTGCGGTACTTTTTTGAAGAAAACCAGTGCGTACCGGTACAGATCAACTTGATGCATGGGATTTAATCGCAAATAAATACAAGAACAAGAAAGGCGAGACACACACATACAAGCTCGCCTTTCTTGTCTTTGTATTTGTTTGCGCCTAAACCCCTACATCAAGACGAACTACCAACTCGCCCAACAGGACGTTTTAATGAACAGTACGAATCAAGTTCTATTCGGCCTTTAAAATATATTTTGATCACTACTGGTTCAGCTGTGGCACAAGAAATCACAAGGTTGCAGAGATTTATTCTTTGCCCATGCAATGCTCAGCTAGTTGGCCAAGTAACCACCGAGGAATTTGTTGCGTTGCGGTTGCACATAATAAACACACACTCCACACACATACTTTTCACATGTCATTGTTTCACATACGACAGCACCTTCATAATGAGAAAATTAAATCTTCCTAGAAAAAAAAAACAAACTCCCGTGTAAGCCGACCTGTGAAAACAGGTTTATTGACAGCCCGGAGTCATGTATTTTTGCTTCTGGCATATGTGCGGTCATCTGGCCTGACCACAGTCACAGCGGCCGAGGCGGGTGCTGGTTTGATTGTCTTTGACATCTTCCATCAAGCTTGGCTCTAGGGCCTAAGTCAACAAACTCTCCGTGCTTTGCCCAGTGCAAGGACCCAGTCGATGTAGCTGGCCGTGCGGTTGGCAGTTGGAATTTCGGCGAGAGCCCTGATTCAAATGTCAGAATACTCTTGACAGTCCGATACTATATGGGTAGGGGTCACTGAATTTCGGGAGTGACGGTACATTCCTTCGTCGGGTTCCTTTTGAAATAATTTTTGACTCAATGACTCAATCCCATCGCATAGGGGCAACGGGACGTGCCTGTTCCTCGGTGCGTTCCTCTGTTCCATGGCGGAGTTGCTTAAGTGCCTTGAGCCGTCGCCCCCTCACGAATGCATTGCAGGTGAAGGTTTGTATGGGCAGGTTTTGGTACCCTCTATGTTGGAAAGTGCGTTCGGCGCGGTTTATACTTTGCGTGCGGCTGCTCGTGTCTCGCTGTTGGCCCACTCATTGCCTTCAATGCCTGCGTGAGTAGGCACCCAAGAAAGCGTTGCTCTAACGTTTAGCTTGAGAGCGAGGTCGTCACTGTCGCTAATAAATCGCCTGTTATTTTAGGGCACGTTGACGGACTCGAGGTCACTCATTCGTACACTTCATACGCACGAGACGAGCCTGTGAAGAGATAGAGCCTGTGCTTAGAATCATATTTTGGAAAGGTATGCAAGACTCACTGCGCACCTTTTAAAAGGGCTGCAAGCTCTAATTCCACAGGGGCAACGTCATCGACGATGGGCAGTGTGGATGTATTCACCACACGATTCGTGACATCTACCCACGCCACCATCCGGATATACTTGAGAACATCAGTGTCGCTGTTACTGGCATTTGGTTGTGATAAGTATATAGTCTCTGCCCTATCAGTATATATTATTGTGGTAGTAGCCGTTGGTTTGTTCACTACGCTGCGGCTATGTACCTTAGTGAAACGCTTGCGTCGCTCATAGTTGGCACATCGAGGAACCATATTTCGTGGCAATGACCTGCCATCTGTCAGCGAAATTGGCGGGGCCCAAGACGGATACACAAAATCATTTGAAGGGCGAACATTTGTTTGGCGCAATATCCGCAAGCAGGTTCATGCCGCTGTGCGGGTACAGCTATCTGAGAGGTGTGTATTTCGGCAGATATGTGACAATGCGGTTGGATCCTCGGTGGAACTTTTCAAGGTTTTCAGACTTCCCTTGTCATGATGTGGAAATTGTATGCATACATGATGCGGGAGTTGAGCAGGGCTGTAATTAGCTGCCGGGTCGCCTTTTCTTTTTTACCCCACTGGAGACTGGTTACTCTGCTAATGAGGCGTAGGACTGTCTTGCACTCTGACCTTACTTCACTGACCCCTGTGGTGCCCTTTCCGTTTTGGTCAAGATACGCTCCTAAAATTCGTATGGTAGCTTGGCGTCGAATAAGTTGGCCGAACATGTATAAAGTGCACGAAAAACTATAGAAAGAAGTAAGAGGAGTTGCGAGGCCGCAGTGGCTCATTCTCAAATGTTTCGGGAAGACCACCGGAGAAAGCACCGCAAATCGAAAGGCCGAGAAACCTCTAGTAGCAAGCGCTGTGCCTCCTTACCTCCACGAACACGGGCGGGAAGGCACGATGGCCCACGAGTGCATCCCACTGCACAGACCCGGTCCTTCTCACATCGTCTCCTTGAGAAAGCTGCACGTGCAGACCACGGAAACCCAAACCTAATCATTAAGTTTGCTCTTGCTCCTGAAGCCTTTATCTGCTCTGCGACGCCAGCGCTAGGTTTCTGATTGAGCGGAGAGAAGTGGCAACCTATGCGCAGCCACGGACGCGCCATGCATGGCTGACTGCGGAGCCTGTGCAGCCCGCTCGCGTGGGAGCGCGTACCAGGCGCGGCCGCACGTGCACGCCGAGCAGGAGGGTGAGGAGGACGGGGAAGAGTCGCGTAGAGAGGCGCGCAAATCTGGTGCTCTTCGCCAGTAGGGCTTCCCATTTTCGTGATTTTCTATTCTCGGATGACAAAGAGGCTAGTTGGGAACATCTTTTATCGGTGCTTTCGAAAGCGAGAAATTATGATTACCTCATAGACTGTCGTCACAGCGCACCGCTTCAGGTCCTGAAAGGTCACCCAGGTAACACTAAACACTACAATAATGTGACAAAATTCTTATTTAGCTTACCTGAATGTTGCCTAACGTTTTGGACATCAAAATAACATTATTAGCACATTCAAAAGAAACATTATACTAATGTTAACGTTGGAATGTTACTACAACGTTATATAATATGTAATATGTTTAAAATATTCTAATGCTACAGAGAAATGTAGCTTTGATATAATCTTCTACCCAATACAATAATATTTGAATGATAACTATAAAAGAAGATAGCAATTGTATTTCAAGTACTGAGTCTCGGCACTTCTGAACGTTTTCTTTAATTAAGCATGTTATTTAAATCACATTTATTTACAACTAAATCTTCGAGGTGGTACCTGTCATAGAGGGCACGCATAGCCCTAAGTTTTGTTTGGAAGCTTTGATAATTATCGATTCGTCACTATCAATCGTGGGACACCTATCGGGGATGGATAAAAAAGCGTACTATAACTTCAGAGGTGAGTGTAGGAGTTGTGCTGCGTAATGGAGTTGTGCAATACAGTGGTCTTGGAAAAGCACTCGAAATGTGTACCATCACGAGTGGTGGGCCTACATCGTGCAGGGTTGCTTTAGCGTTTTCAATAATGCTAAATTTATGTTGCTTACATGTTAGTCTTGTGTTTATATAGTATGTTTACTGAAAAATTATGCTAGCGCTTATATGTAATATTGCTAGAACGTTAGAAAGAAAGGAATTAAGCACATTGCAATAATGTTCGAATGACACAAAAATGTAATATTGCTTTAATGTTTCGGTGTCACCTGGGGAGCCGCGATTATCGTTTTCAGAGCGCTTGTTAGCAGGCTCTAAGGCAAAAAAAAAAAAAAAGAAAGAAGAAAGTCATGAACGCGGATTCGCTACTCGAAGGTGAGAGGCAAGCGAAAGGTATAGTTTGAGGGACCCAAAGCGGCACCACTTGTGTTGTTCAGATGTAGGAAAGTAAATAATAATGCGGAAGCCCCGATGTCTTAGTCCCTGCTGTTCAGAGAATGAAGGGTGCTGTTTTATCGTGGAGAATCGTTGATATGCTTGTGCACAGCGACGAGTGCTCCGGGCGCCGGTTGGTGAGCTTTCCTTCCCGTTGTGACTGCTGATTTGAAAGGGGCCCATTCAACTCTTTGAGGGCGAACGCTTTAGCAACCCCTCCAACAAGGTCAACGAAAATGAACGTTGCCATCCACAATGACCCACTCGCTTCGCACGGTGACGGCTGCAAAAAATGCTAGCGACGCCGTGGTGCCTGTTTTCGGTACGTTTGGGACGTGTTTCTTACAATGGCACAAAACACGCCACCTTACCCTTTGGTTCATGCCTACAGCGAGCAGAGGAAGTTAGTTAGCTGCTGCGACACTGCTTTCCGAAATCAGGGACCTATCTACCTTTAACGATGACTGGGGTGCAACTACTTGGGTCATTGCCCAGAAGCCGAGACATGCTATTCCTGCGGCAGTTTTCTCTCTCCGCGAGGCGAACACTTTTGATGCCGGCGAGGACAGCTCTCCACAAGAAACTTCGTTTTCTTAGTTCTACAGCTACTTTGTGCAGCAGTATGTGGATCAGTTTACATCCCCATTCCAAAGAAAGGCAGTGCCAAAGATTGTTCCAACTACCGCACGATCGCGCTTATTTCGCATGCTAGCAAGGTGATGTTGAAAATCCTCCAAGGTAGGCTGCAGCAGTATGTGGATCGGGAGCTTCCGGACGTGCAAGCTGGGTTTCGTAAGGGCAGAGGAACTAGAGACCAAATTGCCAACCTTCGCTGGATCATGGAAAAAGCAAGAGAGTTCCGGAAACCCATCTACTTCTGCTTTATTGATTATGCGAAAGCATTTGACTGCGTAGATCACAGCAGATTGTGGCAAGCTCTCCAAGAGATGGGAGTTCTAATTCACCTCATCAGTCTCCTCAGGAACCTGTATGAAGGGCAAGAGGCCACAGTCAGAACTGGGCATGGTCTTACCGATTGGTTTCCGATCGAGAAAGGAGTGAGGCAAGGCTGCATACTGTCGCCCTGCCTATTTAACCTATATGCAGAGTGCATCATGAGGAAGGCCGGTCTGGACGAGTCTTCAGCTGGAGTGAAGATTGCTGGAAAACGTATCAACAACCTTAGATATGCGGATGATACCACTTTAATGGCAGAAAGTGAAGTGGAACTCAAGAGACTTCTGATGCGCGTACAAGAAGAGAGTGAGAAGTTTGGGCTTAAACTGAACATTAAAAAGACCAAGATCATGGCGTGTTGCCCTATCAAGTCCTGGAGCATCAAGGGATAAGAAGTGGAAGCTGTGACAGATTTCTCTCCTTGGGCTCCAAGATTACCCCGGAAGGAGACTGCAGCCATGAAATTAGGAGACGCCTGCTTCGGGGAAAGAGAGCCATGGCTAGCTTTGACCGCCTAGTAATGAGCAGAGACATTGCACTGCCAACCAAGATCCGTATAACTCGTGCTATGGTCTTTCCAGTTGTGATGTATGGATGCAAGAGTTGGACTATGAAGAAGGCTGACCGCCGGTGAATTGACGCGTTTGAATTGTGGTGCTGGCGGAGACTCTTGAGAGTTCCTTGGACGGCGAGAAGATCAAATTAGTCGATATTGTCGACCATAAACCCTGACTGCTCACTGGAGGGTCAAATGCTAAAGTTAAAGCTCAGCTACTTTGGTCATCTGATGATTAGAGAAGAGTCGCTGGAGAAAGATTTGATGTTGGGAAAGGTTGAGGGTCGGCGGAAAAGGAGTAGGCAGCGAACGCGGTGGTTAGATGGCATCCTCGAGGCACTGCAGATGAAGTTATGTGATGTTAGGAAGATAGTGAGAGACCGGAAAGCGTGGCGTGACATGGTCCATAGGGTCACGAAGAGTCGGACACGACTGAACGATTGAACTGAACTGAGCAGTATCCATTATGAGGATAGAACGAGTGACACATGTGTTGTTTGAGGCTGACTCGGTTCCGCGATGGTCCTTGCGGTACCGCCAGGGACAAACAGCAGTGCGAGGTGCAAGCGGTACGAAATATTTTATCAAAAGAGCCGACAACTACCCCGTTACCATTTACTGCACAAGTGGTACGAAAAAGCGCGCCATAATTGAATTATTGTAATTTTTTTTTCCTTTTCTTTGGAACGCGACGACGGCCAGAACGCGGCAGGAGGAGGAGAGCAGCAACCTCGCGCGCGCACGTAAATTAACAGCAGAAATCCGATAAACAACCGTGCAGCGCCGCCGCATCGCCTGCTCCGCGCTGCACGGTTGTTTAACAGATTTCTGCTGTTAATTTTACCGATATCGCATAAAATGTTCTTTCAACATTATTACTCGGCGGCAGTTTAAGCTCCTTGTTGTGAACAAACTAATAGGTCATTTGGCAGCAAATTCAGGAGCCAACGAGCTCGGTGGTTTCTCGGACCAAGGCCATGTGATAATGCGGTAACGAGGAATCAGACGCGGCAAACCAAGAGGCAGGGGAAAGAACCATGAATTCATGGACTGTGTTGCGACAAGTAGCATCGAATGAGGGCCAGATGTGACAAGGCTGATTTATACGAAAATAAAAGCCAAATATTGAGACGCTCCTTACCTGAGTGATTGATTGATTGATTTATAGGAAGGGAAAGGCGCGTAACTGCCTCACTTGTTTTCTGTGGACACCTCAACCGCGCCGTAAGGGAAGGGAGGAGGGTGGGAGTGAAAGTGGAAAGAGAGAAAGAGGAGCGGTACGGAGCAATTTCGACCACCTGGGGATCTTTAACGTGCGCTGACATCGCACAGCACACGGATGCCTCTCAGTTTCGCCTCCATCGAAACGCAGCCGCCGAGGTCGGGTTCGAACCAGGGTACTCCGGCACAGTAGCCGGGCGTCTTACCACTGCACCACCTCGGCGGAGCTTACCTGAGTGAGGACGCCTTAAGAGCGGCTCGTCTTCCTGCAGCCGAAGGGCAGGTGCAGAAGGTCAAGTGCAGGTCAGGTAGGCAAGGGGGCAAATCAGTGCGCGTGATGGCAGCCTGCCGCATTAGTCAACGTCCTTGGCGGTTGCCGGACAGGAGGGCGACCTGTCATTAACGCTGGAGGTTAATGAGGAGGGGAGAAAGAGACACATACCATAAAGTGTTTAGCTAGATGTGCTGATAGGGAGCCGGAGGGAGGCTTTATATAGGTTGTCTAGCGCTGAAGAACGTTTAAAGCTATCTTATTGCGTATGGAAAACAAGGCTCAAAGTAGAGGATCTTATTCAGAGTCAGTGCGAGTAAGAAATGTACCGCTCGGTACTAGCCCGGGCCAAACGCCTGATCAAGAGAATCACTTGATGGAATGCTACTATGGCTTGTTTAACACTGGCGTAATGTCCTTAATGTGTAAATGAATTTCAAGAGGTATAAAACAGGTGATTCGTTCATGGAATGAACTGATTATCTATATTGAGTGATATTAGGCTTTGTGTCCAGCATTAATAGCAATTGTGTGTGAGTATAGTAGTACGGCTTTTCCTGCGCATGATGAAGATCAGAGCAGGAGGAGAGGGAATGCATTAGATTCAAGTTATGCGGCAGATCTTTCTTCTCTTCTCCGGGAGACCGGAGAAGGTGATCTCGACAGCTTAAAAGATGTGGCGTAAATAGGGAATAGATTCGAGTTGCCGGCTAAGAGAGTCATGCGAATTTTGAAAAGTGTCGGCGACATCATGGCGCAATACAGCTAGCGTTCCCCGCGCGAAAGGTATGCTGATGAAGGGCATCAATCTGAATTAGAAAGTTTGTCCTTGTTGCTAAGTTGACTGTGTATTTTGTCCACAGGAGTTTGCAAATTTCAGGAAATATAGGTACGGGATTTAGAAGAAATATTTTACCCTGTGTTTGAAGTTGAGACCATTCCTTTGTATTATTTAAAAAAGACTACGTTGCAACTTTTCAGACGAGCCTCACTATTGTACTTTTGTTCAATTAGGCTAGATTTTAGTGGAAGCGTGCTGATGTTTTCTGTTTTTGTTTCAGAACGGGACGCAGTGATACTCTTTTTTTTGTGAAGCTATTAAAAGGTGGCATTATCAGTATTTATATAGTGAACACTTAGCGTATGATGGCGTCAAGGTACGCCGCATGACAAGGAAGTAATGGAGCTATACAAGGTTGGAATGATTGTATAAACCTCTATTTAAATAAAGCCAGTGCCTTAAACTGTCTGGTACATTGATATACAGCGGATTCCCCTGGTATTCATTCGGCTAAAACATTACCAAACGCTGATCATAAATTGGTCTTAAGTACCTTTATGCAGTGAAACAACGGCATGCTACCATTATATCTGCACATAAAACGCAAACACTTGGCATGATAATGGAATCATAACAGTTAAAAGCCCGCTGTGGACACACAAGGATGATTTTGAAATGAAAGAACTGATATTAGCAGCAGATTTGTCACGCCCACTCATTTATACTGATATCCGAGAAAACCGCCTACCTTTTTATCATCTCAATGATCGCGTGTCATTTTTTTGTTGTAACTCCAGTGAATTCTTGAGCAGCGTTAGTGAAGTATCCGTCATGGACAGCAAAAAGAGAAAAAAATCAGAACGATTGCGTTACACATCCCATTCAATTAAATATTCAGTGAGCCAGCCTTGCTAAGAACAAAGCGAGCGGAATTGATGGCATTCCAGCTGAGTTGCTTCAAAACCTCAACCACGACGCTGTTAACGTTCTGTATACATTATCTCAGCAAATTTGGACAACCCTGCAGTGTCCACAGGATTGGAGGAGGTCAGTTTACATCCCCATTCCAAAGAAAGGCAGTGGCAAAGATTGTTCCAACTACCGCACGATCGCGCTTATTTCGCATGCTAGCAAGGTGATGTTGAAAATCCTCCAAGGTAGGCTGCAGCAGTATGTGGATCAGGAGCTTCCAGACGTGCAAGCTGGGTTTCGCAAGGGCAGAGGAACTAGAGACCAAGTTGCCAACCTTCGCCGGATCATGGAAAGAGTTCCAGAAACCCATCTACTTCTGCTTTATTGTATTCGAAAGCGTTTGACTGCGTAAATCACTGCAGATTGCGGCAAGCTCTCCAAGAGATGGAAGTTCCAATTCACCTCATCTGTCTCCTCAGGAACCTATATGAAGGGCAAGAGGCCAGTCAGAGCTGGGCATGGTCTTACTGATTGGTTTCCGATTGAGAAATGAGTGAGACAAGGCTGTATACTGTCGCCCTGCCTATTTAACCTATATGCTGAGTGCATCATGAGGAAGGCCGGTCTGGACGAGTCTTCAGCTGGAGTGAAGATTGCTGGGAAACGTATCAACAACCTTAGATATGCGGATGATACCACTTTAATGGCAGAAAGTGAAGTGGAACTCGAGACTTCTGATGCGCGTACAAGAAGAGAGTGAGAAGTTTGGGCTTAAACTGAACATTAAAAAGACCAAGATCATGGCGTGTTGCCCTATCAAGTCCTGGAGCATCAAGGGATAAGAAGTGGAAGCTGTGACAGATTTCTCTTCTTGGGCTCCAAGATTACCCCGGAAGGAGACTGCAGCCATGAAATTAGGAGACGCCTGCTTCGGGGAAAGAGAGCCATGGCTAGCTTTGACCGCCTAGTAATGAGCAGAGACATTGCACTGCCAACCAAGATCCGTATAACTCGTGCTATGGTCTTTCCAGTTGTGATGTATGGATGCAAGAGTTGGACTATGAAGAAGGCTGACCGCCGGTGAATTGACGCGTTTGAATTGTGGTGCTGGCGGAGACTCTTGAGAGTTCCTTGGACGGCGAGAAGATCAAATTAGTCGATATTGTCGACCATAAACCCTGACTGCTCACTGGAGGGTCAAATGCTAAAGTTAAAGCTCAGCTACTTTGGTCATCTGATGAGTAGAGAAGAGTCGCTGGAGAAAGATTTGATGTTGGAAAAGGTTGAGGGTCACCGGAGAAGGGATAGGCAGCGAACGCGATGGTTAGATGGCATCCTCGAGGCGCCGCAGATGAAGTTATGTGATGTTAGGAAGACAGTGAGAGACCGGAAAGCGTTGCGTGATATGGTCCATAGGGTCACGAAGAGTCGGACATGACTGAACGATTGAACTGAACGGAAGTGTGCGTAAACAGTGCCCTAATTGATGGAGAACGGTAACTTGGTCTTGTGACATCACGAACCTTGGCTCTCAACCAGAACTCGGCCAGGTCACTTGACCTTTAGAAGCTGCCAACCGTTCAGTCAGGGGATTTGGCCAGAGTCCAGTAGACAGATAACCGTATTCACTGAAAAGGAAAGAAAATGTGGTCTAGGGATGGCAAAGAGAGCAGAAATTGATAGCCCTCTGCTTAGGAGGAAAGAGTACGTTCCCAGAATTTGTGATGAGTACCGCATGTATCATGTGAGATATTCCAGTCAACTAGTCAGTAACTATCAGTTGGCATCCATTTTAGAATGTGCCCCACACAGTGGTAACGATAGCGCAAGTAGGATAATTTTATCTGACAGATATTTTTGACCGCAAGCCCTACTACTCTGGGTGGAACGCCGAATTTCGCCTCACCAGGTCCGAATGACCATGACGTGTATATTTAGGTGTAGATGTCCACCCATAAGGGAGATTCTTTTTCCTTAAATCCAACAAAAATAATATATCGGGGATTAAAAAGGAGGTGCCCACTCAAAAGTGAGTCTATAAGAAATGGAGCTGGCACGAAGGCCTAGGTAGGATCAGGAGGCGACATTTCGGTGTCAGTGCCTGCCTCACGTGGAACTCCCAGAGGATAGCAGCATGGCCCAAGCGTATCCCGCACCGCGGCCCGGCTTCTAGTCTCTTGGCACCAAGATCGCTGAAAGCTCATTTTGAGTGGAGCTTGGAGTTGGTAAAACGTTATTCCGCCATCCTTCTGAAAAAACAAACAAACCAAAAAAAACAACACCAATAGAACCTAAATAAAAAGTGTTAAGAAAATTGCGGAATAATAACGTGGTGCTAAAGGCAATACCGCTATTGCATCTACCCATCAGGCGAAGCTTCAGCGTACCCCTAATTTAACTAACTCCATGCAACGTTTCTCGGCCATGCAAAACCACGTCTGACATAGCCTTCGATCTCAAAAGTAGATTGAAGCCATGAATCTCTACCGAATTTTTAAAATAGACTTTATGCCTTCCCTGAAACACCTTTATGCGTTGTTACAGAGCACTTCTGTAGTCAATGCGTACTCATTTTCAGACTAGTGCTCCTCTCTTGTCCGACATTCCTAGCTCACCTCTTCTCGTACGGGGCTTCTGGAAACAACCACAACAGCCAGGCTTTCTGGGCTTGCTGGTTCTTGATCATGGCAAAGTTGTAGAGAAGCAGGGGACGAGCGCATAAAACAAGCAACACAATCGATAACTTCCACAAAATTTGTTTTTCATACGCATAACAGTTATACACCAACTATGAAGCACCTACCTTAGCCTTCTCTCGTTTCTAAGACACCAATACTGTTAGCACGTGTGGCGTTATTGGAATAATTTTTTGTTGGTATATATGTTGTCCTAATTTACTTCATTTTGTCCCCTTTCCCAGTGCTCAGTAGAAGGTTTGGGTCTTTGCATAGGCTAGCACCGACGGACCTCTCCACCTTTTATTTAATTAAATCAATTTCTCATTCTTTCTCTTGTGTCGTTATCCTCTTCTGTGCCTTGCTATGACCTTCCTATCCACCACGGACGAACTATGCTACGTTCTTCCGCCCTTGTCATACCCTGCCTCCTTCCACGGAACCACTCCTCAGATTGCGACCGTGGTGGCACCTCTCCTGTCGCTCATTCCGTACATTTGCTATGATTTCCCTCTTCTCGAGAAACTACCGTTGGAGGCGCTTCCTGCGATAAAGACTTCGATTGGGCCTCCTTGCGCTCTCGCCATACCCCCCTTCTTCTCCGTTCTCTTGTCGCGCCTTCGTTCGTTCATGTCACCTATGCTCTCTTTCACACTGAGCACCATCCGCAACGTTCCCGTGGTAACCACCCAGCAGTTACCAATCTACGCTTTCTCCTCATAGCCTGCCCCTTCCATAGTAAACATCATAGGGTTGTGGATTCCTTCACTCGTCGTAATGTCCTTCACTACGGTAATCACTCCTGCAGACTTGCATTGGGACGTCTTTACATAATTCACTCGTTCACTCAATGAATGAGAGTTTGTGTGAAAAGCTAGCAATTAAGGATGGCTGGCTTTATAGAGAGTGTCTTGTCTCTCGCGTGCATTGCGATACTGAAGAAAGTTAATTACAGCAAAAGTATAGTGCCTAGAAGGTTTGCAGAATATCGAAAAATATTATTGTTGTAGCGGATCTTCACGTATTTTCATCGACTTCTCATAAAGCAAAAACAAAAAAAGAATGCAGCTTAAGATGTGGTTTCATATGATAGTTTGGGCCCCGAAGAAAGCTTGCATATTCTGCGCTAAGGTAGGCGCGCACTCCAGTAGAGTTGTGCGTGACATGGCCAAGTGACGTACACAAAAAGCATTCAAACCAGCAGGTTAGATGCGAAAAAGGAATGGTATACGAAATTCTAATTTCCTCTGGCCGGAAGGAAATGAGAAAAACAGCGCTTACGTACGGGACAGCAGAAAACAACCAAACACATGGTCCTCTTTTGGTTTCCTGTCTGTAAGCGCGGTTTTCGTCATTTCCTTCCAACATGAACCAACATGAACCAACCTGGCCCCCTCTACCCTCTTCCTTTAACCGGACATACATCGGACAAACTGGTCAGTGCTTAAATGTGCTACACCTGCAGGAGCGCAACCTATCTTTAGGAGAACAGCCGTTACGAAATCATGCGAAGTTCTTTAGTGAATGCCGTGTTTGAGGGCTTTTTCTTGACCTGAGCAGCATTTTTTTGCCTTGATACTAATCGATTGATTCGAGATGTGTCGAAAGTATGTTACATCTGTAAGAATGAGCACACATGTATGAGTGACGCATTAGTTGTCCTGTATGGATGAGGGTGCTATGCAAACTTGTATGAATAATTTTTAATTTCTTGCTGTTAATTTAGTACATTTTTTCTCGAAATATTGTCACGTCGTGGTGACAAAGTCGATGACACAAATGAAGAGACTGTCAATGCAGTGAAGAAACTCTTTATTGGGCTGACTTGCGCCCGCAAAAGAACTAAGCGATTCGGCGGCGGCGATAGCAACGATCGTGCTCGGCGGTCGTCGAACGAAAAATGCCTGTCGCACACGTCAACGCTCAATTTAATGGCGGCTTAGAACCATCTAGATAACGTCGCAAACTATTACTAACACAACATGGAACATTGTAGAAACATACGAGAGTGGCCGGGGTCTTTGAGACAGATGTCGGCGCATCTTCCGCGACAAAGAAAATAATGAAGGGACGTCTTGCGACCCCGAGCATTGACTATAGTGTACTAGAATAGCAATGATAAACAAAGAATACAGAGTAGATATGCGTGCCAGAATTAGATTGACAAGGCCGCACGCCAGCGGCTGCTAAAAAACAATTAATACAGGTTTGTAGGTTTCGCGGCAATATATACGCATACTTCATTTTGTGAATAAAGAGTTAGTTGTGAGTCAGTAGTTGTGGTTTTTGTTCTTTCATAATATTCTGTCTTTTCGCGCTTTTTTGCAAGTAATAACCTTCAGGCTGCACCGACTACCAAGAATACATTAATGGAAAACCCATGAACGGGCGGTTAAGAGCTGTCACTGCACAGTCAAAATTGCAGGCCGACAGTACTCGCTAGGTTGCAAACACGTCACTCGATTTGCACTTAAGTTTTGGTTTGATTTCGCTGTTCACCGGCATCACACGATTACAGAGAAAATAACTGCATCTAGAAGCTTTTTACACGAAATGTGCGGCTCCTTCCGTCCGCTTACCTGTCGGATGAAAGTAATCTGCGCCGGGCTAGGAGCTCTCCACCTGGGAGGAATGCGAGACCGTACTGCGCACGAAGGACCCGCATCGGCAGAAGACCGCCATCACGCGGGCTGCGGATGTGCTGCAGCGACATGGACTGTTACACAGCTAGTGCAGTCAGATCGTGCCTGGCCCGGGCTTGCGGCCCATACCAGTGAACAATAAAGTTTGGTTTAGAAAAAGTTTCACTTGGCATTATAGACATTGACATGAGCGGCGACAAATGACCAAAACAGAAAATGTACTTGATTAAGAACGAGAAAAAGTGCACATAAAATACATCCTAACGAACGAATACATCACAATTTCGTATTCACATAGATAATAAAATTTGGCTCTTAATAAAATTTGGCGATGATAATAGATACAATTTTGAATGACAATGCACATGAAGGCATAGACAGTGGAGAATAATTAACCAAATAAAAATAAATATAAACATACACATAAATCGCATGCACAGTATGTATTGTACTTGTGTGTTGTAATTTATAGAGCTAGGAGTTCACATATATATTTGCATTATATTACAGGCACCAAGGTGGGCTAAAAAACCACTCAAGACACATCTATTCGACATGTGTGGATGCACATGTGTGTTGCGATGTATATAGTTGTGAGTCGACATAAATATCTACATTACATTACCGGCACCAAGGTAGGTTAAAAACCACCCGGACACGTCCATCCGACACGCAAAGAAAACAGTAAGACCATTGGCGAAGGAACTCTCGCTCCCCAGGTAGAAAAGTTCCTCAGCCAGAAAGCTACAATCTCCTTTCGTTGACGCGCCAGGACAGGGAAGAGCGCACGTCGGCGCCGGCTCGATGCGACAGCCTCACAACGATTACGCCATAACGCGAAAGCGCCAGCTTCAATCACCAATCGTGAAAGGCGACCGCGAGGATATGTACCATTTATCTGAAATCGGTTAATACCTAGACTTCTGAAACCGGCGTGAATTGCCCTCCAAAAAACACGAGCAGCGACGCATTGCTCGGCCATGTAAGGATTGGATTCTTGAAGTGGGCAGTTGGGGCACTGCGCTGTCCGCACAATGCCCCATCGTTGCAGCCGGTCTCGTGTAAGCACCCCCCCCCCCCCCCCCCCACGTCCTCCAAAAGCCCCATAAAGTCACGTAAATAAATGCCCTGACAGAAACGACGCTGTTAGTGGTAACCAACAAGAAGTGGAATCCGCCCTTCGGCTACGTTCCGCAGGCACCAGCGGAAGCAGTACCGTTCCCATCGACTGCACTATGTTCGCCGAGATGTCTAAAGTCTGGGCTCACATAGCGGGCGTGGCGACGAAATGCCCACTCTCTCTCTCTTTCTCTCTTAGCTATCGGAATGGAGATGGAGTGTCGAGGTATTTTTTCGGGAGGAGGTAGCAAGAAATAGATGATAAATATGAACCTTTGACATCATTCTTCCGCGGAAGAAATGAACTAAAAAATATATGGACCTGAGCTATGCAGCGAGGGTGGCGCACATGGAAGCATTCAAAGCACGAATACCTTAATCTGTTGAGACTAATCCGATGATAGTCACCAAAATACTAGTCTTGCGCTACTGCGAACATTCCGTTTGTCGCTGAAGTGACAATGTAGGCGTTGCATCATCTGGATTCACGAGAAGGCGCAGAAAAGTAGGATGAGCGAATGTTATAAATCATTAGCCGCAAAGTTCACATCAGCTATTGGCAGCATGCGAGGAAAGGGAATTTCTTTTCCAAAAGTATAGTGCAGCACATTTGGAGCATCCGCTGTGAAGGACTTTCTGGGTGAAAAATGCTGTTATCGTTTTAATATGCACTGTTGCCTTCCGAGGAAACAAAATTTGGGAGTCTTTTCATCGGAAGGAAAGTTTTTCGTAACTGATGGCGTGAAACAAAATGAAAGTAGCGGTGCAGCTTAGCCTTTGCTACCCCTGGTTAAAGATGGCCCTCGACTCGGTGTAGTTCACTTGAGTAAGCAGGTGGTGGAGGTGAAAAGACTATCTCGTGTTTGACCCGTTCTCGGTTATAAAATTTCTGTTTAATGGCAAAGCAGCTCTTTGTAGCTAGAACACGGTATCTGTGACATATACCAGCTTCCGTTCCTTTATTTATTAAATATACTATTAAGAAATCCCGAACTTTCTGCTTGAAATTACATGACCGGGAGGGAAGAGTGAATTTCAAACAAGCAGAGAATATGAGAACTTAGAGTACAAAACAAAGCGATATTCGGCGACAGTATAATGAGACACAAGGCAGATGCGAATCATGTGTTTACTGGCTATTAATCTGTTCTGGTCTATATATTGCATGGAGAATTTGAACGATTGTAGGAACGGCCCGGAAGCTTATTCCAAGAAGACTTGAGAAAAGAGGCCTAAACATTTTTGCATTTCACGAGTGAGAGATATTGCACTGTCATTCACTCTTATTTTGAACACGGTTCCCCCTTGAAAGCCTCACTGCTCACGACGGGAGCGCATGTCGAAGCCAAATGACTCAATCACACAGGGAGCTGAATGCGGTGCTTCGCACGGCCTTCACGTGACCTCATCCCACAGCCGGGTCGGATGCAATGCCGACTTTGAAGACAGAGGCATTTTTCAAGAGAAGAGTGGGCGGCCCGTGTACATAGCAATCGTTTGATACATATACGTTCTGCTATTTTTTGTTAAATAGGGCCACTGAGAACATCGCCGAGAAGTACAAGCAGGTTAGCCCTGACCCCATGCTAAGAGCACCAACACAATTTGTTTCGCGCAGTTGAAATGCATCACAAGAGTTTGCGTATCGTCAGTGCCGCGCCCCTTGTTAGAGCACCCGACCTTGACACTATCGCGTAGTTCCTAATCTGCACATGCACAGGAACATCACTGGGGTGTGCCCGGCTCTTGGGAAGGAAAGGCAGCCTCACACTTCTTGTGGTTGGTGGAAAATGCTTACACTTGTAGGCTACGCGTTTACCTCTACGAAACGGCCTTGCAGCTCACTTCGAGCGTCCATTACCACATCGACTTCCTATGCCCTGTTGAAGACTGTGGTCGGAAAAGAATGCATAAGCGCTAGTCTAGCCCGTGACAAAATTGCTGGCATCCCCCCATCTTCTGGATATCCCAGAAAGCGCGATGACATATACTGCGTGTGTCACTCGAAGAATTATTGTGCCCCTAACAAATGTGATGGCAATTGATTTTATGTTTTTCCAATACATTTCCGACTCACCGCAGATTAAAGCTATTTATTAAGAGTGTCTTACCACAGGAAGAAGCACTATGATTTTCAGCGCAGTAATAATCAGTTTTCTATATTGTGGCCCCGAAAAGTGAATTTATGATCAGCTTAATTTGAAAACTTGCCGGAGCATCAGTGTGTGCATATTCGGCAGGCAAACCTAATTGTTAAAACAATACGAGATTTTGAATACAAAACGAATTTCCTAGTTTTGCACTAAGACTAACTTGCCCTTTGCCCTTTTTTAAGTTTTGCGAAAGAGCTGTGCACAATTTAAAATTGCTACTTTGAATAATGTGGTTTATTCTCGTTAGGCGCCTCATTTAACGGCAAATGTTAAAATTGCGCACAGAAGAGAAGGAAAAAAAAAACGCATTTTCTTCGTTACTCTGATCTCTTACTTTGTGGGATGTCAATTTGTAACTTGCCTCATAAGAAAACAGCTCTCCCGTGAAAGAATGAAACGCTGCCGGAAATTCTACTGCCGTGTGCCCCGAAAGATCTCAATATTTACGCTTTTTGTAACCAGTGTTGGAAGGCACCCTCTCTGCATGTGCAGGGCTCAGAGATGCAATAACTTTTCGAACAGCTAGGATCAGTTAAAGAAAAAGAAAACAGTGAGAAGTTTGAGTGCACAAGAATGCAAGGCCTTTGTGCTGCTATAAATTATTGGGTTCGCTGTGCACAATAACCGCCAGAAGGCTGTTAGACGAGCACTACTGTGAATGGTACCGCGGATTCGGCTTCTAACAGCGCACAAAAAAGAAAAGAAATAAAATACACGGGAAACAAAAGAAAAGAACAAAAGTGTCGAAAAGCCCCGCCGCAGCGGCTCAGCGGTTACGATGCCCGACTGATGAACCCAAGGCGGCATCGGATCCCGGCCGCTGCGGCTGCTTTCCGGTGCAGGCGAAAAGCAAGGCGCCTGTGTACTGCGCGATCTCAATGCAGGTTAAAAAAACTCCTGGCGGTCGAACTTTCCTGGGACCTCCACAGCGCCGCTCATAGCGCGAGAGGTGCTTTTGGATGTTTAGCTCTACAAACCAACCACTTTGAAGTCTCTTAAAGCAATATTTTAGATGACCTATACTGACGATTTGTTAGATGACCTGCTTGCATCTGAACGCTGGAATAAGGTTGGTTTGTTTATGGGGTTAACGCCCCAAAAGCGACTCAGGCTGTGAGAAACGATGCCGTGGAAGGTTCCGGAAATTTCGACCATCGGGGTTTCGTTAACGGGCGCTGAAATCGTGATGTACAAGGTGCATTGTTTTTCGCCTTCATCGAAAAACGGCCGGCGCGGCTGGGATTCGATGGCATCAAGTGCTCTAACTATTACAACACCACGGCGGGTCTTTAAAAGCATGAAAAGAGTGGCATGAAAACTAGACACTGCAAACAAACAAACAAACAAACAAACAAACAAACAAACAAACAAACAAACAAACAAACAAACAAACAAACAAACAAACAAACAAACAAACAAACAAACAAACAAACAATCAAACAAACAAACAAACAAACAAACAAACAAACAAACAAACAAACAAACAAACAAAGTAAAAATGTGGAAAGACGAAAGAAGTTGCGACAAAGCATGACATTGTAACGCCTAGAAAGGGAGACTCCACGTGTCGGAACGATAAGCGTGCGAGCGACCTTCAGATCTCCTCCCGCTGCGCGTTATCGTCAGAATGCCAAGCAAAAGAAGAAAAGAAACAAATTACGAAACCATTAAAGGAGCGGTTCCAGTTTCGACCTCCGCTGAAGTGATGTACTTTCGGGGAAATATGCGGTTTCGACGTAGAGCAGAGTCTGCGCTGTTGATTCTTAAGCAGCCTCGAAACAGTCACGCCGGCGGGAAAATAACTCTAAGGTGTCTAGTCTTTTCAGCGATGAAGTGAGCAGCTCCAGGCCTTCGTTCTTATCGAAACTAAATTTGTTGGAGTTAACTGTTAGCCTTCTCAGAGTAGTCTCGTTGGGCGAAACTGTTGGTGGAAGTGAGCAGCGAAGGTGTGCAGCCATCCACCTAGAGAGAAAAGGGGGAAAAAATAGTAGAGCCGTGCGGATCACCCCCTACACCCCGGCTGAAATGTTTCCGAAACCCGCATTGTTCACAAGCAAGAATTCGTGCATACGTACAAGAATAGGCTATAAACATAAGTTTTAGCTCTGTCAAATGTTCATAAAAAACTTGTTCATTAGGTGAATTCTTTTTTGTTCGTATTTGACTGGTAGGGCATGGAAAAACATCTAACAATACTTCTGCATTGCAGGTTCTAATGAAAACTGCTATTTTAATTACCTTTTTTATCATGAACTTCAAGCTGCGCGTTGGAATAGCGGAATAGGACAGTCCAAGGACCAGCCATATGGCGAAATAAAAAAAAAATACTTACAATGTGCAGGCAAAGGCGACGCTGGTGTCACAACCTACAGTGGGGACAAAGCACCGTGTCATTCATCATGCAGGCACCATTGCCGACGCCATTAAAGGGCGTTCCCCCCTTCTCTCTTATATTGGCGGCTACTGGGAATTGAACCTAAGACCATTGGTTCCCTATTCCGACATCTAGGCACTTGGCACAGTTGGTTAAAGCAGGGATTTATATCATTGTACGGTAGTCTTCTACATAATGTTGTAGCGTAGGATTGTATGCTAATGAATAGATCTAGGATAATGGAGGAACAAATATAGGATTATGGAATTACGCCATCAATGATTCCCTAGAGAAGCCGCAAATGGAAGCCTTGAAGATGGAGCTTAAATATTCCCCCATCTTTTCCTGACTCCCTTCTGTGTTTTGCGTCCGCCAGACTGCTACCCCGTAATACCTCGAAACCGATCGACATAACTGTTTCAATAGACAAACTGTAACCTGAAAGTGTGAAAGAACGGAGGTATTTCTTATATACACTTCTACACACTCTTAAGGGCAATATATTGCAACTCGGCAACTGTGGGCTTCACCGGTAAAATCCCCCCCCCCCCAAGAAAAAAAAATATATATATTGCAATTTTTAACCTTCTATATTTAGCATCACCGTCCTATCTGTTGTAGCCGGTTGCAAATTACTTTCCGAATATTTTCATCATGCACCCAATATGCATATTATAAATAACCATGTATATGATTACGCGTACTCTCAATTTCGCCGGTCGCAAAGTGCAGTGCAGTTTCTGAGCGTGTCAGCTATGGAAAAAGGTGAAGGCTATGAACGAAACCGACAGGAAATATGGGGGGCTATTTATTTTTGTTTTTATCTCAATTTCGTGCTGAGAACATTCCTAATATTTATTAACAACACCTGGCCCAATTATCAGTACTTCGATAGTGGCAGCTCACAGAGCGCTGACTCACGACTTGCTGTGCACACCAGGCTTGGCTCGGCACGTGTGCCCAGAATTAGGCGTCCGCTCAGACAAATGCGGATCCATTATGACAACCTTTGTGCATTGAAGAGATATGAACTTATATTGCGAGAATTGTATCAGTCTTGTTAATATTACAGTGCCGAGCCAGACTACGAAGAACCGTACCTGCCCCTGGCTGAGCTCGAGAAACAAGGCCGAATGAATGGGCATTACCCCATGCACGACGCCTTACAAGCGAAGCTGCTGCTTCCTTTCTTATTGGCTCACGACTAAGTATATATAGGCTCCCCATGATGGTCGAGCCCTGCCGCGGTGGTGCAGTGGTTTACGACGCTCGACTACGGTGGCGAGAATGCGGGACCGGAAGCAAATAGCAAGGCGACCGTGTGCTGTGCGACGTCAGCGCACGTTAAAGAACCCCAGGAGGTCGACATTTCCGGAGCCCTCCACTACGGCGTCCCTCATAGCCTGAGTTGTATTGGAATACTAAACTCCCTAAACCTAAACGTATGCACTATGATTTTCGAGGCGTCTCTCTGGCTATCTGAATGTATACCATGGTGGGTCTCAGTTGTGGGGTCGCTTCGTCTATATTTGTGGCTAGGCTTTAGAAGTGCCACATGACACTGGCCCCAGAGTGTTTATTTCTCCATTGGTACGCCTAATTTCCAGTTGCTGCGCTGATGAGACGGACTACAGAGCGCATCGTCCCCGTCCCCTCTTCGCATTATCCTCCATAACGCAACTTAAAAGGAGATTATCACCTTGTGCTCCGCTAAGAAATGACCCGAAGGTACATTTTCCTGGATTCTCTTCACTTGATTTATCACCAAAATTGCCCGCACATATTTCGGCAAATACATTGTGGCCAGTAAATAAAAAAATGAAATTAAGGACTCCTTTATTCATGACTAAATTGAAGTTATACAGTTCACTCTTAGTGCAGCTGCAGCACGGCAGACAAACTTCACAAGCGTTCGCTTCACATTAGAATAGTGCTGGAACTGTGAGGTGCCTTTTCAAGTACATATCGTCGTTCTTAAGTTTTATTCCTTCAGGAGGCGTTTTGCAAGCAACGTAACGCAATGATAATAAATTAGCGGTGTCTGTTGTCGCAACATGCTGGAATGCTAGTGGCATTCATTTCTCCACCTCCTGCTGCATTATTCCTGTATGTCGTGCTAAAAACGACTGTTTGTGGCGCTCTCGCTCATCTAAGAAAAAAACAACAACAATATAATTATCGATGCGTGGAGCATTCGTCACGCCATCGCAGACGGACGCGACTTCCTTGTCAGAATATGCTTTCGCTTGATCGCGTTTTTCCTTGACTGTTCCGGCTGAGCTCACACGCGCGTGGGAAGACAGAATGTAACCAATGTAAACCATTTTTTTGTCGACAAGTTAGGCAACCGAAATGAATCTATGATTCACAATAAATAAAGCAAGGAGCTCGTCAGGCTCCCTGTACATCACATATCTAGGCATACATTTTGGCCTGAGCTAGCGCGTCTATCTTGGTTTCTTTAGTCGTTGTTACATTTTGCTGTCGCCATTTGGTATGGTATTCACGTGTGCATGTTCACCAAATCCCATAGACATCAAAATAATCTTAATTCCAGAGTTGACAGGCACCCGGCGGACAAAACCACATCGCGAATCAGTGACCTTGGTAGGTACTTATATCTGAAATAATACCATCTCAATAAAGAACGCGGACTCAGAAGAAGGTTAGAACAAGACCTCAGCTTGTCACAGTCAGTAAGAAGTCTTTTTGATATCGTGTACTTTACTCTTAGCGCATTTTTTACAACTTTACCTAAAGTGCGTTCAGGCATACGCTTAGTTCTGGAACATTTTACACACAAACGAAAGTGTAACTAACGCACCAAATAATGCACCAAAACCACTATTTATATCATGCATAAGCATCGAAGTTCATTATATTCATCATAACGTCGCTGCAAAATCAGCCTCTATTTTCGCTGAGTCTGATTGGTCTAGTCACCGCGTTAGACACATCTTGCCTCCATGGCGCTAACGGCTGTGATTCATAATCGCATGCCAAGTCCTTAACAAACATTGTCTTTTTGTATGTTTCAGAACGAGGATCATCCGAGTGCACGGTGCTTTTGAAGAACCACTTCGAGTGCAGCTTCTATAAAGCGTCTATGAATCAAACTGAGAAGCAAATCAGCGTCGTTAATTTCATGGCTGGTGCAGACAAACATAGCGCCATAATGTTATCACAGAACACGAAAGACAGCGTGTTCACGCTGCTAGTGAGCAACAGCCTGCGGTTTGTTTCCAATCTACGGACGTGCGCTTTGCCAAAGTCCTAGCATTGCTCTAGGTTCCCTAAAATTGTACCTTATTTTGCCATTGCAATCAGCCTTCAGTGGCCGTAGCCATGGAATAATGTAACGAAGTTTTGAACCGTCATATAAGACGAGTTTTCGATTTTGTCATAAGCACTTTCAAAGAGGTAATGCGTATCGCAATTTGCCTGGTCACAGTGGGCAATCGATGGTTTTTCCTGCAAGCTCTGATAATAGAAATGTCCGGCTGGGCGTCGGGTGATTGCTTTATTGGAAAGGTGACTCTCACGGTGTCTTCAATGAAAGGTTTAAGAAGAAGAAAATGAAGTGGATGTTTCACTGTTTGATGTTTTGAATAGTTTTTATAGTAATATTAATATTTCTACGGCATTTCTATTAAATAGCTTGCTTTAAAAAAATAGCCGCATTGATTCCGCCAAACAGGGGTGGTGGCAAGATTTCTCTCTTACGTACTTTCGCAACCAACCTTGCCATTGTCATGTTAATCATGCTACACAATGTAAACAGTTGAACAATGAGGTACAATGTTTTAAGGTACTCAAAACGCCAGTCATCTCTATGAACATCTTCGACCGAAGTCCGTCTATGTGGGTTGGAATTGAAAGCCGGGAAATGGAAACACCAATCTATGTTGTTTTGTTATTTTGGTCCAAGGTTTTCACACCTAACTGATCTCTTCTTAAGTGGCAACTGAAATATGGGCGAGCAGCAATATGTGTGGTTACTGGTTTCCGCCGCTCTTGATGAAGAGACCGAGTGGGTCTCGGAGCGTTGGACTAAAATAAAAGTATTGCTCGACCGGTATTGCTATTTCCGGATTATCATCTCGACGCTGTGGCCCATAAACTTCTGGTCTTTTCTAGTTGTCAGCCTTTAATCAGGTTGGTAAAACATTACACAAAACTGCATCTACTATATTTGCGGAAGTGTAGTGTTTTGTTTTATGGCACATAGGCAGCTAAGGCCATCATGCGCCAAACTCGGGGTTTACATATATGTTTGGTGCAAGGTAGCAAGTGATTATTTTAATACACTAGAGTAGATTTAGGATGTTGGCATCTTTTAAGAAATCAACGAGAGAAGACGTTTCAACAAGTGAATTTTCTCCCAAGAGTAAGCTAGGTTGTAGGGGAATCTAGTTGTCATAGAACTGTGGGAAATGCTTTTTTTTAAGTATAATGAGTTTCATACAGGATATGAGGATGTGGTTTATGGTGACCACCTCTCTGCAGTGTTCGCATATGTGTTTGTCTTTCTTTGCTAGAATGAAGTTATGTCAGGTGGGCATGTCCGATACGAAGGCGGCATAATATTACTTCAATAAAACGTTCTTCATGGCTGCATGTTTTCCATTCTTCTCTAACTGACTTTACTAGGTGTAGCTTGTTATTAACTTCGTTATTCCATGCATCCTGCCACTTTTGTGTCAATTTTGTTCGTATGAATGCTATGGCATCATTGTGTGAAATTCTCACTTTCTGTACTCTAGCATTGCAGGCGGCCGCGGCACATGCATCAGCCCTCACGTTACCACTGATTCCAACGTGGCTTGGAACACAGCAAAATGTGATATTAAGTCTTTGTGTTTTTGCTATCACTACGTAATAGACTATGTCCTCTACTAAAGGTTCTGTAGCAATTTTTTGATGTAGTGATGCGAGTACGCTCAGAGAGTCTGTATAGATGATACCGTTTTCAATGTTTTTGTTGACTGTTATATTATATTGCTACGGATACGGCGTAGCATTCGGCAGTAAATATTGAGGCGCACTGTTGTAACTTTACTGTTTTTTCCTGTTTGTCTTCTATTACTGCACTGCCTACATGAAATATTGTCTTCGAACCATCTGTATAAAATGCCTTGTGATTACTGTATTTCTCATTTAATGCCAAAAACTCTTGTATAATGTGTTCATGCGGTGTTTTTGCTTTGTGAAATTGAGTTAATGTCACATACAGCAGTGATGTTGTACGAAGGTGGCAGTGAGTCAGGTCTTCGTGCATTATCAGGAAGTGTATCAAGGAAGTTGAGTTCCCGGCACTGCAAGTATAAGAGGTTTGATGGTTCGAGGTTTAGTGATGTACAGTGTTCTTGAGGGGCAGTCTGTAAGTATGGAGTGACAGATATGCTTCGGTAACGAACGAATTTTCGGAACGTATGAAAGTGTAAGCATGGTCTTCCTGTATTTTAGTGGCGGTTCGTTTGCTTCTACATACAAGACTTGTCACCGGTGGTGTCCTGTATGCACCAATCGAAAGACTCAGACCTAGGTAATGTACTGGATCCAGTCGTTTAAGATATGACGGTCTTGCAGACCCATAGACCACACACCCGATCGCTTCTCGGCATTTAGGCTAAGATCAAAGTGTTCCATTCAGGTTTACAACGCGCTATATGTAGATAAGTGAACCCAAAAACGGAATATTTAATTTTATACACCCTGCTTAGTGTGTGACCGGTGCTACAGCTTTATGGATTGTTAGGTAATGTAAACCTCGTGTACGATGAATGTATGCCAGTTCATTAGGGATATGTGAGGAAATAGGTGGAGGAAGATTAGGAGGAAAGGCAGGGAGGTTAACCCGTAAAAGAAACTGATTTGTTACCTGCACTGGGGGAAAGAGGTGAGTGGATATAAGAGGGAGGAGGATATAAAGATGAGTAAATAAATGACAAGAAAAATCCATAGCTGAGGTTGTATCTAATACAGGTTTGAGCCATATTTAGTAGGACTAGCTACTGTGACGCGTTAAGCTTTTGCCGCTGCGTTTCTTCTTTTTTAGTTACACACTGTTAATTGGGATAGGTAACGAAGGAACAATTGGAATTAAGAGATAAATAATTTTATGACGTAATATAATGTGGTTTTAATGAATTGTACTGATAAGAACTACACATAAAAACAAACAACTGAGCACAAAAAATGACCAACACTTCGCATTTTGTATACAAGGGCCGGCGATGCTGTTTTATATAATGAAATGAATAGTTAATATCTGGCTCAGCATTTCCTTTTTTGTGCAAGAGTTAGAGACATTTAGGCAGCAAAGTGTTAGTACTGATGCAGCCTTCCAAGATATTGTGTTGCCTTGGAAAAGCGGCAGATATCAGTAATTAAAGTACCTAATGTGGAAATAATACATCGCGGGAGTTATTGTATGGTCATGCCCGTAAGCTGAGATCATGTTTCTGCAGAGAGATGTTCGGTTTGGTTTGTGGGGTTTAACGTCACAAAACGACTCAGGCTATGAGAGACGCCGTAGTGGATGACTCCGGAAATTTCAACCCCAGGTGGTTGAAATTTCCGGAGTCATCCACTACGGCGTCTCTCATAGCCTGAGTCGTTTTGGGACGTTAAACCCCACAAACTAAACCAAACATCTCTTTGCAGAAGCATGACATTAGCTTACTGGGATGACCATAAAATACAAAGATGAGTGCATGCCTTGTACATTATACACTACTTGAAGGCCTTTTTTATTGGTGTTAATATGACGAAACTGTGCTAAGTTGTGCACAGAATTAAAAAAAAAAGCTGTGATTTAGTTCTGGTTAAACCTGGATGGGAGCGGAAGCTTCTATTGCTTGCTACATTATTCCTTTATCACTCCCTATCAGTGTAGTCACTGCATATTTGGGGACACTTCAGCTCAGTTTTAAGGGTATGACGCGAGAGCGTATATATACGCTACCAGAACACATATAGTGTTCCGCTTTAACCAAGCCGTATGGACGTGTCTGCGCGTTGTAGTGGTAACGAGAATGCAAACGGTTCTGGCAGGCTGATTCTGATTTACCCTTATATATGAAAGGAGGGATCCGAGTTGCCAGCTACTGCCCATGGAATAGGGGTAACGTGAATTCAAATGTCATGGCAGGCTGACTCTAAAGTCACTGTCCCTTTAGTCAGTCTCCTAGTTAGTCAGTGATAAGTTAGTCATTAGCTATGACTATTTCTAGTACTAGTTAAGCTGTTATACCAATGAAGATGTCATTATTTATTTCAAGGTACGACATACTACATCACTGATGACGTCATCAAACTTAAGTGTTACGGATGGACGGGCGAACACAATCGTGGCCGCGCAAGCATAAACCATTAAAGGCTTTTGCTTTAAAATCTTGCGTAAAAAATGAAATTTTCTATAACTACATGATCTATTTTTGTGTCTAATGACTCTACAGCCCTCAAAACGGTTCTAATCACTCGGCAAAATATTAAGAAAAAGAGTGTTCCAGTTAGTCTGAAAAACCTTTGAGAGCACTGCAGAGGCTGCATTGGAGAAATGCAAAAGCCTTAGTGTTGCTGCTGACACGGTATACTGCGCGCCCCTTGTGTAGCTTTTGCCATTAGCGCCAGGGCTCGTGCTGCGCAGTGGAAATTTCCTTTCCTTCCTGCACGTTGGTTGCAGTGCTCCGGAACGTGTGGGATAGCACGGTACACCGGTGCTCCTGTCGCGCGGCATTCCTTGACGCGCATTTGTTGCAGTGCTGTGAGATTGGCGTTCCGACGTTGCTCCTGTCGCGTGGCGTTCTCAGAGCCATGTGAAATCACATGAAACTTGACAATCACTTTAACTTGTCACGTGATCCTCTCATAGCCACTTGACATTTTTATGCAACTTGGCTGTCACGTTACCTTGTCACGTGATACTCTCGTAGTAATGTGCCAATTTGGGACCCATGACTCAGCACTTTTCGGGAATCAATATTGTGACTCATGACTGATCGCTTTTTGGGACTCACCAGTCATGACTGTGATTCATGGCTTTTGTATGACTCAACACAAACCCTTAACCATGTCTTTAATGATGACTCCTAAATTATGACTCTGATCATGACTATTGACTTTGACCCATGACCTAAACTTCAATGACTCACACGACCATGACAATGACATTACATACCGTTTATATTCCACATGTCATACACGTTCAGACATGGCTACTAATTCCAACATCTGATGACTTCACATAACGTGTAATATTTTGCTTCTACTTTTTGCAGACACGTTTGGGGCCACATAACCTGTGAGACTTTCGCATTAATAGAGCATCAACTCACCATTGGCAGAATAAATAGCTGCGCCCAGGATTCCAGCCCTTTGCAAGCGATGATTCTGTTTACCAGTTTGCCACTGAAGCGTTGGACATTCCTATATGGCCTTCGCAAGTGTGGTATAATTGTCTTGGAATTGGAGTGTGCTGCCGCTTACGCATCTGCAAGGCTCGGAGAGAGAGATAGAGCCTGGCCGGCGAAGAGTGCGTTTTCTTTACGCTTCAATCATAGAGTTAATACACGAACTCTAGAGGGAAAGCTGCCCGTTCAGCCAAAGCATTCTAGCGGTGACCGCGTGATAGTCGGCATCATCAAACTGTTTGATGGTTTTCAGATGAGTTTTGCTTGCTAAACCTGGCCTATGAATAAGGTTTGAACCTGGTAACAAATCGTTGGAAGATGGCGGCACGCAGCTAACTGACGGCTGAAGTAGAGTAACTGCTGTAAACAACGGCAAAATCATCGCGTCCGGAGCTTTTGTGATGGTACGTTGCGTCGCGCATCTATTTTAACCTCTTATAAGAGTCAAGATTGTTCTGTGTTGTTATATTAAGGCCAACTAGCCCTGTGAATTTTACGCGCTTCGCATGCATTTCGGTCGTCGAGCCCACACGCATCTCCTCTGTCTGTCTTATTCTGAATAGGCAGCTCTCCGCACAGCAAACGTCAAAGGGTGATCGCGTGTGTGTTAACAATTCACTTTATTTGCCCTGTTTTCTTTCATAAATGATAGTTGAGAATGCTGTGAGCAGAGCAGCGTGTTCTGGTCGAACTGAGGCGGTGGTAAACCCGTGGCGCTGAACCAGTCCAGCTGTTCCGGTAAGAAAATTGGCGAATAAAAATGCAGTGTTCAGTTCGCTTGGTGTCATTTGTCTCGGGAAGTTTTCGTTCGTCCATAGTTCTGGTATAGCTCCCGTAGGAGAAGAAAAAACCTGCATGAAATTTCCAAAAGTAAGTTCAATGCGGCGCGTTTGCTCACACGTGCAGGAGGCGACATGCCGAATCATTTTGGAGCTTTTGCCTGCCATATAAGTATGCAAGTTCCATGGAGAAGCCTGAGAGCGCAAGCGGCTCTTTGTTACGAACAGCTTCTTGTTTTGAATGCTTTGAGCTTGCAACTTCAAGCTGAAGAGGCACTCGAAAACAGAACTTTCAAACCTAAACTCGGAGCGTCTCCTCGGGATTGTGGTTCATGATTATTTCATTTCAATTCCTTACTCCCCAAACACTTTTCAGTGTTTCAAAACTTAAAAAAAAAACGAGTAAAATTTTGTAAAGCTACGTTATCTACAGCAGGTTTTAAAACGCCAGTCCAAACTTTGCTCATTTTTGACATCGCGGGAAAAAACTATGTTGGCCACAGTGATCAATTTGATAATGGCGGCACTACATGTGGGAACTTCTTTTTGGTCTCAGCTTTAGCCCCCTGGCTTCAATGATTCCACACAATTTGAAAATTGCTCCAGAGGCTAGCAGCTGTGAAAGGTCGTTAAAATTTTGTTTTTGGCTGTGCGCTTTTCAATCGCTGTCGTTTATACCTCAGGGAGGCACAAAAAAGTTTTTTACCTTCTCTATGGGAAACAACAGGACCAGCGAAGATTACTGCTCCGCGATATCTAGATCAGAAGCGAACATGAAAGCGATTGGCAGTAAAACTGCAGCTCGCGCTGTTTCTTCATTTTGCTTGTGTGCGGTGCTTAGCCAAATAGAGCACTGGCATTTAGGTGAGTGAGTTCCACATCATCTAACTTCTGTCTTCCTACCGAGGACGTCGGTTTAATGTTTTTGCGTGTCTTCGTTTTAGTTCAGCTGCTCTGCCTGATTACGCAACAGCTGTATGTTTCATGCTTTGAAAAGCTGTAGCTTGTGTCCGGACAAGCTGATTCACTTGGTACACATTAAAATTTCACGAAAGAACGAGGACAGACAGATGAAAAAAACAAAACAAAAAACAAGCACACTGCGCTGTGTGTGCGTCTTTGTTCTACTCTCGTCCGCTGTGCTGCTGTCGAAATAATTTTGGCTCATGGAATAAAGAAACCGTACGCAAAATGTAACACAAAAAATGTGAGGGACACTTAGCTTGGCCTTTAAGGGTGTATTATGATAGAGTTAAAAGCTCCCGTTTGCAGCTCCCCTTGTGGTTCCTCGTTGGCGTACGTTTAGTTGCAGCTCGCTTAATTTGCAATGCCTTAACTTTTGCTTCTAATTATTACCCTGTGCATACATATTATCATATAGTCTTAAGCTACTACGCTATCCAGGTACCAGTTTTAAATGCTCGCATTAACCTAGCAGTACCAATATTCCTGCACGACCTAAGAGCAGCGAAGTGTAATCGTTAAACAAGGAAGGTTGATTCCTGTTCCGTCCTTCCACCCCAAATGAGCGACCCGATATGGCAGCTCCTTCAATATCTGTGATAACATGTTGGATCGTGACATCACACAGGCACCGACGAATCCGTGTTCGACCATGTCACCTGCAGTGCATTGCCTGCCGGACCAGTGCCCGCGACTTTCCCTCGCAACACCGTCAAGAGCCACGCGGACAACGACAAAGCTGAAACAGGATTTTCTACTAACGGGACATTTAAAACTATTGCGTTAAAAAAAGAAGCTGGGAATGTAGCTTCGATTAACCGCATGCTAGAGAACGTTGTTATAACGATGTTTAATGAGAGTTGGAGTCGAGAGCTCCGCTTCTCCACAGCTAGCATGCGGTTGCAAGCTTGCATTGACGCACAGAACAACGTCGATCATTGTCAGAGGCCCTCAGTCCGCACGCCCCGCAGGAGGAGGATGTTTTTGCTACACTCTCCCACGAATCCCCGACTTGCATGCCACCGAACGGTGGTGGTCAGGACGCCCTGTTGTTGACTGCAGAGGTTCACCTAAGGCGGGGTGAGGTCCGGTGTTTATCCTCTCCTTCACTAGTCGCCAATGCTGAGACCGGTCCGTGGCTCCGCCGGCGGTCTCCACTAAATGCGACACACTTTATTTTCCCTTTGCTTGGCAAGGTCGGCGGAGGCTTTTCGCCGTTGAGCGCATTTGCCGCGGCTAGTACTTTTGCGCCGCAGTCTGTAAGGAAATTGCCTCGAGTGTTATGTGACTCCCGCAGCATCATCGAGTAGTCGACCCGAGGAGACGCAAACCTTTCGAATCGGCGGGGATATCTCGAAACAATATAAGGTGCGTACGCTTCACTGCATTTGTTTCGTCATGACTTCTTTTAACGGATTCAAGTTAATGCTTGATCCGTCAAACGCATTTATTATGCACAGGAGGTGTAAAAAAAAAGAAAGTATAAGGGTATAAACTACTCCTCTGAGCGGACGTGTTCCTGTTTAGGTTAATATGCCCGTGTTATGCAGTAGTGACCAAAATATATGCTATTTCAGCTTGGTGATGTTTAACTTTATTTTAAAGATCCTAACCCTTTCCTTTAGCTTGATAGTAACACAACAGAAGACCTTTGGTGAAATACAACGATTGTGTTATACCATAATAGGCCACAGGGCTGCCACAGAGAGTTCTTTAAGACCTATTGTCTGCCCTTCCTGAAGGTACCGGCAGTAATCTGCGTTTACATTTCAGAATCAAGCCACCGATTTCAAGAATGCTTTCTCACAATAACATATTGACTTTAGTAGTTCACCCGTAAATCATTTCCGTGGAACACGTCTTGCCAGTGCCGAGGCATGGAGTGTCCTGCCCTGCCAAAAAAAAAGTCAATCTATATATTTTTCCGCTGTCTCAGTAGCTGTTCTAATTTGTTCTCCGCGCTGCTGGCTTTCCTTTCTCTGGGATGACAGGAGCTGTCTTATGAAAATGAGCAGCTTTGGATTACTGGTTGAAGATTGGCTTGAGCTGTTTATAAACACCAGCCTTTTTTCGCTCCACCGGCATTTTAAAGCGCGCGCATTAGGTCACGCGTGACTGCGGGTAGCACCGATACCGTAGTTGCACTCGCTTTAGACTCGCCTTCAACGCCTATAAAGTGGACAATGACTCTCGCCCTGAAGAAGCTTAGAATATCTTTTTTTTTTTTTTTGCGCTGTGCGCTCTTGGACTCTGGTATCTCAGAGATAGTGAGCAGTTTTGGCATAGTGTTAAAGACCATGCTACGCAGAAAATTGGGTGTCGTCGTAGTGAACGAACAAAAAAATGAAAGATGGCTCTCTCTGCTATGTCTGGATACATGTAGCGAAAAGCAGTGACTGCCTCGGGATGAGAAGTTAATTTCTCCAGTCTTCTGCGCCGTTCGCCAGCAGCTGAACTCTCCTTGGCTTCCATGCCGAGCGTGTCTAAGTTCACCGGCGTTCCATAATTCGTTTCCAGGAAAGGAAAAGCGCAGCGTCTGTCACTCGCGGAAGCAAAGAAGCGCCGCCCGGCGGCGTTGGAGCGCACTCATTCCCGCTTGGTCTTCATAGCTGACGGTAGATGGGGGACGTCACATCCTTGGCGTCACCATAAATGAGTGACTTAATATTTCAGTCTTTGGTACTTTCAAATTGCGCGCCAATCGCAGTATCTGTCGCTCGCGGAATCCCTCTATCATCCTCACGGTAGACAAGCGGAATTATGAAGAGCGCTTCACGACCCGGAGCGTGGCACAGCGGTAGAGCGCTTAGCTGGGGATCCAAGGGATGGTGGTTGAATTTCCGGATGGAGCGTTTTTTTTTTATAGAGGAGTTGCACACCTCTTAAGCGTTGCTAGGCAACGCCGACAGAGCTTGGCTAGGGGGCTACGCAGTTGTTGTTGTTGTTGTTATGAACTTTATTTTTCCATCGATGTAGGAGGCCCCTTACTCCCCGCCCCCGGCACGCAGGCCTATGGGACGGAGGCCGGGGCCTCCGCGACTAAAGACAGGCGAAGCGACAGCGTTTCTTCGCGGCTTCAGCCGCCAGGCGGATAGCTTGCTGCTGGTTGGCGGGGGACTCGCTCCGCAGTAGCAGTTCTCAGGCTTCTCTACTATTTATGTTTTCCTTGGCGCCAGGGGAATCAAGGCATTGCCAGATTATGTGATCCAGAGTACCCCTTTCTCCGCAAGTTTCGCATTTATCGTCCGCCTTTTCCTCCAATTGCGTGTGGAAAAGCCAGACGGGACTTGGGAAATTCCCAGCTTTCAGGCGCCGCCAAGCGACGGCCTCCTTGTTAGTTAGCGTTCGGTCCGGTGGTGGCAGGGACCTTCTGCTAAGTCTGTAGTGTTCTAAAATTTCCTTATAAGTTAGCAGCCTCTCGTCCATCCCATCGCAATCAGGCGGCTCTACGGCTGCCCGGAAGTAGAGAGCTCGGGCTAGCTCGTGCGCCACCTCGTTGCCGGGGACGGACTCGTGCGCGGAGGTCCAAATAATTCGAATCTTTCTTTCAAGTTTTCCTTTCTCTAAAATTTTGGCTGCTTCCTTCGAGACCCTCTTTTTTCCAAAGTTCCAGAGAGCTGTTTTGCTGTCACTAATAACTATGCTGGCTTCCGTTCCAACGCAAGCGAGCGCTATTGCAACTTCTTCAGCCGTGCCTACATTTCGGCTTCTAACGGACGCGGCGGAGGCGGCGGGCACGCCGCGGGCGAATATATAATAGTGCCCTCCCCCCCCCCCCCCCCCTACCTAAAACCATGCCCCCTACGTACAACAAGGAGATGAGACAAAATAGGGCCGAGACTCTCGCAAAGAAAGCGGGGAAAATGAAGCCGGGGGAGGCTACGCAGTTGCCCTTGGCTGTGACGTCACGGCATACGGCTTTTCGCTTCAAAGTCATGGTCATGGCTCTAGCAGGTGCTAGCTGGCAGTTGACATGGCCGAGCAGCGATTCTTTGATGATTTGTGCGATTTTATGAGACCATATGTTATCAGAAAGATCGCAGCAGCTGGAAAGGTGGGTTGGTCATTTGAGGTAGAAATAATGAATAAGAATCAACCTTTGCAATGCTTTGGGATTCCGAGTCACGCACCATACACCTAGGCCACGTAGGTACGCTTACGCGGCTTGATTAAAGCGGGACTTTATTTGTCGTGTGGCAGCCTACTCTATCTCTTCATACCCATAACGGCAGAGCTTGTGTTCGTACTGATAATTTTAAAATTGAAAATGGCCCACAATTATTCGATTCTACGTCCTTGGGTTCAGCAGTCGACCGCCGTAGCCCCTGAGCCCCCGCGGCGGCGAATAATTCAAAAGAGAAGCTTTTAAAGTTCTGTAGGTTTTCTCTTCTATGGCTCCAGCTACAATACCTTACCTGATTTAAGCGAAGAGGATTCGCTCACTTGCGCTCCGATTTTGATATACTCCTACATGCTGGTCCTATGAAAGTAGTTGTTGGTAACCTCATCCTTTTACGTATACACATAGAAAACGTTCTGAAAATTTTTTGAACGATGAAATTGTGTTTCCAACCCGCTATTTTAAATTAGTGCTATGTATATTAATAACTTTTAAGTTAATTTTCAATAATAGCCTCCCCTGGCATCAAACGGACGCCCAGATCTGGTGATTAAGTGGACGGAAGGTTTTTAAGATATCTAGAAAGAAGAATTGGAGCATCTGCAAAACGAAGGATGTATTAGTATCTGCATATATGCACAAACATGAAATCGTTGATTGTAAAAGCAATCACAACGTGTTCTCGAATAACACTTTTCTTGGCGGCAGAAAAGCTTGCTACGCCCTGTTGCATAGGTAACAAGTAAAATCTGTGTGACTTTGGGCAGATGCATCGTAAATAGTACGATCAGATTTACACTGGCCCATTACTAATTCTCTTTGCGAGTAAACATATCAGGCTCTTTGGAAGATGTGTTAATGTTAACGATCACTGCAATGATGCCAGCATCTCGTCGAACCTCTGTGCAATTGAGGGCCTAAGTATGTTTTCTTTAAACGTTTCCTTAAGAAGAATTACATGCCTGTTTAGGGAGGTATCTAAAACCATAAAAAATTGTTATAGTGAACATTGCATCAACGTAAGCTCTGTTGATCAAATGTAAGTACGTGCCAAGCGCAGCCGAGCCCAATTATTGAGTGTCTTCACGCGTATTTGAAGTTCGATGTCTGAGTTCTCTTTTTGGTGGTGACAATGCTATTTCACAAATTCATGCATCGCTATTGCGCTGATTTTGTTTTGTCCATACTTCGTTGCCTCCGTTTTGCTCGCCCCTGTGGCGATGATTGCCCTTTCAAATTTTTGTTTTATTTGTTGTATCTATTTTTAAGACGACTTTGGAAGTTTACTTTTTGACCAAATATTTTCTTTGTTTTGCTTTGACAACAAATACTGTAACTGTGCAATATCGTTGGTATTCTAAACTCAATTTTGGACCCACATATTTTCGTTTCAATCACACTATACTGAATTTCAGGTATATTGGCGCAATTTTATTTATTTTGTTTCCCTCCGCTGATGTTTTCTCTTGGTCATTCTGTCAAGTAGCATGAAAGCGCTATATGAGCGTCAAGGGGAAAGTTAACCCTTTCTGACATTTCAAGCGCTGGAGGTCATTTTATTAAACCACTGTATTCATCCCCTGAAATGCACCCAGTGCGTTTATATTATTCTAGTTCAGCGGTTCTCAAACGGGATTCCGTGTGTGTTCCGCGGGGTGCTCACTTGGAATTCACCAGCTCCCACCGGACTTCACCCTCCTCACCCGAGTGCCCTATTTCCACTTCTTGCTTCGTTAGCCAGCCAGACTCAGTGCATGTCTCTTTAAAATCCATTTGAGAGCGTTACATTTTATTTGAGGTCGCTGCTCAGTTTCGCGCCGTCAGCGTGGATACTGTAAGCAGCACAAACCTTGGCATTGCGCCAAGATACTGCGCAATGCCAACGCTGGGAATGCCGGTGGCTGAATTGGTTACAGGTCAAATCGCTGTCACCATATACGTACTATCCGGGACAAAAGTCCCTGGACCGCACGTCTGGCGATTTAGCACTAGAAGCACGATGTAAATGAATTACCACCCTATGTCTCTAGCTCACATGATAGAACTAAGTCCAACTTTCACATCGACAAGCCAATACGCAAGGTATGCGCTTTGGTTGTAGTTTGCGTGGTACAAAGACTTTTTTCCCCGATAGTGCGTCTAGAAAGCCGGCGGAAAGATATAAAGGGGGCTTGACCTACGTGGAGACACTGATGTACAGCCTCGTCCACTTCTAGCTAGAACACGGTCACTGCTTTTAAAGCAACATTGCATCCGACCCGGCCACGCAGTAATCTAAAGTGGCTGGCCATGTGAAGCAGCACATCCGTGTCTCTGTGTGCTTGCATCGCTTTGCATCGATATCTGCCTGCGTCAGATACAATGTTGATTTAAAAGCAGTGACCGTGTTCTAGCTAGAAGTGGACGGCCCTGTACGTGCACTCGTGGCGGTTGAAGGCCACGGTCGCGCAGCCGAGTTAGCCGAGCGAAGCCGAATTCGGAAAACCTGCGCGTCGCGTCGGAATGAACGGATAGAATTTAATAAAAAGCCTACTGCCAAGCTCATGAAAACAAAAAGTTCTTACGCAATAACTAAAAGAGAAAAAACCAGGAAGGGCACATTCACGAGCAACGTCACCTGGTTGAAATCTTCGGTGGGAGAGGGGCGCGTTAGCGGTTTGTGGCACATATATTGGTGACTTTAGGGGTTTCCTTAGAGTAAAATTATTTGGGAACTTCTGCACATATTCAACCTTTCTTTTTTCAGCCAACGCTATCCAGGCCAGTTTGTAATTCTCATCAGCCAACTACATTTGCCTCTCTAGAAAGAAATATGTTAGATCGACAATTACTGCTCTGGACAATGCATATTGCATTTCGTCATGGTAATTTTTTATTCCTGATAATAGGTGCGACCACCATTTCTTTTAACCAGTGACGACATCATGCAGAACGCAGTTGGCTTTGCGTTTTGCCTCCTCAGGGGCCGGCGTGTGATCCTGTGCCCGCAGGCTCAGCTGCCGAGTCTTCTCACTATTGATAAGCCGTGGTGTGCTAATTCGGCTTTAAGATGATTGGCGTTGCAGAAGTACAGACTTGTGCACTTCATTTGGGGCTGAATCTCAAGGAACAATCAGTGTGCATGCATCACAAGAAGTGAATAAGGTGGGTTACGTCCAGTTGTGGTCTATGACAGCACAAGAGCCTGTTAAAACGTTTTTGTCTATTTCCGCATGCATGGAAGTAAAAGCAGCTTCCATGTTTAGCGAATAGGTTTCGTTCGACAAGTGGTGACGCTGTCGGACATTGTGAAGTCTGGTGTGCAGCCGGCAGCCGGCCGTCCCGTACTTATATTTCTGCCATTTCTGCCCTGGTACGTCGTTTAGCTCTACTATTAGCGAGCTCTTAAATGCGTCATGCATAATTTTTCTTAAAACACAAAGAACAGCAAAATGTGCAAGTTTGGCTGTAAGTTATTGTGTAACAGATTGTGGCGCCTGTGACATTATCGCTACTTGCGTGATAGTAGCTATCTTAGCAAGTGTACGCGTACATTTGTAATGCCCGGAGCATGCGTGAGATACAAAGCGTCTGTCTATATACTTGTCATGTTGCAACAAATGGAGGTTGTTCCCTGTGGCCTGCTCCAGGGGCGGCCACGCACAAATCCTCTTTGAAGTGTCGTCCATCGAACTCCACATGGTGTCAGAAGTGGTTGTCCGGGTTGTACTAGACCCGTGGTAGGTGTAAGGCTACCGCTTGTGGTAGGCCGCCAGCATCATCGTTACCAGCCCGAAAAACAGCAACTAAACATGGCGCAAGAAACGAAGGTTTCCTCCCAGCTTTTCCTAGTGGAACTGCCAGCGAGCTTCAACTTTGACAAAACATCCGAATGGCCTGAGTGGACACAAGAATTCTATGACTACCGATTCGCCTCGGGACTTAACGAGCGAACTGAAGAGGCTCACGACAGGCACGCAATATTTTAAAGACTTTCAGCTTGTCTGAGGAAGACTCGAAGAAATACGACGTCGTGAAGAAACGGGTCGATTCCCATTTTGTTGCCACACGGTACCTAGTCTACGAAAGCGCGTGCTTCCATCGCCGTCACCAAGGACCAGGCGAGTCCGCAGATCAGTATGTTACGGAGTTACATACGCTGGTCGATAGATGCTACTACAGGGAGATGAAAGAGCGTATGATTCTCGACCGCTTTGTAGTTGGAATACGAGACGTGAAGTTGTCGGAAGCTCTTGAAATGGATGCGGCGCTGACTCTAGAAAGTGGTTTCACGAAGGCACACCTGAAAGAAACTGTGAAACAACAGCAGCAGGATCTTCGCAGCAGCGTAGACCGTGATGGTTCAATGACGAGCGCTGAAGTCGACACTGTTCATAGGCGGGCACCGAACCAGAAATATCTGGAGCACCTGAAGTGTGCAGCTTGCGGTAGGGGTCCTCAATCCAGGTCGTCAAGCCCTGCCAGGGGAGCGCTGTGCTACAGGTTTCAGCGCCGGGGACACTTCGCGGCTGTCTGCCCACGGACACACTGGACCACGGAACCCGAAGTACGGCATTTGGAGGTAGGAGTCCACAGTCCTCGGGGTGAGCATCCGAACAGCAACTGTGGGACGCTTTCCGTGGGGAATTTGTCTGCGATATCAGAAAAAGCACGCTTTGTTCAGATTGATATTACTGGTGTAGTTGTTGAGCATTCGGCGAAGCGAGCGAGCGAAATCCGCTGCCGCCGACACGCTCCTTCGTTCACACTTCTGAGCCAACATATCGCCGCCGTCGCCGCTTCGACTGCGAGCTCCCGTTAACCCTGACCTGACCGCTTGACTGCAGCTACGAATGCCACGAAAAGCATACAGCGATGCTAAGTGCCCGAAGGAAAAACGCATTATCATTCAATTCTTCATTAAATCATGGCACATTTGACCCATGTAATGTGGCAACAAGAGCTTCAACGTGCTATTTGCAGGCATCGTAAACAAAAGGGGCATATTTGCCGCCTATACCAAGAACAGAGTCGATCATAATCCAAACTTCATTCTTTCCCTATTGAATCCTTCCCAATTGCGCTGGTCGCCGGCGAAAAAGGGCCTCGGATAAAAAGTACAAAACTAAAAGGTAACAAAGCCTCTCAAATGCATTAAAAATATGTTTTAGGAAAAACTGGCAACGCAACAGGATTCGACCTCATTGTCATTTGCCCCGTAGCGTCCTGCGCTAACCACTCGTCCGCTGAGATTTGGTTTTCTTTGTTTGCTGTTAACAATGATATTTACAGTGGGGCAAAGTCAAAGTATAATGCCACAAAGCGCTCTAACAAAAGTAAGAGTTCACAAAGTTTCAAAAACGCTTTAGGTTAGCCAGTTAACCCTAAACTGGCACCCATTTAGGTTTATCACTTTGGGTAATATAGATGGCGGTCAGGTTGTTGATACTCTCAATGAAATACTCCTTCGCGGAGCGAGCATCTGCGTCCGTGTGTCTCACAGCCATTCTCGTTTTCCATACACTGTGGAGGCAAAGCAATATGAATAAGTCATATGGCACACCCCCTTGATTATGGACCGGCAGGAACCGTATACCATATCATGTAATTGGCAAGTCCTTTTTAAAGTCCTCTGCAAGATATCCCACAGAAAGACTGCATCCCAGCAGTCAAGAAAAATATGATCTATGGTTTCCGGTTTATGGCAAGCCAAGCAGTCTACCGACGACGGAACAAAGACACCTTTTTTCCTCAAGCACGGTTTAATAGGTAATGTACCAGTGTGCAATAGGAAGAAAAAATGTTTTTCTGACGACCGTGCTGGCATCTTTTTAACTCTTTTTAGGACATCCTTACCTTCCCCTCCACAGTGTAATGATCGATACAACAGCACTGGCATCATTACATCAAGCAGGTCCTTATACAGTTGCTTTTGGGTTACAGCGCTTAGATATTCCATTGAGCATCTCACTTTTAAAATGTTAAAGGAAGCCACAACCTCAAGCAAAAAAACACTCAGTCTTTTGTGGTTAAAGTTGCTAGAGGACACCGAAATTTCGGGTAAGTCTTGGCTCAGTCTAAATTGAAAAACCGTATGCAGACAAGGGTCGGTTTGGTTCCGTAAGAACATTAGCTTGGATACTATTTGTCGTAAAAATAAATGGGCCAAACCAAGTCCTCTACTTTTTACCGAGCGAAACACGAGTTGTGCGAACTTAGGAAATATTTTGGCATTTGAAGTCAAGACACCATTTATAACGGAACTTCACATTTCGAGGGGTACAGGCCATTGCTGCCGCTCTAAAAATTGCCACTTCTTGACCATTGGAGCTTACTGCCGGCTCCTCTCAGGACTTGCAGCTAATGTTCTGGATACCTATGAGCATTATATTGTGCACTGCAATTATTTTAACATGTAGAGTTTAGGAGCGCCGCGGCTCTTCGGTCATGTTCTGCTACCGTGGACGTAATTTTCGCTGAACACGGAGCTGTAGCACAAACATTCAAGAAAATTGCGACGAAGCTTCAAAACTGGCAAGCGCAGCAGCGATGACACTAGTTTGCTTTTATTTGTATGTAACCATTTCGGGAAGCGTTGCGATGACCGAGGGCTCGGTTTGTTGATACGCAGTGGAAGAAAGAGCGCGAAAGCTTGCAAAACACGTAAAGTACTGTGCATTACAAGCGCTCTATGCTGTTTTTTTTTTCTTTCATGGGCCCATCGCTCGGTAAATTACTCTCTTCCTCGTTTTATCGATTTCTTTTTCTGCGGTCTATACTGGGCCACGGTGTGAGCTACGGTCTCTGATGCGTAGGCCCTGCTTTGAGCCTGCAGTGAACATTTTGGCAGTAATCATCGTCTTAGAGTGGCCTCAAGAACAGCTGTGAGGATTGTTATGCATGTAACCACATTATTCAGTTCCAGATTTAGGTGTACGTTAATCGCCAGTGCGTTATGAGACAGAGCCGCGCCGATCATCGTCTCTCCTGAAACGCTCGAAACGACGTTACGTAATATGGGAACTCTCGACAAAAGATACCGCCGAAAAAAGACACACAATATAGCTTCACAGCGTCACGACATCGAAAGCATTTCGGCTGTGGCCGTCACAATATCGTGAGCCGATGGTCGATTGCGAATACGCTGTTGCCGTGTTGGCTCCTGAGGGATGCTAACCGGTCGACGCCGTGGGCTGCGCCGGCTCAACTTCCTCGCCTTCCGATTGGCGGATGAATTCGGTGGAAAAAAATGCGGCAGCCAGAATCGGTCCCGGACTGATTTGGCTTTCCGCCGAGATTTCTGGCAGATGCTTTCCCGCGGCGGCGGAATTCGCTGGCTTTTGCCGCCTAATGCTCAAGTGTGAACGAGCCTAAATGGCTCGTTCACACTTGGGGCACTTGCCTACTCAACAAGAGAGAGGAACGGCTTGTCATATGGAGATGCCACACTTCCGAGCGTAAAAGACGGTGCATAACCCTTGAAATGGAGCCTATGAAAGACGTCAGTCAACGGGTTGTATATCAAAAAAAAAAAAAAAACTCTACCAAATCGGAATACTGTATAGACTGTGGGATTCCACATTCCCTTCTCCTGCACGACGCGGCGAACACCCTCTCTCTGTCTCGGTGAGCCCTCATCTTTTTCCTCCTGGCCTCCTTCCCCTGGAGTGCGGCGGAGAGGGTCGGGGTGAGAGAACTGGCGTCGCATGCCGGGCGGCCCCTCCTTCCCCCTCCCCTCGGGGGACAGCATCTGCATCCAGGGAGACGACGCCGCACGCTGGAGCGTGTGGATCATGCTACGGTGCAGAGGAAGAAAATTAGGCACTCCCAATAAACAGCTTGGCCCGCTGGCTATGTATGCCTCGGTGCATCGTTCTTCACGGCCGCGTCTGTGGTCAGAGCTAGCGGCGGGGAGTTTGGTTCTGAGAGCAGAGCCCGAGTTCCGTGAGAACCCCCCAAGACAAAATTGAAACCGCTGTATGCTACTTCAAAGATAATCGAACAGTACTCTTCCCTGTCGAGCAAAATGAAAAAAAAAAGATGTGTATACCTAAGGTCGCTCATTGCTAAAAATACAGTGACCAGAACATACTCAGCTAGGAAAACGTACATGTCGCTACATAAATCCTGGCATTGCCGAGCTAAGTTACTGCCAGTTTTTTCCTTAACGTCTATAGAGCGGGGCCTTTCACACTGTCACTTTAGAAGCGATGCAGATTCAGTAAATTTATAAGAATATGATGCATGTTTTCTTTGAGCGGAAACTTATTATCCAAAGTCAAACTGCGCCTAAACTTGCAGACCAAGGTGGAGCTCTATGGCTTGGTGTAGCCATCAACTGGAAATGCTAATAATACTTCTCTAAATAACTTCATCATTTTTTAGACCGCAAATGAACATCGAATAGAAATATTGTATTTGCTCTTTCGAAAAATTGAAATCTTTCCACTGAGGTGGCTGACTGTCGTTCGCTTTCAGTGAGTGGCGTCAAAGGTGCGTTTCAGATCTGCTCACCAAGGGCCGCATCCGTCTCGCAGGTCACGCAACACTCGGGGCCATGGAGCTGAACATATCAAGCGCGCTAGGAGCTCTTCTAGCCGTCATCATTGTCGGCGTTGTGGCGTGGCTCGGAGAAAGACGTCGACAACAGCGCCTCTTTCAGCGGTACGGGATTCCAGGACCCGAACCTAGCAGCATAATTTTCGGCCACTGGAAAGAATTTCGAAGGAGCCCCCTTGAGGTAGCAGCATCATTTGTTCGCAACTAGTGACCTAGGCAGGAAAATGATTGGTGAATTATGATTGCTGACCTAGACAAGAAAAGTAGAAAGGTAGGCTTGAAAATCAATATGCAGAAGACTGAGGTAATGTTCAACAGCCTCGGGAAGGAACAGCACTTTACATTAGGTAGCGATGCAATGGAAGTAGTAGGCGAATACGTCTACTTATGACAGGTGGTAACCGCAGATCCGGACCATGAAAAGGAAATAACAAGAAGAATTAGATTGGGGTGGAGCGCATTTGGCAAGCACTCGCAGATTATGACTAGCAGCTTACTGGTATCGCTCAAGAGGAAAGTATACAACATTTGCATCTTACCCGTACTCACCTATGGGACTGAAACGTGGAGGCTAACCAAGAGGGTTCTACTTAAGATGAGAACGGCGCAGAGGGCTACGGAACGAGAAATGGTAGGGGTAACATTAAGAGATAGGAAGCGTGCAGAGTGGGTCAGATAAATAACTCAAGGTACTGACATTCTAGTGGAAATCAAGAAAAAGAAAAGTGCATGGTCAGGACATGTAGTGCGAAGAGAGGATAACCGATGGTCGCTTAGGGTAACAAACTGGATTTCAAGGGAAGAAAAACGTAGCATGGGGAGGGCAGAAATTAGGTGGGCGGATGAGGTAAAGAAGTTCACAGGGGTCAAGTGGATGCAGCTAGCACAGAACCGGGTTAAGTGGAGAGATAAGGAAGAGGCCTTCGCCCTGCAGTGAGTATAGTCAGGCTGCTGCTGCTGATGATGATGAGTCTAGTAGTTTCGTGTTCTGTGCAATACGAAGCTCTTGAAACAGCTAGATGTCAGAAGCAATGCCCATTATATGTTCTACGTGAGCAGAGAAAAAATGAGAATTCTCTGTTTGCTACTCATCTTAGTGCTCCTACTGGCAATGTTCGTGGCCTGCTCAACTTGACAGTATTGCCATTTTAGCACTCCTCGTATTATATAACTAAACGGACTTTAACAAGGAAGGCATGGAGTCACGTGTCCTTCATGTTGAAAGCTCACGACAAAACAACCACGGAAGACTGCTCATATATCTTTCGGTTGACTGTATTTCGAGAAATCGCGGTGCCTAATTTTCGTTCAAAGCTGCTCGGTGCGTTTGTCCAGCGCAATAGAATATATAATAGTCTAAAACATTGCATCAGGCCAGAAAAATACGAAGGAACGTATTTGGAACAAGTGTTTGTGAGAACTTTCCTACAGCGTCATTTTGTTACAGTTCCAAGGGAGCGCGAGAGCACTGCAACGGTCGCTTTGCACATTGTTTCTCGCAGGGCTGGCCAATAGGCCCGTACCTTAGTCTGATTGCTCAATCTGTAGGAAAGACAGAGGAAGATGATGAGAGCATACTGGCTTCCTCGCCAACATCTACTCTTTTCTATGTCGGTATATTCCACATGGGTGACGTAGCAAGCTTTTATCTGGGGTCAATAGTTAGAAGCCTGGTAAGACAGAATGCTGGCCAGCAGTTATACATGATGGTGAAATCCATCTTTACTGAAACATCTTCATATCGTTACAATAGTATATTTTTGTCTAAGTAGATAGCAGTGATGTTATGTTCGTTCTGTTCAGCAGGTAAAGAAGCAGAAGACGAGAACAGTAGACGAGGATCTGATGATGATCAAGAGGGGATGTATATTTACAGATGAAAAATATTATACATTGGCAAACTGTAAGTTACAGTAACAAGTCACACAGACACTGCAACTTAAAACAAAAACAGACTCTCACACAGAGAAGTCCCACTACAAGCCCTTACTTTTCTACCGAGCATTTTGGTTAAAGCCTAGGGACTGTAAATACGTGCTAAGCACGGAGCCTCAAACTTGACTGACAAACATGGTCCGAGGACCGCTTTTTGATGACAAACATCAACAAAGGCCTGAGGGCGGTCACCTTAGGTGACCCGCCTCGTAAATAAAGCAACCAATCAAATTATTGAAAAACATGCCACAACCCCCGTGGGTTGGGGATAATCTCGGACCACCCAGGTCCTTAATTACTTCAAATAAAAAAATACAACATTCAAAACACACACTCTTTCCACTCGCCGGTTCCCAAGCCCTCTCACACGGTGCCTGTCTTTGTCTCCACTCCTCAGCGTGTTTGCGACGCGACCGTGCAGCTGCGCCTTTGTGAAAGAAACGCCGAGGTCACTCAGCCGTCCCGTTCGAGGAAAAGGGGGCGAGGGGCACTGTCCCTGAGCAGTGTATAGTCGCCGTCGGTCGGAATGTCCCGGGAGGGGGGCAGGTGTCGCGCCTATTGTCGCCCTCTGCTGACCGTAAGCTGGTTCGCAGAAGCGTACCACTGTTGATCCCGGCTGCGTTCGCGTCTTGGCGACGCCTCGAGAAAAAGGGTGAAACCAACCAGGCCTCCAGCGCGCCCCGCGAGCCCGCGCCCAAGAAAAGGGGGGACAGGGAGAAAAAAAAAACAAACAACAGCGCTCGCTCCTTTGCCTCGGCGCGTGGGGGGGGGGGCATCGACCGCCAGCGCGACTGCACGTGCGAGTCGCTTTTCACTGCGGCCTTACAATAGCACTTGCACAGCTTTTTAGCCCTAGTTGAATTTGATTGCTTTTGATAACATACGCCTTGGATTCACTAGGCATGTCTCGAACGTTGTATTATATGCACGGTGAAGATTCGTGACATCGAAAATTCTTGTACGCTTGCTCAAGAGGCATGAACTCTCAAGAAGCATGAACTGAAGGTTAAGGGCGGCTAAAATGCTGCTTCGGGTTAAATTCTAATTCAAGCAATCCATAGAGATGGTCTTTTTTAAGCATTCGAGTCAGATTTTAAATCTTTACGGAGAGCCGATAAATTACAGAGAGTGCTTTAAAAGTGGCCATGGCTAGCAGTCTCATAGTCGATTTGGGCGACACATTTCCACGCACAAGGCTCCCCACGGACGTCAGTGGGGCTGCTAGGCGCACCTAGGTGATTGGACGCTCCCGAGTTCGGCGAGCGGGACGGGGCGTGGTGGGGTGCTATGGCGACTTTTCTTTTTTTTTTTTCTTGCACTCCGGTGTGCGTTGAGTTGAGGGGGGGGGGGGAGAGGAGGAGCGTCATTTTCGATTGCCCATATGTTCTCTGTAAATGAAGCCAGCTTAAAATTTTTTTTTGTTACAGAGAGGATTGATAAGATACTTATTGCTAATGCGTTTTATAATTGTAGTAAATAGCTTTTCATGCGCCCTTTAATTATGTTTTACAATCTTTCTTCTCTTACGGCAGGTGACAGGCGAATGGATGCGGAAATACGGGAGTTTCTTCGGCTTTTATATTGGCGAAATGCCGTACATCGTAGTGTCCGACCTGGAAATGATCAAGGAATGCTTTGTCAGACAAGCTCATATTTTCCGCGATCGGATGCCTATGATACTGGAAGTGGAAACCTTCAACACCAGTCTGGTGGGGCTGAAAGGTATATATACGAAGACCAGAGTGGCGTTAGCATCACAGATTCTTAATTTCTGAGTAAATTTGTGTTTTTTTTTTTTTGCATTTGGTATTGAGGCGTCATACTTATAAATCCTTAAATATCAGCCGTCGAAATACGATGAATTCTCACCGACTTTCTACTTTGTAGTAAAATCAGAGATCTCTTGAATGTTTGGTGTAGCCATTTATGTAGGTGGCATAGAAGTGTTGAAATATTCGGCTGGGGAAGTAATTTATAGTCACAATTTTTGCAGCGATCTTTGCGCTGTGTTTAGTGGGACAATGTAATTCAGAATAAATGGCTGAAAACATGCACCTACTTTACACTTGTCACACTCATGTACGCATAAAAACACAACAAGGTTTCAATTCGATTCTTTCAGACGCATACCTATTAAGACACCTAATAATTTAGAACAGTAATGAAACAGAGCGCCTAGAATTGCAGAAAAGACTTCTCTGACACTTTATTATTAAAATTTACGAGTTGACTTTTTAATAACCTAGGCGGATTTTGAGTGCCAGAAAGGATACGTACACAAGAAAAATGTGATGCCGTATCAGTTTTCAAAGCGACGAAAAGTCGAGCTTTCTTTAATGCAAAAAGTGAAGCTGATTTCACAATTAGCGACACGCTGGGATGCAGAGCGAAATCAGAAATACGTGAGCTATTTTACCGCGGTAGAAGAGGCAAAAAAATGAAGTAATCGCCAACAACGCGGCTTGGCGTTTTTGAGAGCGTTATCTTCGACAGATTACAATCAATGGGGGCGAACTTCAGCATAGATAGCTAAAAACACAGTAGCAAGCCATTTAACCGTGTAATATTTAATTCTTTGACTCACATTTATGCGCCTCAATAATGCTGAGAATGGTAGTTGTTCGGAAATTATCAAATTTTAGCTACGCTTTCAAAAATGCCAGTTTTGTCTGCTGCTGTAAAAACAAAAAAACAACATTCGACTGTGTGGATATCCATTCGAGTGGTGTAGATACGAACCATAGAACGTATGCATTCTATTTCCCGATAACTAATTTCTACTAGGCGCTTAAGAATGCTGTCGCGTGCCGACAGATATTCGGGATCTCAATATCTGTCGTGGATTTGAGATTAGTCAACGTGATGTAGAACCCTCAGGTTATTTAAAATAATACTGCGTCCTCCATTGTGGCGTCTCTTATGCCAAATGCCGCTACCTTAGGTAATAAATCGCACATAGCGTAAACATAAAATAGCGAAATAACATTTTCTGCTAGTCAGCTAGGTTTGTCGTCCAGAGAGGTAATCGGATTCAAGATAAAATTACGCTCCTTACTGCTCTTGCGCAGGAGACGAATGGAGGAAAGTGCGAGCAGTAATGAATCCCAGTTTCTCAGGAGCCAAGATGAAGTACATATTGAAAATCATGAACGGCTGCGTGAACGACATGCTGCAAGTGCTGGAAGAGCGACTGGCGAAGGGTGATACCTCCGTGGACATGACACTGATGGCGCAAGGGCTAACCATGGACGCCATATCAAAGACTGTCCTAGGATGGGAGGTGAGGTATTTGAGACAGCACATTACCGATAACTGATTGCTTTTACTTTAAAGAGTGCCTTGGTGTCCTAATATTATGCCTGCCAAATACTCACGTCGGAAACGCTGAGCGCTCTTATTCCGCAAATCGCTTGAAATGTTAGTTTTGTATGACACGTTTCAGCAGTTGCTTCCAAAAATGCAGCTAGTTGCGCTAAAACAGTCAGAAATAAACTAAATGCGTTTTAGGTATGTAAATTTTAAGATACCAGTGAAGCAGTTACTAAGCCGGGCCTCTAAGTAAAGTGCAGTGTCTCGTCACTTACGCACCATGGCTCATTGAATGATTGAGCGTTTGTAATGATAGCTAAAAAGCAGCATTATTCAACTAAAAGCTGCCTCATGGAGCAAAAGCAATTGTAGGGATTTGGCCTACGACATAGGTTCCCAACGAAGAGTATTCTCTTTCCGGAGCCAGACGGAGTGGTCTAAAATACTAAACAAACAAAAAAGCACGGATGGGTGCAGACGAGAACAACAATGATTGAAGGGCTCTTTTATCAATATCTTGGCAACGGTTTCTTGCTTTAGTGCACACGACAGTTCAGTTGAGAGTATATATTCTTATCCTTCGAACAATGGTAACCATTGCTTTATTTATGAACTCACTGATGTGTGATACTGATGGTAAGTTCACGAATAGGCAGCCGTAGCTTAGCGTGCAACTGAAGACGGAACGCTGTAGAACTACCAGCTGATTACTAGCACGTATACCGACAAAGATGAAGAATTCTGGCGCGTCCTTTCTGTTAGACTGATGAAAGCCATTGCGGACTCCAAATCATTAGGAACACGGACGTGCACTATCTATTACTATCTTTTAGTAACAGATACTAGAGCCATGGCCTTACACTCAAATACTTCACGAATACAGTGACGTATCGTTAACGTGCCTTCTAGTTCCTTTTGTACTGATTCAGGAAGTGTAATGTTTTGCGAGACATTATCGAACGATTATTTACTAAGGAATAAAAAAAGCAAGGAGAAGGCTTATCGGAAGGGGCAGAGATCGAAACTCAAGAGAGGAAGAATATTCAGGGCGATGCAAGCCCACTAAGGTGCTAATGTGTCCCCGTCGAAGATGACAAAACCTTAACAAACCAGGTGAGCCGTGTAAGAGCCAACATCGATAACATTTTATGAAGGCTGGTTTCAGTACAGAGGCCCTCGAATATCCTATCTTGCACTCAGTGTGGATGGAAACAAGCTGGCCATGTCTGTGGCTTCAGAGGAAAGGAGTAAGCAAGTGTTCGCGCACATGTAGAATTTTATGTGATACGAAGGTGATCACGACATGAACTTTTCATGCGGTGCTCTGCGGTAGCTGTTGTTTAGAAGACCAACAAAAAGCAGTCATTGCTTACCGGTAACTTTATTTACATTGATCTCTACCTTTATCGGATAAAAGGTAATCGCAGACCTCAAAAATGCCTTGTTCGTCAGCCGAGGCAAACCAATGATTGTCATAATATACTTCTGACTGTGCAAGGAACCGTCAGTTAGGAAGGATAAGGAGGGAAGACCACTCCTTGCTTAACGTTTCTCTCGCTATGTGTATCTTCGATAATCGATATGGTGGACTATGTGGCATCCCTACGCGAAATGCATAGTGGCTGGAATGGACGGCTATGTGTCGTCCCGGTCGTCTTGTCCAGCTGGCGCTGCAGTATGTTTACGTAGCACCGAAACCGGATACGTCGGCAGCTGGAGATGGTCAGATAAAAGTGACTGGAATGGTTATTTGCTTGTAGGTCCACTGCCAACCAAAGGAAAGCAAAATTTTGTGCTGATACAGTTGGCAAGAGATTTGTACAGAAATCTGAGAATGATAGTCTCATTGGGTGTGCGGTAAAACACAGGATACGAACAGAGCAAGGAAGTATACAGGGACACATCTAAAAGAGCACACAGTTTAAGGCTATATACTTAACACTTGTTCACCCCCCTTTTTTTTTTTGGTGTTGAAAAGCTAATAATAAAATTGGAGCAAGAGCCAGTACCGACCAAAACAAATAACGAAAGTGCTTGCTCGAAGTATGTTTTTATCGAAAACAATGCAGCTCAAAATCAATTCAAGCTTTCATGTATTGGTCATAATTGTTGGGGTGAATACCCGAAAATGGCATAAATTTCTGCAGGGTCTCATACGAACATTCGGCCAATACCATTCCCAATTCAATTTGTTCAGCAATGCGCTCTCGCTCTACTATTTGATCAGTAGCCGCCCTGGGTAGCTAAGCTGGAAATGCGGCTGCCTCAGTTAGAAACGCGGCTGCCTTAGATAAGCGGTGGTTCCGGGTTCTAATCCAGGACCAAGATGAATTTCTTGTCAACTACAGAGTTTCTGAAAAAGCCCTTTATATTTGCTTTCTGTGCATATGGGCGCGTTTTGGAGTACACTTATGAGTAATCTCTCCACAATTAGCTTACATCTGCGTTTATTAAATGTATCGAAATTGACTGATTTCGCATGAACTGCATTCGCATGGTGACGCATTCGCCCCAGGTAGGTTGGGAGCAGTTAAAAAATCAAATATATATGGTGCTGATGATGGCATGGAATTTCGTCACCCTGTCAACGGCGCCAGCGTCTTTGACAACGGAAACAACGCGAGATGACATACAGAGCAGCTGAAAGAGTTTAGCAGTGCTTATGTGGGGCAAATAGCAGAGTAAAAGAAGCGCAATTAGTTTGTTCGCTTTGGTCTTTTTTTTTTCGCTCACAGACGCGCCGATTATTAGATATCTTTATTTTTATTTCTGCCATAAGGCCAAACTGAAAAACAAAATTGCTTTTGTATGCAAAACTGTGAGCTGTCAAATCAGCGGCTTAATCTGGATCCTGACATAAGGTCTAGCAGTGGTAGGAATGGAAAGTTCTGATGAATTTGTTTAAGGTTTGCTATTTACCAGCTTTCAGACTAAAAAAAAAAAAGTGGCATTTAATTGTCCGTAAGATGTGCTGCCAGATAAAGGACGATAATTTTTCAACTGATTGTGTTCCTTTTTGTTCCTTTTTGCTTTTGTCACTACAGCAGCCTGGCTCCCAAAGGAACCCGGAGGACCCGTTCGTCTGTACTATGAGAAAAACGTTGATTGAAGCCGACACGCCAGTTTTCAACGCCGCCGTCGCATTCCCTCTATTTCGTTGCATCGTTCCGTGGATATTTCCTTACGTAACGTACGGAAAGCTATTTGCAAGTATCTCCAGTCGATTACACGATGTGATACGAGCGCGAAGAGCCCAGGCTGACACTTCACACGCGGACACGTTGCAGCTGATGTTGGACGAACAGGCAAAGAGCAAATGCATCAGTGGCGCTGGCCAAGCTTCGAGCCGGGGAGGTTGCATTGGAAGTGGGTTCGAGCTAACCGACGCGCACATCGCGTCAAATTGTTTTATAATGCTCGCCGCGGGTTTCGAGACAACGGCAGTGACGTTATCGCTAATCTTGGACGAGCTGGCCAGAAACCCACTGGAACAAGAGAAGCTGCACGCAGAGCTCGTTTCCGCGTTTCCGGCAGGTGTGGACGAAGACATCAGCTGCGATCAGCTGCAAAGACTGAAGAGGCTGGACATGATCGTGAGCGAGGGTCTGCGCAAAAACCCACCGCTCGTGCTCTTCACGACGAGACTCTGCTATGAGGAGAGGACGATCATGAGTCGCACCATACCGGCCGGATGTCGACTAGTGGTTCCGGTGTGGAACATCCACCGCGATTCAAAACTGTGGCCCGACCCTGTAAAGTTTGATCCGGAGAGATTCAGTGGCGACAACGAAAGCCAGAGACACCCATTATCGTATATTCCGTTCGGCTTAGGACCCCGACAATGCTTGGGACAGAAGCTCGCTCTGCTAGAGCTGAAGTGTGCTCTTTGTAAGCTGATCCGCAAATTCCAGTTCTCCTTGTGTCAGGGAAGCGAGGCCCCAATAAAGGTCACAGTGCCTTTCATAACCATTTCTCCGGAGAGGAACATTGTCCTCAGTGTGACATTAAGGAATCATGTAGGGTAACTGCTTGTGTTCTTTACCCTGGCACTGGTGCAATAAAAAAGGAATTCCTCAGTTAACGCACGCTAGGCTGTGTATGTTCATGAGGACCCACTTATGCCTTGAAAATAACAATATACATTTCGGCAGTTAAACTACTAGCCCTGATTGTTAATCAGTTGGAGGACATTCTCTGTGGGTCAGGTCAGATTTCTGTGTTAGACAATGGCAAATATAGTCATCACAACTATTTGGCTGGAAAACAGCGCAAGAGACAAACATCGAAGCAGAGAACCACAGGATGAGCGCTGACTCGCAACTGAAAGTTTATTCAAAGACGGAACGTGATATATAGAAAAAAGGACCACCCTATCAAGGTTTGGCGCTTTGGTGTTTGTCTGTGGCGCTGATTTCTATTCAATATGTTCCACCAACTCGTCTGTTTGGCGATAGTGTTGAACTATTCGACGTACGCGAAATGCAAGAAAAAGGCCTCCTACGATGCTCCCCGTTACCTTGCGCCAGTAGCAGCCATTATTTCCCTGAGAAATGCTTATATATTCACTTGATTTTCTGCTCAGCAGCTGTGCTTTGCTCGCCTTGAAGTCACACCATTGGTTTCCTGTTAGTTCTAACCAAGTTGCCTGCTCCCTTCATACACATCCAGTAAAAGTGCATTTTAACGCTACCAGGCCTACGGGTGTCGTGAAGTCTTCGCAGTGCTCGTCACATTAAATATTAAAACCTTCTCTTTTTTATATTTCTCTCTTTCCTCTATGTCTCCTCATTTTCTGCTTTGTTGGAGAAAGTGGAGCTGCAGAATGAATGCCCGGTCAACCTACACGAAGTAGCCAGTCTTAGATTGTCTGAGACGATACTCCAGACTTCTCAAGGCGGACTGCGATAACGTTCGAGCTCTCGCTGTACTTACGTTTCATGTTTGCTTTAGTTTTGTTGCTTCAGCACATACATAGTCTCTGAGAACCTCTCTGGACACCACTTTATGCACTGCCTCCTTTACACTAATCGCTGTTTCATGCCTTTTTTAGCAGCAGCTGGCGACTGGATGTCATCAACGTGCCCTATAATGTGGTGACACTCAGCCGCGATACTCTAACTACAACTACCGAGCTGGCTGCCCTGCGAGCCGCTCTTATCTGCATTCTAAATCATCCCACTGCAGCCATGGTTATTTGTACTGCCTGTCACTCTAAACGTCAACCGTTCCTATCGTCGCACATTCAGGTGCAGCTCCATAGCGACTTAAGCAGGCTAAACAGGCCTGAAAGCTTCATCACCGCATTGTCCTCAAATTGTTGTGCTGCCTACCCATTGCGGCATCTTATTCAGCGACCAGGTTGTCAGTGTAGGTAAAGCGAAGCATGGCGATTCATCCGCGCTGCCTGTCTTCATTTACTGTCGATTTTATGGAGCCAGATTTACTAAATTATCAGCAAATCGGCCTAGATTACACGCAGAACGGCTGCCTCTAGTAGCCCCCTGTGCCTGACATGTGACATGCGCGAAGATCGTAAGCACCTGGCCTGCAGTTGTCATAATTACAATACACACTACGAGGCATTGTAAGAATTCTGTCAGGCTAGCGCTTAACGCCTGGAGCATATACTATGGTGCATCGATGTCCAGACGAGAACATCGAGGCTCCCTAGGAACGTCTTTGGAGCCTAATGTGATGCGGCTTCGGGTACGAGTGGTCGAAAACCTTAATAATTTGCCTTGACGACTTGCGTTTTTTGCCTTAACTTAGTGTTTTTGAGTGCGCCGGTGTCATGTATCCTTCATTTACTTCCAATATTTTTTTCATCGGGATATAAAATAGTAAGCCAGGTTGTCAGGAAACCATTTGCCCACTATAAAGTGACCCCCTCTTTCTCTTTCATCAGCGCGCCTTGTGAAAGCTGAAAGTGATGAAGGTAGGACAGGTAATTTTTCGGAGGGGATCAAAAAGGCCATTTTTTAATTTGGCTCCGGTGGGCGATGCTTTTTGATTCTTCCTTCCTGATTACGTGACCTTGACGATATCATTGTCTTGATCAGTAAGGTCATTTTGTTTTTCAAGGTAGAGGGGGTATGTTTCGACCAGAATTCAAGCACAATTGTATTAAAATGTTAGTATTATACTAAAGAAACTTTGTGCATCCTCATGATGCATAACTTTTAGGGCTTGCAATTTCTGTCAGGCGGTTAGAGGTAAAGCCAGCAGGCGAACGCACGTGATAAAATACCTACTCCCATGCAGCAGAGTAGGCTTTTGTTCCGTATGTTTTTGTGATGCGCTCAAGCGATAAGATTTGTTTTTTAAAGTGGGGAAGTTAGAGAGCTGGCGGAAACGCGGAAAGGGACAACAAAGGATATGATTTAACAATCAAAATTAACCGTGTGACGCACATCCTTACTCCGGCCTGCCCGCTAACCAAACAAAAGGGCTGCTTTAGGTTGTCTCCACCAGCCCATAACGTGCTTGCAAGAGTGCTGCTTTGATCCTTTGTCGGCGGCACAGACAATTGCAACAGTGGCTGAACAGTAGTGCACTCTGTAAGAGAACAATTCTCCAATCCGGCTGCGCTCCATTTATCTTATTCAAGACAGCCTCCTCCATTAGCTGATGGGAACAACGCGCTCGTAACGGGGATGCCGGAACGTTGTTTCAACGTTTTTTTGTGAGCGGCGCCCACAAATACGAAACAATGGCTGACCGATGAGGCATTCTGTAAAAGAACAAATCTTTAACAGAGGTCTACTTCCTACATTTTATATCAACACTTGTCACCTCTTCGTACATATGTGGACAATGGTCTCCATAAGCTGTGACTTTTGTTCTGCTTGCAGGTGCCACAATAGCACCGGCACTGGGTTGTGCAAGGTCCATTGTATTCGACCTCTGGAGGTTATTGGAATGATTAAGAAGGCGCGTTCCGCTACAACAGTTAAAATCTAGCGAAAACAGTTGCAGCTGTGCGAGCAAATAGGATCTAGTTAGCGATTTTAAATATAGAATACAGGAATGCTGCGCACCCTGTAAAAGCCGCTGATCCGGGCTGCAAAAACTAACATTATATATGCGCACATAATGGGACGGCGGTGAAGGTTTTTGTAACTTAGTGCAAATATATTATTCTTTCGCTTTCGATGTACTGCGCTCTTATCATCAGGGATGAAAGCTTTGTTGTCGCAGCTAAGGGTGTGTTCTGTCCGAATACTTTTACAGTGTAGAAATACCAAAGTGTTAGTCAAAACAATCTAAAGGGCTCGCATATGGTTTAAGGAGTGGGGTCAACCATATTAGCTCGGCATGAAAAAAAATTAAGACAGGAACTATCGCTAAAGAAACAATTACACAATAGTAGACACGTGGTACGAAGAATTTGAGAGAAAAAAAGACTGATGTTTCAAGGATTAGATGGCGCGTTAGCAAAACAACCGTTTCGCGCATGGCGTATTTATCTACTTCTCTCGCATCAGATGTCAAAGCGAGATCTCTGGAGGCTCAACACACCAGTCAGATATGGCCGCCATTTCCGCTTCCGGTGCCCTCATAAGATGACATTGATTAAAGCCGTGGCTTTATAGCGTGGGTGCAATCTGATTTCGGCAGCGCAGTAGTTGGTTTTGTAGCGCTTCGTCTTTGTGCAACATGAATGATTTGTTTTCGCGTAAATGTGGGTTAATGAGCTTTCCAGGCTAGTTATGAATGGTGTGTTTTCGCGTAAATGTGGGTTAATGGGCTTTCCAGTTCGCGGATTATGTGGTTGGCGGATTATGTGGTTTCTTTATGCGCTCCTCAAAGCTGATTTTTGTAGCGTTTTTAAAGAGAAGTCTTTCTACATTTCACATTTTTCAAAGCAAGATTTCCTTCGCAGTTCTTGGTTTCACTGCAGCAAAAAACAATCTATAAATTTATTTATAGATTGTTTCTTTACCTCCACGGTACAGACCTTTGTATGGTGAAGCCCCAGGGCAAGGTGTGTTCAGGCGGTCTGAAATGGTGGGTGCGGCTCCAGAAGTGAACGGTTCTTTTTCAAGTCGGGCACTAGAAGTGCGGCTCTAAGAAAAATAAATAGCTGTGCAGAAGTGCGCAACATGTTTGCCACGTAAAAGACCAGGGACAGCCGAACGCCCAAATGAAGAAAAGTGGTTCGGAGAAAACCGGCTGATGATTTTGTATCAAGCTTGTCCCGCAATCGTAATTTTGCAGAGTTCAGCGCTGTGTCATACCATTTTGCTTCACATTCAACATACATCTTCTAGTAGAACTGGAGGCTAGTCAGCGATAACGATTCGAACCGAAGACCTATGCGCGTCAGGCGTCCATTCAGAAGCAATAACTGCGCATTATTTTTCAAAAAAACAAAAACAGAGAGAAAGTTTATTTATTTGCGGAATGAAAAGCCGGTCCTAAAATGCTCAGACAGATACCTCGCCTTATGCAACAAAACCCAAAATATTTAAAATATTCATGGCATAAGAAAGCGGTATTAAACGTACTTCGCATCCGCCCTTACGGCAAAACTTCAGTAACCCTATATTTCTTATGGCTACTGTACTATCACGTATAGCGTAAAACAGCCTCAAATGTGTACGGGTGGTGAAAAGCATAATTTCCATGCATACAAAAAGAATACAAACAAGAAAATGAAACAATGACAACATGAGAAGACACCAATTGAGTAATTCAAAAAAGGAAACAGACATATCAAAATAGAGTGCGAGTGATACGCGAAGACAAACAGAGTGATATTAATCCAGAAGAAAATTGTGAACACAGAAGAAATCAGAGCGCCGTCAAAAGTCGTAAAATATGTCACAAGTTATTTTTATAATTTGCAATGAAAACTGGAATGCGTGCTACGATGGGGTTCGTACTAGTAATTGACGCTCAGCGCCAGTACGTGGTGTAGGTGGGAACATTTCTTGGCGATATTGCTACGAAGATGACGAAGCGGGCAGGGGCGCGGGGCGGAGCGCTCGCGCCAGGCCCGCTGGCCATTAAAGCATATTTCATCGTCATGTCATCACGTCGTTCTGTTTGTGTTGTCTTGCCGTGTTCCATCGCTTGTCATACCACCACTTAACATTTGGTTGGAGGTGCGGTTCATCCCCATCCTCACCTTGCATAGTCGAAGCCAACCGTACGCCGGGTCCATCTGCCGAAAGCTCGTAGAGATCGCCGCCCAGCTCTGCCCCAGCCCTTTTTGGTCAGACCCGACCAGCCGCTGTCCCCAGCCTCGTTCCTAGCTCTGACCACAACGCACGATGACCAGGAAGAGCCCAAAGCCGACCCTACCGACCCTACCGACCCCACGACGAAGCGACCTCACGACCACTTGAGCGAAGACAGCACCCCCGCCCAAGCCGTTCGGCGTGTCCATGAGCCTTGGCCTTCGGCAAACGATGAAGATTAGACTTGATGCTCTGGTGCAAGCATTCTTCCCATCTTCGCATTCATTGTGGTGTCCAGTGTTTCATGTCCCAATCGTGTGTCTGTGTTCATCGTCCCGTCATGCATTGGATTTCTAGCAATCGATCGGGACGATCGCTCGGTGGCCCCGGGTAATGCTACGAAGATGACGAAGCGGGCAGTGGCGCGGGGCGGAGCGCTCGCGCCAGGCCCGCTGGCCATTAAAGCATATTTCATCGTCACGTCATCACGTCGTTCTGTTTGTGTTGTGTCGCAGTGTTCCATCGCTTGTCATGCCACCACGTAACAATATTACAAAGGGGGGGGGGGGGGCGAAGCCCTCTACATGGCACTTTGGAGTCATTTCATTGGTGTCCCCTTACAAAGCAAAGGAGCGCTTTTGAAGGGCTATCCTATAGAAAGCGCTAGAAATAATCTCGCGCTGCTGCCGATTGACCCTACTGGTGAATAGGTGTACCAAATAATGTAGGGTCCCTTCTGGCGCTGCAGTATGTGGGAATAGGGGCAGGTGAGTACTGTTTGTAGAAAGTCACCAGGTATGCCACAGACCTTCCAGGTGGAAGGAAATTGATCAGGAATGCGGGCCTACAGAATGATGCTGTAGGGAGCTGTGCGCATTTGTAGACTGCGCCAATGGGCGGCTTGTGTGATTGTGAGGGTCAGGGAAAGAGGCACGCATGCTCCTATTTTCCTAGTAGTATGCCGCGCAGAGGTCGGCAGGGAGTTAGGCCCGAGGATGAGGTTAAGGTGGTCACAGTGGTCAAGTGGACGCAGCTAGCACAGGACCGGGTTAGCTGGAGAAAGATGGGTGAGGCCTTCGCCTTACAGTGGGTATAGACCGGCTGATGTAAGGTTGCCACGAAAAGAAGGCCGTTCATGTGAAGCCCGGAAGGCGAGACCTCCGGCCAGTATGTAAGCTTCCTACTTACTGGGAAGGCCCAGCTGCGCATTAACCTGCGCAAACAAAGCGCTGTCCTGTTGCGTGTCCCGTTGCACAGGTAGCTTCACGAAAACGGTCATGCTGAAAATTGAGAAAAGAACACCAGCACCAAATAGTATTGTGATTTCCGAGACTTGATGCCGGCGGGATTTGAAATGCAACAGCATTAAAGATCCCTTGTGGAAACTGCGGTGTTTGCGTCGGCGCTGTAAGTGAAAAGCTGAGCATGCCTCTCGTAGGCCGTGGTATCACTACACCAGATGACATGTCCGCATGGGCAGTCACCGCTAAGTGGTGTAGCTCCTGTGAGACGGAAATCGAACTCCTGAACATAGGACCCACATTCAGCATAGGACCCACATTCAGACTCACGAGGTCTAGGCTAACCCCGCCGGGGTGGTGCAGTGGTAAGACGCCCGACTACTGTGCCGGAGTTCCCGGGTTCGAACCCGACCGCGGCGGCTGCGTTTCGATGGAGGCGAAACGAAGAGGCGTCGTGTGCTGTGCGATGTCAGCGCACGTTAAAGATCCCCAGGTGGTCGAAATTACTCCGTAGCCCTCCACTACGGCTCCTCTTTCTCTCTTTCCACTTTCATTCCCACCCTCCTCCCTTCCCTTACGGCGCGGTTCGGGTGTCCACACAGCAAGTGTGACAGTTACTGCGCCTTTCCCTTCCTGTGAACCAATTTAACTTAACTTTAGGTCTAGGCTAGACAGGTGCTGTTACGTCCACATTGTTACGGGGCGTTAACGAGCGAAGTGTCCCCTTATATATTAGGAGCACCCCAGAGACACCAGTGCACAATCGCACAACAGCTTCAGCGACGTCGTTCTTCCCCCCAGCGTCCAAAATATCTTCGTCGTCTTGCGACATCTTTGGCTACACTCGTAACAATATGGCTTGGTTAGAGCCAGGTAAATATGCTTATATCGGGCGGGCTTCACATGATGTGGTTGTGCTGGTATATGTTAATGATTGTGCCTCAAGGCAATGTGCCCGGACACGTTTTGTTCAAAGTCCACAAAATCACATTGTTCACTAAAACACTAACGCTTCATTCATTTTTACGTAGACGACGCCAGGCCTTTTGCTGGCGGTGATGCCGCCAAAGGGAAGAGGATTCTACTGAGCTTATGGATTGGTCCCAATAAAATGAATTAAAAATACATAACATTAAATTTAAAGCACTAATGTTCATGCCCAGAGGCAAACAGGTGTATGTACCACAAGCTGTATCGCTCAGTGACACTCTCATCGATATAGCTAATAAACACAACATTTTTGGTGTAACGTTTTCTACTCATATGAAGTTGACGCATCATACTGAGTAACTGGAGCGCTTGAGCGCTTTCGCAATGTCTCTACTTTCTACCAGAAAAAGGTCAATTACAAATATTTTATGGTCTTGTTTTCATCGCATATTAATTATTGTAAACTGGTGTGGGGCACCACCATGCAGAAGAACATTGATAAGGTATCGCTTCTGTCTACAGAACTTGCCTACAGAACCCTTATTTAAAAAAATATGCCATATTAGCCGCTAATCAGATTTACTACTTTCGTCTTCTGCAGTACATTCACCATAATAGGCTGTATACTACTCTACCTGATAGATCTACAGTAACGTATGATCTGCGAACACGAAAAAACTTGTACCTATTACCCGAACCAACTATGGAAAACAGAAATTAACTTTTCAGGTGCCATCCCTAATCAACAACACACCAAATGTGGCATTTTCATTGGCACCTAGGGTATTTAAAAAGAACGTAAAACAATATTTAAATGAATATCCCCTATAATTGCAATGGTGGTAGTAACTGTATTTTTCTCATATGTAATCTTTTTTGTGTAAATATTTTTTTGCTTTTAGTGTAAATATTTATGTAATTGACAGCGTGATCTGTTGATTTGTATATCCAATGAATACTGCATGTATTCATATCTTTTACATATCGTGTTGCATAATGTTTTTTTTTATATACACTAGAGGTGTGTGCTGTTGTCTGTTGTGATCTGTTTTGGGAGCCAAGGCCCAGTCAGGCTTGCCGCCATTTGCCTTGGCTTCCCCTTTCTTGTGAAAGGAAGAAATAAACTTTAACTCCAACTCCAACTCCAACTCCAAAAGGAAACGTTGCATTACATCGTCAATGGGCCTTACCTGCAGCCGCCTAAAGAAATGTTCTTTCGATACCGAAGAAATGAATGTTAGAACAATTGACGATTTTCGACTTATCTACACATTTCGCTTTGCCAACAATGTGCCTAAACATTTCTCGGCTCCTTATCTGTCTTGAGAGCGTACTGTGGTGACCCCCTTACCTGTAGCTGTGAGAAATGGCTCACTCTTCACAGACGCCCTTACTAAATGTTACAGTTTTTAAAGCACGTGACTGTAACCCGAAGGCAAATAAGCGAAATTATTGTATCTAACAGCTGACGACCTCTATTTTCTATACACATTTGTCGACGATGTAATTTGCTTGGTAAATAATTTTTTTGTTACCTTTCCCTTCAGCGACATTTGTGATCTGTGTTATTTTGCTTGCAATTGTGACATGTACACTCAAAACAAATGTCTATTTATTCGCTAATTCGCAAATATGCTTTGTATTCTGCTAACGTGTATGGTGCCCAGGCACTCCTAAGCTGTTTCTAAAAAGCTTCTTCGTGTGCGCACCCAGGGCGATATGTTGGCAAATAAATAATGATGACGGTAGTGATTACGTCTGAGATAACAGAAGCCCCAAAAAATGGGTATTACTGATTGAGAGAGTAGCATGAGAGTAGCCGCAGACAGGAGGATTTATTGCTGTGACGTCATAACTGTACAGATGCCTCCTAATGCCCCCCAAATGTTATTCTATACAGCGTGAGAGAACGGCTGTGGTGGAGTGGGTTCAAACCGGCACTCGGGTAATCCTTTCAAGTGGTCAGTGCGATCATGGCAGTACCATTCACCATAGTAGCGAACGTAACCAGCCAGGTCTCATATAGAGATCGGTTTATCGTCCTTCGCACGCCGTGGTAACTGCATTTAAAGTCACTCGTGGGCGGCTCTAGCTGTCTGTCTGGGCACGTAAGCGACACTGTCGAACAAGTAGTCACTCAAAACCCGGTGTACTGGCTTAAAAGATTGGCTGTGGCAGATTTTTGACGCATTTCGTGAGATGATGAATTTCACGAGTACGACGGAAGCGATGAGCAGAGGTGAATTCTGAGTGGCTGTGCGTTCGAATGCGATAGCAGCGAGTGAGGGAACAAAAATTATCAGGGTTTCAACGAAGGTTAAATCGAGGTAGATATGTGAAAGCATTGAGTAATTCGGTTTAGCTTTTTGTCGGTATTTGTTTTTTTTTTTGCTCTAAGTTTCGATTTGGTTACGCTTTAGGATATATAGACATATTATAGGAAACGTGTTCACGTTTACGGTGTCTTCTCTCCCGTTTCAACTCAGCCCGCCGGATGCGGCGCGCTTCTTCGTTCGAGACAGCAGAAAGACCCGCTTATCTCGCCATCCTGGCGTAGTCTGACAGGCCGTAGCAATTGCACGGTGTGCTTATGCAGGCAGCCATGGTGCGCATGAAGATGTTTTATCTATTTTTCTTGGTATTTTGAGCTCGTGCTCCACTTTTATACAACTGATTATTGTGGATTATTAGTTTATTAGTATTGGATATCTATTATCACCATCGATATTTACTCTTTTTTCACACAATACTAATCCTTTCAATAGTTACTGGTTTAAAGGAAAGGTAAGGCACAGAATCTGTAGCGCACATCCTGAAGGCCCGGTTAGACCTCGTGAAATACTAAATTCGCACTAGAAGCGCGATATCAGCTTACAGGGAATGTCGAAGTAGTTTAAGCTTGTTATTATCAGATCGACCTTAAGGAATGATGCGCGAAAACTCTTATACGCATCGCTCTAGTGCACCACAAGCTGGTTCTGAGTTCAGCAAACTCTGCGAAATATCCTAAATTTTGTTTAATCTCTCTTTCGCTATGAAGTCAGAGTAGCTCTATTTTTGTCACACAAGAATAGCGTACCGCGAAAAAATGTAGCCTTGACATAAGTACTATACATTTAAGCCGAGTGATGACTGTTGGTCCGGATACTGCAATGGTTAGTTAGGAAAAAAATAACGTCTCCAGGGCCCCTATTAAACGATGCCATGTCAGGAACGCTTGCTTTTAAATATCCTTCGTGCAAGAGAAACGCAGGTACACACAAAACAATTAGAGTCTGCATGCTAAAGTTAAACACAATGCAGCCAACTACGCATGATGATATTACGTGGTAACGATACGGAACCTGAAGGGAGGTTTGAAGGTTGAGAAATGAGCATAATTTTGTTGTATATTCTCCCCAAGCATGTCCTCCAGGTAAGATAACAAAGTAGTCCTGGAGGACGAAAACGCAGCAGAGGACTGCTGGAACTGAGGTGAGTACGAGGGATTAGGAAGGCCGAGCTTACGAGAGAGAGGGGCGGCAACTTGCGGAAAAAAGTGCTGACTGGAGATAAACGTAATGCTTTCATCCGGCTTTTCAGAGGAAACCTGGCTTATTATGGCTCTGATTTTAAAACATCCAGATGTTCAGGGAACGATAATCACGAGAAGTAAATGATAAAATTGACACAGTTAATGAGACCGAAAAATTAAATCTTAGGGAACATCGATACTGTAACTACGACGGTTGTTTGGCTCTGCGATACCATACAGAAGAAAGAGTGACAGACAAAAAATATTGTTACTAGACTAATCAGGCACTCAAGCAAGCCTTGAAAAAATAACACGTTGTGAATATGACGCACTGCCAAGATGCCTATTGTTGTCTCTTTTTCTTAACTAGGGTGGCCAAGCAGCGGAAGGGCTGATGCGCGAGGGCAGCCCTTTGGACAAAAAGCTTGAAGTGTTGCAGGAGAAGGACATAGGAATGGGCTGACCTGCTTTAGGTGGTTGAGTACCCTGCGGGAAAGAGGGCAGAGGGTTGGTGACGTATTCTTGGTATATATCTAAGAAGAATCATAGTGCGCGTGATATCCTGTCAGGGTTGGACGGTCGCAACACCACAGAGGGTCACATGGAGAAGAAGGGGGAACGATGTAGGAGGAAGAAGGATATAAACCAGCCTATCGAAACGCACAAGCTTTATAATGCTCATGTAGGCTGCGTGTGAAAACAGAATACAAGACTTAGTGGCTTTACTCATAACTAGAAAACCTGGGAACCGCGCCAAAACTAGAAAATGTATTGTAGTTTTGGCGTGACGTCAGAAAGTTTTCTTGTAGGCCCTATATTTCCACCGCTGCTGTTTTTTGCACTTCTTTTCTATAGTTCTCCGACGCTTTTCTGAGGTAAATGCAGAAAATGCTGTTGTGCATTTTTGTTCTCATGATAGGTTCACCTCCGAAACAGCACAAAAATTCTGTTGTTGCGAGAGAAGAGTTTGGGTACTTTTTGTGACTGGATAGAAAAACTATTGGTTTAAAAATAACTAGTCAATGAGGAAGATGACAACTAATACACGAGAGTCATCAGAGGGTACGAAAACGACGCAGGTGAGAAGAACAGCTTAAAATTCACCGCAAGGAAGTTTTTGGCTGACATGTTCCGGTTAATGGCAAGCAATGGACATTGTCACAAGCTGTAGATGTAAAACAAAAATTGTTTGTCCTTCGCACGAAAATATATGGATTGATCTCAGATGGACACGAAAACGATTGCTATTAATAAAATCAGCGCTAACAAAGGAGAGCGATGTGAAAATTGCATTGTATTTGTATTTATGACTTATAAGGCTTGTACGTCCTTACAGGAGGGATAAAGTGAAAGAAAAATGAGCAGTAAGTTTGCGGACGTGAAGAAATGGTGCTTAAGATTTACCCGTTCCAATGCATTTGCCAACGGTTTACCAGGTATAGTAGCTAAGGTTAGGAAAAGATTAAACAATGTGCGAATGCTGAATGCGATTCATGCAATCGAAGAGAATTGAGAAACGCTGCTAACCCCGGATGGTGAACAGGTGCGCTAACAAAGTAAGACTGCTCAAAAGCTTCGCGTGTTGCAGACTATTACAGTTTGCCGCGCTGCGCGGTCACCGCCGAGAACAAGCAGTGGACGCGCTGAAAGCTGAGCAATTAAAACTGCGGGTACAAATTTAAGTCGACGCATTTTCATTTGCTAACATTTCCTCGCCCATTCTGCAGTCGCGGCATTAGTTGTTAAGAGAGATGCTGATGCACCGGCCTTGCTGAGGCGTCGGTGGTGACGGCTATAGCCGAATTCTATTCTCTTGATACAATCAAGAAATAGTGATATTCCTACTGAAATACGAGCTTTTTGAGGCAATAACCTCCCACAATCTCCCACAAATTGCATACAGCCTGGAACAGTGCAATCATTATCATAAAATATCTCCCACATTGTATGATAATGTGTGAGATTCTGCGAGATTTGTGTGTGATTTGTTCAGACTGTATGAAAAAATTGTGTCTAATTGTTGCCTCAAAGGGCGGTTGGTGGCGGTTGCCGCCGCCCGAATGCGCCCAGGATCGCCTCCCAGTCCTTCCGGGTTGTGTTGGGGATGGGGGGAATAGCCGGGTTGGAGGGGCAGGCCTACATCATGTGATAGATGTCAGAAGACATCTTGTCTCTATGTTGTGCTGTTTTTACTTAATTAATGTCAGAAGACACCACTCCACAGTGCGGACAGCTACCAATGAAGGAGGGGTCAAAATGGTTTAGGGCTGCCGGGCACAGAAATGTATTGAGGAAAAGGCGGAGAAGGAGCCGCTCATCTGCCTTTTTGAGGCCTTTACATGGGTTGGGGTAAAGGCGATGACAAGTTTGATAGTACGTCGTGATAACTTTGAAGGTGTAGACCGGATTAAAATCAGGTTCCTGATCGGGTGAGGAGGAGAAAATAGCCCGGAGAGAGAGAGCGATCGGGCGGCTGCGTCTGCTGCCTCGTTTCCTGCCAAACCCTGATGAGCAGGGGCCCATATAAAGTAACGGTGTGCGGGGTCCGTATCCTGTATGCAATTTAGGTAGATTTTATAGGCTAGGAAGGGAGTCCAGCCTTGTTTGACGTTCCGACAGGCTCCACGCGAGTCGGTAATTATTTATTTTGAATCTGAGTGTGAGGCCGCGAGATCAATCGTCACCTCTTCTGCGTGTGTTGTACTGTGGGCTCCGAAGGTGAGACCGTTAACCGTTTTGCTGTTGTGAACTATAGCGGCCGTGTAACATCTCCCGTGATGAGGGCCGAAGGCGTCCACGTAGTATGCACCTGTTGTATTGCCATAATGTCGCGCTAGGGCTTCCGCTCGTGCCAGGCGCCGACCATTATGATCTTCGTGTGACATATTGGCTGGAAGAGGTCGTACACAGAGCGCGCGCTTCCAGATGCGGAACCTGTCTTCCATGAGAGTGGCTTGTTCGATACGGAGTCGAGCAAGAAGGCGGCGACCTGACTCCATTTGCGATAAATGCGTGTACTGGTTTGTAAGGAGCGCCTCGCGGAGGTCCTGGAAAGTATTCACCACCCCAAGGGCAATAAGACGGCGGTTTGAAGTAGTGATGGGGAGCTCCAGGGCACGCCTAATAATTTTGCGAAGGATGACCTCAAGGGCATCCTCCTCTTGTCTCCATAGGTGGAGATAAGGTGTCGAATAGAGAACCCGACTGGTCACGAAAGGTCGTTTGCCAGCCACAAGGCATCCTTACTTCGTAACCCCCCTCGTTGGTTTTAAACCCGGTGGACCATGCGGCCCACATGGTCCCCCTCCTTACGGAGTTTGGCCTATGTAGTGTCTGACCGTGTCTGCTTGTGGCGTGTGTATGGGACCACTGTCTAAAGAAAGAGTGATTTGAGTTGTGCACTTTGGCGAGAGGCGGAGGCGCACAACTTTCGATTTTTGTGGGGAACACTGAAGACCGCAGCGGCGGGCGTAGTGGTCTACTATCGTTGCCGCTGTTTGCAGGCTAGTTTCAATTTCCCCTATGCCGCCATGCTTGGCCCACAGGGTGATGTCATCGGCATACAGGCCGTGCTGCACACCAGTGACATCATCGAGCTGGGTAGGTAGGTGCATCATAGCCAGATTGAAGAGCAGCGGGGATAGTACAGCGCCTTGGGGTGTTACCCGCGTGCCGAGTAGGTAAGGACCATGTTTATTATCTTGGATGCGAATGTAGGATTGACGATCGGTAAGAAATTGTTTTATGTATTGGAATGTGTTGAGGCCACAGTCGGTCTGACTTAGGTTAGTGAATATGATCTCGTGTGCTACGTTATCAAATACCCCTTTGAGATCTAAGGCGAGTGCTACCCGGTCATTATGGGGGCATTCGAGTCGACAGCTGTTGCGACGCGCGTCTTTCTCTAGCTCTTCTTTTTATTTTTTCTCTGTTTTCTCTTCCGTCCGCACTAGGCAGCGGAGGTGGCTCAGCTACAGAGCCAGTAGCAGTTTTCCTTCTGAATTCAGTCGCAAAAACGACAGTATGAGCCATTAAAGGCTTTCTCCTTTGTATGTCAATGTGAAATGTGTTTGATATAAGGCACCAAGTCTGATCTCTATACATGGCGAGAATAGTGGACTGATGCAGAAACGCCTCCATGTTTTCGCAGTCGGCGGAATGAGTGACTAGGCTATTTCAGCATGACTGATTTTATATGTATTTCGCGTGTTCACGCCATCGCTAACTGACGTAGCGTCCGTTCTGCCAGACGTAGATTGGTTTGTGGGGTTTAACGTCCCAAAGCAGCTCAGATTATAAGAGACGCCGTAATGGAGGACTCCGTAAATTTGGACCACCTGGGGTTCTTTAACGTGCACTGACATCGCACAGCACACGGGCGCCTTGCTTTTCGCTTCCATGGAAAAGCTGCCGCCAAGGCCGGGATGCGATCCCGCATCTTTGGGAACAGTAGTCGAGAGCCGTAACCACTGCGCCATCCCGGCGGGGAAAGTCCCAAAGACTAAAATGGGTAAACAAGAAGTGAATTAATGTGAGGTAGATAATGTGACGTCACGCAACCGAAAGTAGAATTGAAAAAGGGCATAGGAAGGGATAGGTGGGCAATTTGTAAGTACCAAAGACTAAAATCTGTAGTCTGGGAACTGTCTGGGAACTGTAGTCGAGCGCCGTAACCACTGCGCCACCCCGGCGGTGCGCTCTGCCAGATGTAGAACCGGCCGCATGACACTGAGCTTCTATAGACAACATAGCAACAACTGTTGATAAAATTGTTTCGACGCTTCTTCTGACAGGCCTTTCTAGTCTCTTAGTTGATTCTCTTGCATAGCTCTCCTAAGCTATTCCTGGTGGAAAGAACCAGATTTATGTCGGCTTTGCTCTTAATCTTTTTCAGGTTGGGGAAGACTGTGAATATAGACTATACAAGCGATATTCTTATCATTTAGAGTGAGCGCAGCCGCCAGTCATACAGAAGAAATACAGGAGATGCGTGAATGAGTGCACGGTGGCGATGAAATCATAATTTTGGTACTACAGGTGAGGTGGCTTATCTGCAGCAAAAAGGTGAAAAACACCAGGCTGAACGTGCTAGCCGGTGTGGGCTCATGAGTCAGCGAACCATGGCTGGCCACGTGCACTATAGATGAGAAATGCGTGCATCCAAAAGAAATAAGACATACTTTTCAACCCACCAGCTGTATGACAGTTATGCGGTTATATATTGTGCGCACGAAATCAAGACACTGGTTTTAACAGCTGCAAGAATACGGAACAAGAGGAGGAGAAAAAAAAAGCACCATAGAACCGTGCCATGCCGAAGATTTGTTAGTAACACTCGAGGCAAGTTATCGGAAAGCTAAACCAAGCTTCCGGTTTATAGAATACAATGAACAATAGGGGGGATGTCGATAGCTGTTACATACAAAGAACAAAATCTGTTCGAAAGACACAAAATATGGTTTGGTTGAAAGACAAGAACTTTACGACACAGTGGCTAGGAAAGTAATAAGCGACAAGGAGCAGGGCTTCTACAATGATTAGAAATGCTTTTAGATAGATTATAGTTAGTTACAAGGCACGCACGGCAAGGAAAGAGGACAAACATGAAAAGAAAGTGGATGGTTGCTGGGCTGACGTGTCGCAGTGGAAATGGGACCCTTTCTTCCACACATTCGGCGCTACTATATATACGCCACGCTTCGGCATCGAGAAAGTGTACTCCGCCAACACTGCGACAAAACGGTGTTCTCGTACGTTTCAGAGAATCATGAACACCTTGCACGTGTTTCTCCTTCTAGGCCTCGTGGTGGTCGCTACGTGAGTACACTATTTCTAAGGATGTATAGACATGAAATGACGTTTTATACTCAAGGAGCCCTAATGAACAGAATAATATTTATGATGCAAGTTTTTGAAATTTGCATTGGATTGGTATGTGCGACTTAGTTTAATTAAGCTCTTTTTCGCCTTAATATTTAGACTTCCGAGCATTATTCTTAAGCATTGTTATTATATCAGCCTTATCCACTGCAACAGAAAATGCTGCTACGTTGACTTCGTTAATTTTGTTCCACAGCGGCTGCTGCCAGCTTACCCTTATCTCGTCTCCGCATTTAAATCTGTCTACACTGCCACGGATCTTTTTTGTTAGAAATCACTCAGTTCTCTTAAGCAGCCATAAAATATTTACCCTTAGCGCAGCACATGCTCCCCACTTCGTGTTTTTGGTTCCCCAAGAATGTCATTACCTTCCATTCGTTCCCTAAACCATTCTGCTCTCATCTTTTCCCTCGCCGCTACGCCAATAATTTGTTATATAAGGCTTTGAAATGAGTTACGGCTGCCAATTCGTGGCGCAGAGGGCGGCTTCAGCAGTGCAAGCCAATGTAGGCAATAATAACGCGATCACAGATGTTTGCCTCCTTTAAGCTTGGTGCAAGCACCCCAGAATTGGATCAATATGACCTAGGTGCATAGTCCTTGTATGAACCGTGAACGTATCATGAACCGTTATCGTTAGCTTTTATGTATCAAACGGTCCCAGTTCTTTTCAAGGATACTGCTAGTAAACACTCTGGCCTGACGGCACTTGTCCGATGGACTCAAGTTCCCTTAATGTTTCTCGTTAATGCACAATCGGGGTCCAGGTCAGCTTGGGTTCTGGCTGTTTGCTCAAGAGATTGTGGACTTTTTTTTCTGGAAACTAAACTTGGAACTGTATTAGTGTTTTCGTATAAATTAAATCGGTAACCCTTCGTTTTCATGGTTTTAAATTTCGGAGAGCTCAAGAAGAAAGGCGCAAAGGTAAAAAAAAAATGTGCGGGCAACAAAAATCTAATTGGAATTAACATCGCACTGTTGAGGAGTGAGGCGCATTTATGAATTTTAGTGCATCCAGCACGTTTAGTCAATTTCTTAAGATTATTCCTTCTGCATGAGAAATATTATATACGCTTACTTTTCATCTATATTTAGAATAAAAAAAATTGAAACAGAATTTTCTCAAGAACAAAAGTTTTCCTTCATATATACATGTTATCTTGGCTTCTATTGTAAGCACTACGTGCCACCTTTCGGCATCGGCTTTCGAGGTTTTTAAAAGGAGGCGAAAGAAGAGACGCTGCGCACGTCTCATTTAGGCCGTTCTATGAAGCCGTACTTGTTACGCTCCTCCTTCGACGTTGTTGCGCTTTTTTAATGATAGCGGGGACGCGGATTAAGAGCAGCAAAAAATATTTCGCCCCTGTATTCACATCTACGGATGTTGCTGAACGAGCGAAATGCTTGATGGAATCATGTACGTGAAATGTTGGAGTAGAACGTATGCTGCCGCCTTCATGCATGTTAAAAAAAAAAGAAATATTTGAAGTTATCTTGACATTTAGCCACGTTATCGAGATATACAGTGAAAGGGAATTAAAAAAAGAGGCACTCCTTGAGCCCGCCTGGGTGACGCTGTGGTTAGGGCGCTGCTCGACTATTGTGCCCAAGGATGGGGGATCGATTCATGGCCTCAGCGGCCGCTTTTAGGTGGAGGCAAAAAGCTAGTCGCCCATGTGCTGTGCGATGGCATTGCACAGTAAAAGAACTCCGTGGTGCCGGAGCTTTCCACTACGGCGTCCCTCATAGCCTCAGTCACTTTAGGACGTTAAACCCCAAAACCAGACCAAACCAAATCAAGCGAAAAAATTATTCTTTTATCAATAATAAACATGGCAATTAAATAAGCGCCACCTTTTAGGGAATCCTGCAGCTTTTTGGGAATCCTGGTGTCTAACCTCATTTCGTCAAAAATATATTGTATGTATTTAGTTAGAAATCCATTCAAGACGCTTCTCAGGGTACCTAGCTCCACCGGAGTATCGAGGAAAGCGAAATATATTAGGAGTCCTCTGTGGTTAATTATCTATGTACATTAAACTTAAACTGGGTTCGAGAATTTTGCACTTATTGCAATCGCATTGCCCAGAAATTTAAAGTGGGGCCTATTTGTTTGCCATTGGCATCAGTTATAAATACATTAGCATTCATATTTTCTCAATGCTACCACACCCCGAACAGGCAAAGAAATATTATTCGTTAACAGAAAAATCTTTACCCTGCAGATGATAAAGCAGGGACACATTGGATGCTGTGCAGCGACGAGATGCACAGAGGGAGATCATTTTGAACACACTGTTACAATGAATGGGCATGTAATACCCGGAAGAATTTTTCCAAGTGTAGGCCTGTAATGTAGCCTGGCAAAAGCATGCATGCAGTTAGTCTAAACTGATCGCATTTAACAGCATCCTTAATCTCGGAACTTTTGCTGGGTTCAAGATGTAGCCTGCTTATATAAGTAGAAACAAGCGTCCAGTATGTGCACGGAAAGAAAATTGGAAGAAAAAGCGGGACATGGAAGGTTAACTTTATGTGCACTGGCTTTGAACCCAGACTGCTAGCAAAGGAAAGGAGCGCCGGAGGTGAGGTGGTGGGCTATGCTTTTACTAAGGATTGTGGTATGAAGTCTGGCTGACAGTGCTATATCAGGATTTATTCTCCAGGCAAGCGCCAATTTAATGTGCTTCTAAAAGAAGGTAAGCCGTGCGTTGCTGTCCCCGGTGTAACTGGCACCCTTGTTTTAGAATTGCGGCATCAGTAGTTCAATGAAGGACGCACAGAGGCAAAAAGGAGAGGAACCAAGAAATAAGGAAAGATCAATCAGCTCAGATGAAGTAGGCTGGTTGGTTGGTTTGGTGTGTGGAGTTTAACGTCCCAAAGCAACTCAGGCTATGAGAGACGCCGTAGTGGATGACTCCAGAAATTTCGACCACCTGGGGTTCTTTAACGTGCACTGACATCGCACAGCACACGGGCACCTTGGTTTTCGCCTCCATCGAAAAGCAGCCACCGAGGCCAGGATTCGATCCCGCGTCCTTGGAAACAGTAGTCGAGCGCCGTAACCACTGCGCCACCCCGGCGGGGTCCTGAAATGAAGTAACCAGTGGCTCATCGTAGGCTTGTGCGATCTGAAGATATGAGAGAAGTATCGAGCATACAGATGGAAACAAGTGTTTCTTACTGTGCACAAAATGGTGAAAGATGCACATACAGTAGAAGAATTACCGGAAGAAAGTGCAATGCATCACCCTAGAAAATTATTCTGTGTCTCAGAGCTGTGTGCTCGTGCCCTTTGGTTGGCCTGGGTTAGGTCTGGACAGTGCGCTCGTTGCATCGGGGTCGTGCTTCAATGAAAATAGCTTTTATTTTAGAATAAACGTCGTGACCGCAGTTAATTAAGGATAATTATTAAAACCTTAGCAGAAATAACGGTTGTCCGCCATTCTTCTTTGCTAGTTGTGTCAGTCCGAAACTCATGTTTCGGTTGCCACATCGTCTACAATCCTACTGATGCAGTGACTGTGAAATAGCGCTACGCAAGAGTAAGGTATTGCTTGATGTGATTTTTTTTTTCAGAAACATTTAGTTCATTCAAATTTAATCCATAACGCTGCTTTATGTTTGCGCAAAACAAAACGGTATAATGTGGTTGATCAGCAGCATCGAAACAGTAGGTCTGGTGTGTAAAATAACATTGCGCAAAAAAGTGGTCACACCATTTAAACTCCCGTGTTTAAAGGTGTGTAACGTTACAAACAAGGTAAATGTCTCGCTGCGGATCTCATCAAAAGGGGTCTGAAAATGTGTGAGGTATGTCAAATACCATGATTCAAAGGACACACTGTAGGAACATCTGACAGAATGTTTATTTCGTTTTTACTTCAACGGACGTGGTCCTCATTTCATTTTGGCTGGATTTGTAATTTGGGTGCGCTAAACATCGAAGCAAAAATGACATGCTTTCAGTGGTTTTTATTTCTAAGATTATCTAACACACCAACAGTCCTTTGTTGAGTTCCCTTACGAATCGCGGTAAAAAATATATGATGGGCTTTTCACGCTTGACACACTTATTTCACACTTTGAGTATGCATGCATCAAGGTATTAGCGGTATCGATGGCTCTGTATGCATTCAGAAAAGAAGCAATAAAACTTTTTCCCACTTTCAGTGCATCAGTCTGGAGCCATGACTACCGTGAACACAGTCAATGCCTGGATAATGTAAGTATGTTTAATGCAATACCCTAGGACTAACGTTTTCACTCTATATTTCTAGGACCATAAAACAGCATTTGCATGCCTCTGTTGTGCCTCACGAGCCAAGCACCTTGTGTTAGCGGCTTTAGTTGACTGCAGGAATGCTAAAGGAACAAGGAAATGTAATCTGTGGTAAATATCTTGTTTCTAGAACTGCGGTTAGGTTGCGCTCTTTCTGATTTAATACTGTAAGGCGGCAAGAAACCTGCAGTCTTTAGATTCAAAAAAAAAAAAAAAGAGGTGAGAGAGACCAAATTTACAACTTTTAAACAAAACTAGTTTAGGCTGCCACGTGCCCACAGACCGTGCGAAGGAATGACAAAAGAATGCTTACCTAATAATCTGATTTTTTTTCTTTAAAGAGAAGATTCAGCGTCGTTTGTCGCATAAATAACACCATGCTTAGAAAAATAAATCTAGAACGGCAGGACACCTTAAAAAAAATTTGCTTCGAAATTTTTTGTAACTTCTTTTCTTCCGGTTTTCATGAAAAACTTTCTATAAGCATGCACTGCGCAGTGGATTGCCTATTTGTCTTAGCAAGGTGAAAGAAGCTGTCGATCAGTTCTTACAGTTCCTTTGGTTATAACTCCTCTCAAAGGTATACTTCAATACCTTCCCTTAATGCTACCATCTATAAACGGCAAAATGTTTTTCATAAAGGTGTTAAATACAGAAGAAATATTGAGAACGTTTATTACAGTTAATGAAAGGAAATGTAAAAATTCTGAACAAACTGGTTTTGTGGAAATATCACGAGGAAATCTGTTACTCAACAAAACATTAGGATGCCTAGCCGTGGCACATGTATTTATTGGAATAAAAACAGCAAGGAAGAACCCTGGTATGGATAGGTTGTTAGAATAGGACGCATTTATATTGGAGAGATGATACATATAGGAATAAAAAGTTACTGTTCAGTACAGATACACATTGCGATTTCCGTTTAGCTTACCATTTGATAGAAAAAAAAACCCAATATGAGCCAAAACACACTGCTCAGTGACGGAATCTGTTCCAGTTTAAGCAAGGAGCAGTAAAACAAATTAGGTACGTCATAACGTAAGAGAGCGCGAAAACAGGACGGGGAGAACAAACGGACAAAGGGGGAGAACACACACCACAAGCGCTAACTTGCGACTGACAAATAAACTAAAAAACCACGGCGCCGAAGGAAACCTAAGCAGAAGTAGCGCATGCGCCAAGCCTAAAAGGAAACAGAAAAGCAAAAAAAAAAAAGACTAAGATAAGAAGCGATAAAAATGGGTGGTCGCAGATTTTTTGAACCCAGCAAGGTCAGCGCTTTCTTTTAGACAAGTAAATGCAAAGTGTACTAACAGGGTTATTTTGCAATATAGCGATCTGTACAGCTTCCGCAATTTCACGAGTTATCTTATCTCTCCTTGTGGGGACGTCTAAACACTTATTAAAAAAGGGACGGACTTGCACACTTGCAATGCAAAGCTGGGTTACCGCCAGTGTATGTCTTCATGTTGGTTTTGTGCTGACGACGCCTTTCGTCAAGGACCTACAGGATCGTCCGGCTTACTGCTTGCCACAAGAAAGCGGGATGTTATACACAACGTCCTCAGTGCATTTAACAGATCTTCTCTTGTGGCGGATGGTACACTGCCGCTTCGGGAAAGTTGTGTTGACGGCAGAGATCTTTTTCGTAACACACTTACTTCTTTTGGGTTTGAAAACACCACGTGAACGTTTCCTCATTTCCTCATTTCCAATTTTCTTGATATTGTGCGAGAAAAGGAGTGACAGCCAAATTGATCTTAATGTTTTCCTCGTTTCGTGCTCTCGTTTTCGTCCTCTTACGTTATGGATCAATACCGAATTGCCCAATTTTCTACTCTGGCTAAGTATGGCATCATTATTCTAAAAATAGTCGTTTTATTTGCGATTTAATCATTTCGTTAACCAGCATTAATAGAGATTGGGAGTTTAAACAACAACGAATTTCGACTACATGAAAATATTCATCCTCAGAACCAAGTGGGGCACTGTTCAGATGATATTAAAAATCAAATTGTTTTGTTTTTCAGTGCCGTCCGGATGCGTGCCCGAGTGGATGTAGAGGAGGGTGCCTCTGCTACCGAAGATTCGACTATCCGAACCATGGATACTGCTTGAATCCATCGAAAAGAATTCCGGACATCTTCCGTAACCTTGGGAAATTCCAAGGATAGATTAAAAAAAAAATGCAGCAGCATATTTGTTATTTCTGAAATTAAAACGAGGTTAGAGGAATAAATACTGACAAAAATTTCGGAATGTGTTCGAGGCTACTGATTCAAAAATGCAGAGTGGCTAACCTCTACATCAAAATACGCAAGGTTTTGCCAATGACGCATGAAACGCAACAGTTTTCTTATTCTGTGCGCTCGGTCTTGCTTCAAATTAGTGCCTTGGGGTGCCTGACTTAGTTCAGGTATACGGGAACTTGATTGATTGATTTCCTGTCGTCGTAGGGAGACTTGGAGGGTAACGAAGATCACTGTAGCAAGTTGTTCTACGCAAAGGGAATCATAAAAAACTGCCTAAATTAAATAAAATAAAATTTGAGCGCAGTTATTTAAACGTGTTTGTTATATATTGAAGTAAATATTTTAAAGTAGCTGGTACATTGTATGCACAGTTAAAAATAACGTTTTGTATCTCATTATGTATGTACACCAGCGCAACACAGCAAGACACACGAAGAAGAACGATGACACTACTGAACTGCATCTCATGACACGAAGAGAATTTTTCTTCTTTTAAACAAATGTCTATGGCGAGAGATACTTGTACGGACTTATGTGCAGTTACAAAGGAATCTAGTTTTCTCAAAAGGCTAGAAATATTCGGAAGAAAAAGAAGAGGCACGAGCGGACGGTGCAGAGCTCGTTGCTCTTCCTTCTCTTTTTCTGATAAATTTTCTTTGACTCGTGACTCTCCCGTGGCTCGTCAAATTCTTTCGCTTGGTTTCATCGAAAACGGCACCAACAGCGACGATGTACAAATGTCGATCGGGCGTTTAGGAGCTGAGCTCTACCAGGTTGAGGCGAAAGTGTTGCGAATAAGCATCAGTAACAGGCAACATGCAATTCGGCTGGCTTTTCACGTCCGAGGTTCTTAGTTCCTTCGCCGAGGATTATTATTAATGAAAATCAAATCGACTGCAAGCAATTAAAGTCATTTAGAGCTTCCCAATGACGGCTGCGTCCCTGAAAACTCTTCTTGGACATTCCGGAGACGATGCCCAACCGTTCCTACGCTGACAGTTCAGCAGCCACTCCGACAATTCAGAAATCGACTCCGGTGTTGGAAATAGTGCACCATATAAAACGGTAAACTGCCGTAATAAGTCATCGACAGTGTCTAACCCAAAGCACTGGTCACAATATTCGGACCATTGCACTCGGTGCGAAAGTGGCTTATTGGTTTTTGCAGCCATAGTTTTGTAGAAACGAGAAAAGAAACACCTCTTCATTCGTACTTGCGTCAGTCTGGTAAAATGGCTGGCTAGCGTGTTCTTCGGCAAACAAAGAAGAGATGATTATTGATATAAACAGCGCGAACACGAAAACAAGGGACAAGAAACAAGAAAGCCACAGTACATGCGCTGACTCACAACTAAGCCTAAGCCGTTTACTCCAAGGCCCAGAAAAACAAACATGAAGAAAACGAAACAGTCACGTGAAAAACCCCTGGGTTCACCTGCTGCATAAAAATTACTTTAAAAAATCACTTAAAAAAGACACCTCTTTGCTTGAAAGCGCAAGAGACGTCTTGCTGACACACTTATTGTCCGTTGAAATAAAATACGCTTCCACTATCTCTCTCGTTATCTTCTCTTTGTGGCGAAATATATAGGCGTTATATAGGACAAACCGGACGGTGTATAAATAAGAGACTACAGGAACACTGTAACAACTTGGAAATTGGAAAGGACAAAACATTTCTAGTATCCCATTGCCAGTCATGTGAAATAATGAAGAAGGAGAAGAAGAAGTGCACTCCTAAGTTTGACAGTGTTAAGATTTTATATCGCCACAAAGAGAAGATAACGAGAGAGATAGTGGAAGCGTATTTTATTTCAACGGACAATAAGTGTGTCAGCAAGACGTCTCTTGCGCTTTCAAGCAAAGAGGTGTCTTTTTTAAGTGATTTTTTAAAGTAATTTTTATGCAGCAGGTGAACCCAGGGGTTTTTCACGTGACTGTTTCGTTTTCTTCATGTTTGTTTTTCTAGGCCTTGGAGTAAACGGCTTAGGCTTAGTTGTGAGTCAGCGCATGTACTGTGGCTTTCTTGTTTCTTGTCCCTTGTTTTCGTGTTCGCGCTGTTTATATCAATAATGAATAAGTACCAACTCGCCCAACAAAGTATCTTGGTAAGCCATATTTCTTGTGCAACGGGCTCTTCGTGTGTCCTACAGAACCTTTCGTTTAATGACCCTGAGGTGTTAGCGCCTGCCATCGCAGTTTGTGTCTGCCAAGCAAGAAAGGCCTCTTGGTACCTCAAGCTCGGCACAGTGCCTCCGGAATTCCTGAAGACCTTTGGGTTCCTGAGGCCGTCTACTGGTCACTGCAGGAGACTCTGCCGTATAATGGTGTCTGAGATGTGGAGGCAAGCCCGCCATTTCAAGGATTGTCTACGACTCGTGTGTGAGTGCATGTATAGCAAGCAGCGTGCGTTTCGCAAGTACACAGAGTGGAGTGCCCTGAGTGAAAGTTTGACGGAATTCCTTTGGAAGGTGGTTCTACCTCTGCTTCCACGGAAGAAGAAGATGAACAAAGATCAGCAAGGCAAGGTATTGAATTTCGCTGATGAAGATATACCTCTAGGTATTGATAAGATGCTGAGGCTGGGTCCTAAACATGCTTTTGAACCTAGAGTTGATGAGGCTGAACAGGTGACCATGTCACGCTGTATTGCTAATAGAGTTGAAGATTCTGAAAGGTCGCGGTGCATCCATGAGTGCATGGATGTGCTAGAGCACACAAAAGAAGGATTAAAGGGGAAACGGTGCCCTATTAACTATATTGCTAAATGGATGGCCTCAAGAGACCTCAGAGTTATACTATCAGATAAAGAAGGGTATTTTACTATTTTTTCTGAGAATCAGTTTCAAGAAAAAGCCGAGGCTGCTGTTGAGAAGAATTTCAAAAGGTTTCCTATGGAAGCGACCAAGATAAAAGAGAGGGCTATGGCTCTTCTAGAAGATCTGGGTCTTGAACGGATACGTGAACAGGTGAAGAAATGCAAGCAACTACATTTGGAAGTATTCTTTTCGGCAAAAACCCATAAACCAGATGTTCCGTTCAGAGCCATCGTATCTGAGAAGAGCACGTGGCAGCACCTGGTGTCCAAGTATTTGCAGAAGCACCTTTCCTCGTTGACTTTATCAGACCCTCTAAGGCTACCTAACTCTGAAGCCCTTGTCGTGTTCCTCAAAGAACACAACCGAAGAAATTGTGTCGGCTTCAGCATGGATGTCAAGGATTTATATTATAGCCTTCCCCATGACTGCCTCCTTAAGCGGGTACAAATGTGCATTACAGAAGACAATAATGAATGTGACTTCATTGACGCCTCAGGTGTTAGTGTTGAAAGTTTCCTTGAACTTTTGAGGTTCTACCTGGAATCCACCTTCATAGGATGGAAGAACAAGTTATATACGCAGAAGGCTGGAGTATGCATTGGATCGAGTGTTGCACCGGTCTTGAGTGACATCTTCTTAATGTACGTGGACAGACACCTGAAGGATAACTTGGAGGGCTTGCATTATTCCACCTTCAGGTATGTGGACGACTTTTTAGTATTAACAGACCGTGAGGGATTCAATCAAAGAATGAAGGACATTATGGATGTTTTTACTGAGTGTGGATCCGGCCTGGAATTTACTGTTGAGAAACCAGTGGACGATCAGTTACAGTATTTAGATATTTTGATTCAATTCGGTGATGATCATGTTTGTTGGGAATACAACCCGAGATCGATGAAGCCGTTGCTAGGCTCCAATTCAGGACATTCCAAATTAGTGAAGAATGGGATGATAAACACTTGCTTATTAAGTGCATTGACGAAATCTTGTTACCACGGCATGGGCAACAGTTTTGAAAGACAAGTGAAGCGAATTGCAAAGGCCGGTTATCGCGAGTCAGTTATTATTGAGGCCAGTTCCCGGGTACTGAAGAACCTTAAAAGAACGCACAGACTGAAATCCCTGCCCAGCATGGGTGAGAGGAAGAGGAAGGTTGCCGTCGTACCGTATGTGCACAGGATTTCGCATGGCCTCAAAAATGTAGGCAAGAGGTATAATGTGGACGTCGCACTGACCGCCCCGCTCAAGATGAAGAGGATCTGCCCGGCTGTTCAAAGGGAAAGACAAGAGAAGAAGCAAGAATGTGGGGTGAAACATAGAAACCCCTATGTTGGATGCAAGACAGGTGTTATGTATAGGCTTCCACTCTCTTGTGGAGCCAGTTATATAGGACAAACCGGACGGTGTATAAATAAGAGACTACAGGAACACTGTAACAACTTGGAAATTGGAAAGGACAAAACATTTCTAGTATCCCATTGCCAGTCATGTGAAATAATGAAGAAGGAGAAGAAGAAGTGCACTCCTAAGTTTGACAGTGTTAAGATTTTATATCGCTACAAAGAGAAGATAACGAGAGAGATAGTGGAAGCGTATTTTATTTCAACGGACAATAAGTGTGTCAGCAAGACGTCTCTTGCGCTTTCAAGCAAAGAGGTGTCTTTTTTAAGTGATTTTTTAAAGTAATTTTTATGCAGCAGGTGAACCCAGGGGTTTTTCACGTGACTGTTTCGTTTTAATCATGTTTGTTTTTCTGGGCCTTGGAGTAAACGGCTTAGGCTTAGTTGTGAGTGAGCGCATGTACTGTGGCTTTCTTGTTTCTTGTCCCTTGTTTTCGTGTTCGCGCTGTTTATATCAATAATGAATAAGTACCAACTCGCCCAACAAAGTATCTTGGAAAGAAGAGATGAGCCACTGTTTTCAATGCAGCTGCACCGCGGCTTCATGCCGGAATTCGGCACATTACGGCACCTTTGGCTAAAGGCATCACCGACGACCTACCTTTTGGGGACCCTGAGGGATATGTCTAGTCATCAAGGAGGTCTCTTTTTTCACAAGAATGTCTGCGCCTAGTATGGAGCTGCCACTTTCTTTTTTGAATACTAAAACTCACTAATCAGATGCGCAGTGTTGAAGGTGCTTGAGCACAGAAGACGGCTGTTTCCCAGTTTCCCTACTTGAAGCTACGGAGTTTGTCACAAAATAAGCAATAAGCTGTCAACCTGTCTGCAATCAGGTTAGTAGCCCGCTCGCGTATCCCCCAACCCGTTATTTTTCCTCTCTCCCTGTGGTTCTTACTGAGGAAGCGGCAGAAGGTTGTAGGGTAGTTAGAGGATACCGGTAAATTATGTAAGCAGAGGAACGATCGGATTAAGAAACGCCCATACATCAACGCCTTCAACCCAACATACAGGATGGAACTGGCAGAGCTATCAAATCTGATCAATAGGTGAAAAGTGTTACACAAGTAGTTTAATGTGGAGAAAACCGAGCATGCTCTTAAGAAAGGTGGCAGCGTTAAAGTGGCGAAGAGGAAATTGGGCATAGGTAAAAATGAGGTGTAGCCGAGAGGTTCTAAATTTAACTATATAGCCAAAGACGTCAGGAGAATAATGAGTTTGGCAGTTGTGAAGAACAATCAGACGTTCCGCCAGTAAAGGAGGACGAAGAAAGCAAGCTTCAGGAGCTATGAAAATAGCGAATGCAAGTGGGGAGGATCAGATAACTACAGACTTGCTGGAAGAAGAGGGGATTGTGAAGAACATATGATAATTTGATACAAGACGAAGAAAACCACGTTTGGAAAAGAAGAAGAGAAAAACGTGGAGGTTGGCTCGAGGAGCGCGAGGCACGAGCAGAGGAGAATAGGCGAGCAGCGGGCCCGATCGGCTGTCCAAGGAGCTCGGAGCGGTTCGTCTTCTGCCAGGCCTGACCCGGGGATCCAGACCTGGGGCCTGCCGGCCGTATCCTGTCCTGTTCTCTTGTTGTCCACGAAGCTCGGGATGGTGGTCGGGCCCGGGAGTGCCACAGCGCCAGCTCTTCACTGGCACGAGCGTTCGGCACCGTGCTGGGTCCAGGCACGTCGGGGAGGCCTGACGCATCGGCCGCGGAAAGGCAACCCGAGGCCTCTTGCCTCTACTGGGCCCCGTTCGGTGGCCTAGCCTTCCGCTGGGCTTGCCGAAGCCCTACTGCCCCGACCCCTCAAAACTCTGACTACCCGGAGCGTCTGCACCGGCTTCTCCATCCAACAACTTGGTGACTTTTTGACAATTTGTGTTTTGCCATCGTCCCACTTGCTCGTTCTACTTTCGTCCCGTTCATGTCTGTACATAAAAGTATTCGTTGTTAGCTTGGTCAGTCTGGTCGTCTATTTAGATTGCTGTTTCTGAATAAGCCACAGAATAAGGTGGCCAGAAGATTCAAAGAAAAGAACCTCACAATTTTGGCGTCCACGGCAGGACCAGGCCGGCCAAGCAACATTTTCCCGCTGCTAAAGATTTGAGAAAAATGAGTGCACCAGAGTTGCTCGCGGTAGGGGAACGTATAGGTTTGCAGGGAGTCGAGTTGTGTGAGTGGGTAGAGAAAGAATTGCAGAAGGCAAGGGAAGGCAAAGCTGCCGAACGCGAAGAGAGAGCTGCAGAACGTGAAGCGGCGAAGCAGCGCTTGGAGCAAGAAAACCAGAATTTGCAGCTACGTGTACGACTTGCGGAATTGGGAGAAAACGCCCCTACTGCTGGAAGCGCTGAGCACGGTAGCGTATCAGCTCCGTCTTTCCCAATTAGTCCTCATGGATTGATTCCACTGTTTAATGAGGAAAGGGACGATTTGGACGCGTATTTGAAGCGTTTTGAACATGTCGCCATTGGCCAGGGCTGGCCGAAAGAGAAGTGGGCCACGGCTTTGAGTCTGTGCCTCGGCGGAGAAGCTCTCAGAGTCTTTGGACGACTCTCTCCTGAGGACTCAGTCAATTACGATGTAGCGAAACTTGCCTTACTTCGGAGGTTTTGATTCACGGCTGAGGGCTACAGAGAGAAGTTTCTTGGAAGCAAGCCGCAAGATGGTGTGACAGCTTCCCAGTACACCACAAGGCTGTTAAGTTTTTTTGACCGATGGGTTGAGATGCGAGGACAAGGCCGCACATTTGAAGTGGTTCGGGACATGATAATGGCTGAGCAGTTTTTAAACAGCTGTCACAATCGTTTAGTTCTCTTCTTGCGAGAACGTGATTGTAAAACGGTGGACGAGATTGCTGAGGCCGCCGATCACTTTCTTGAGGCTCAGCGACAGAATAACCTCGCGATTTTTAAAGATAGAGCTGAACAGAATTCTGCGAAACCGCAGGACGCAGCCCCAAACCCAAAGACTAGAATTCGATGCTTCATCTGTGAAGAGATCGGACATAGGTCGGCGGATTGCCGTACAAAACCGAAGCCCCCATATTGCACATTATGTCGCAAATCTGGGCATGAAACCCAGTTGTGTCGATACGGAAATTCAAATGACCGGGAGACGTCTGCTTGCTGCACGTCCCCTCGAGATTCCCGCCCTGGTCGTCAGCTGGGAAGAACATGCCTAGATGTTCGAAGGGACGATTCGGCTCTTAGTCCATCTCAGATTATTAACAACATGCCAGTGAAGCGTGGAGAAGTGTTCGGACAAGCAGTGTCGGTGCTGCGCGACACTGGTTCTAATGGCATCGTGGTGCGTCAGGCTTTGGTGCCCGAGGCTGCATATACCGGTGAGCGAGCATCTTTACGTTTAGTGGATGGTTCTGAGATCGAAGCGCCTGAGGCGGAGGTTATTATCAAGTCGTCATACTTCACAGGCAAAGCTATTGCTAGGTGCCTGCCGACGCCATCATATGACGTAATTATCGGCAACGTTCCGGGTGCAAGCGTTCCATTCGCCGACGCTCCAACAGTCTTGACGGGCCAGAGAAGCATACCTGCCAGTGATGATGGGTACAGTGCTTCTTTCCAGGTTCTGGCGGCGAAAGTTTCAGGAACTGGTTTGGATGCCACCCAAACCGTACTCCACTTATCTCGGTCTGTTTTTCGCAAGAAACAAGAAGAGGACGCCAGCTTAGACGTGTGTCGTCGCAAGCTTAAGAAAACCTTCCACGGAAAAGGGCAGACGGCCTACACCTTCCATCTAAGTGACGGCATTTTGTACCGGACCTATCAACTTTGTCCAGGAAAAACAATTAAACAAGCGGTTGTTTCGAAGGTTTTGCGCCGTCAGGTCCTCGTGCAGGCACATGGGAGTGCACTTGTCGGCCACCAAAGTGTCAGAAAAACTACCGCCAGAGTGCTTGATGACTTTTACTGGCCAGGGGTGCAAGCTGACATTAAGCGGTTTGTGAGGTCATGCGATGCATGTCAGAGGACTGTCCCGAAAGGAAACCTGAGGAACGCTCCATTAGGACGCATGTCCATTAACACAAAAAGCTACGAAGAGCGCCAGCCAGTGAATGCCCTACAAACTTCATCCTTCGTAGTTCTTGATAACGTCGAGTCGAAAATTCCGTTGTCAACGTGCAGTGAAAAACCTTGGTCCCAGAGTGGACTGGGGAACCGAGACTCGATACAGAATAGTCAACTGTTGAATCGAGAATGATACGGGAGACAATGTTAATCTCTGTGCTGTCTTCCAACGCCGTTGGAGATATATCGTCTTAGAGCACATTTCATACAAAGCTTCTGGAGGTGTTGTCGTGCTGTTCATAGTATGTTTCTAAGAGTTTATTTCTTCTGACAAGTGTTGAGTGAGTGTTAATGTTACTTGTATTAGTACGAATGTTTTTTTTTATTTTTGTGTGCGCCAGTGTCTCAGACTCTCAGCAGACAATAGCAATGGTGTGGCCACTCTGTGGGGTGTGCAGTGATGGGTGCAGCAGTGTTGTGGTGTGCGGTCGTCCTCCGAAAGAGTGCATCAGTGTCATGGCCCCAAGTTTTTTTTTTTTCGGAAAAAAAAAACTTCTCAAAGGGGGGGCATATTTGTGAAGGACATATGATAATTTGATACAAGACGAAGAAAACCACGTTTGGAAAAGAAGAAGAGAAAAACGTGGAGGTTGGCTCGAGGAGCGCGAGGCACGAGCAGGGGAGAACAGGCGAGCAGCGGAGCCGATCGGCTGTCCAAGGAGCTCGGAGCGGTTCGTCTTCTGCCAGGCCTGACCCGGGGATACAGACCTGGGGCCTGCCGGCCGTATCCTGTCCTGTTCTCCTGTTGTCCACGAAGCTCGGGATGGTGGTCGGGCCCGGGAGTGCCACAGCGCCAGCTCTTCACTGGCACGAGCGTTCGGCGCCGTGCTGGGTCCAGGCACGTCGGGGAGGCCTGAAGCATCGGCCGCGGAAAGGCAACCCGAGGCCTCTTGCCTCTACTGGGCCCCGTTCGGTGGCCTAGCCTTCCGCTGGGCTTGCCGAGGCCCTACTGCACCGACCCTTCAAAACTCTGACTACCCGGAGCGTCTGCACCAGCCTCTCCATCCAACAACTTGGTGACTTTTTGACAATTTGTGTTTTGCCATCGTCCCACTTGCTCGTTCTACTTTCGTCCCGTCCATGTCTGTACATAAAAGTATTCGTTGTTAGCTTGGTCAGTCTGGTCGAGTATTTAGATTGCTGTTTCTGAATAAGCCACAGAATAAGGCGGCCAGAAGATTAAAAGAAAAGAACCTCACAGGGATATTGTGCTAGAAAAACTGGCCACTCAGCATCCGCAATGCCGCGTGGCATAGAGGGTACCGCATAACAGAAGAACGCAAATATTATCAAAATTTTTAAAAAGGGGGATGCAAAGGACTTTAAAATTTATAGACCAATGAGTTTATTATCCGTTACGTACAAGGTATTCACTAAAATAATCGCTGAAAGAATCAGGGCAACTCTATACTTAAATTAATCAAACGCTCAAGCCGGTTTTTGGAAAGGATTCTGTACTATCGATCAGGTCCATACTATCAATCGGATGATAGAAAAATGGTCGAAATATAACCAGCCTTTACACACAGCATTCATTGACTACGATAAATCATTTCACCTAGTCGACACCTCTTCAGTCATAGAGGCATTGCGAAATCAGTGTGAAGGTGACTCATATGTGAAGCAATTGGAATATATCTATAGTAGCCGCACAGCAATCATAGTTCTGCATAAACAAACCAATAAAATCCCCATACGGAGAGACGTTAGACAAGGGAGCACAATCTTTTCAGTACTATTCATGGCTTGCTTAGAGAAGTGTTCAGGGACATAGAAAGGGAGAAGTTAGGAATAAGGGTTGATAGAGAACACCGCAGTAACCTGCGATTCGCTGATAACATTGCCTTGCTTATTAACTAAGGAGATGAGTTGTTAAGAATTATTGTTGACCTAGACTAAAACTCAGAGAGGTAGGCCTAAACTTTGTATGCAGAAGACAAGGTAATGTTCAACAGTCTAGGGAAGTAAATGCTGTTTACAATAGGTGGCGAAACACTGGAAGCGGTAAGCGAATATGTATACTTAGGACAGGCAGTAACCGCGGATCCAGATCATGAAAATGAAATAACCATTAGAATAAGATTAGGATGGAGTGCGATTGGCAAGTACTCGCAGAGTATGAGTAGAAGCTGACGGATATCGCTCATGTGGAAAGTATAAAAAAGTTGCGTGTTAGCTGTACTCACCTATGGGGCTGAAACGGGAAGGTTAACGAAAATGGTTTTGGTTAAGCTGATCACAACGCAGAGAGCTATTGTATGCAAAATGGTAGTGTAACTTTAGGAGGTAGGAAGAACGCAAAGTGGATCAGAGAAATAACTCGAGTTAATGAAATTCTAGTGAAAATCAAGAAGAAATGGGCATGGACATGGCATTTAGTGCGAAGAAAGGATAACCGATAGATGCGAAGGGTAACAAATTGGATTCCAAAGGAAGGAAAGCGTAGCAGGCGCAGGCAGAAATTTAGGTGGGTGGATGAGGTTCAGACGTTCGCAAGGCTCAACTGGATGCAGTTAGCACTGGAGCGGGTTAGTTGGAGTAATGTGGGACAGGCCTTCGCCCTACAGTTGGCATAGTCCGGCTGCTGCTGCTGAGGATGATGGCCTGTAGCACGCCGCTTGACTACTCTGTGTTTGATGTGTGCGAGTTAGGCGAAGACGGTTAATTAGCCGGTAGCGCGAGTCTTCGTGTGCTGAGGAGGGGCGTGGTTGAGGGCAGTTCGAGGATGTTCCGCGGGAGGGAGAACAGACGGCCTTCTGGGAGACCTCCCATTTGAACGAGCAACATGTCGCATGTCGCATGACGATCAGCCGAAGGGGCTTGACGCTCTTCGCTTGCCACCTTGTATGACGAGCCACCCGCCATCACCACCAGTAACATCCTACGTTATTTTATCTGCCAATGGCCTCTAACGGGGACGAAGCCAATTACACGGACATTGATGACGCATGCAGTAGGAGCCAGTTACGGCACCGCGTGCAGCAAGCACCTGGCATGAAGTCATCAAAAAGAGTGGTGACCTCAGGTTTCGGATATACCTTTTCCCTTCCTTCTGTGATGCCTGTTTTTTGTATTGTACTTTTTTAAAAAAATGCATCAACTACTCCGCCCCCATCCATCATATTACTGAGTCACCTAGTGCTTCTTTATTGTCGCTACCCAGGTAATAATAGAAACCGTCAGCAGACCGTGTTGTGTGTTGTGGTCTGCGTTACTGGAGTTGGTAAATCCCTCCAACCGGCAGTGCTCCCGTACTGATTGGCCCCGAAGCGGTAACTATCGCCATCTGGACTTTGAAGGCGAGCTGCCACACGTCGGGACCAATGAAGCGCGTTCTCACTGCCGGTGGGAGGGATCCCGCAACTGCAGTAATGCAGACCGCAGCACTCAACACGGTCTGCTAAAGGTATGTAATTACACATGCGTGGATCCCTAAACCGCGACACTATGTGTACGTATAGTTAAAGGCCCTTGGCCAGTTCTGCTGAAATCGTACTGAAAATGTGAGAACATAGCTTTCACCGGACTGCTACCTTACAAACTAAGGATTTCTTTTATGGCGACGAACACCCACATCGAGGAGGAACACTTCAAAATTAACAAGCTCCTCTTCCCCCACAGACGGACAGAGCATGCAGACTATCACCACTTGCCTCGTTGCTATAGTTAGGAGCCCTAGCAGGATCAGGGGGCTTGCGAATTCCGAAAGTCTTCGCCTAAATAAAGCGCTTCTGTCTGTCTGCCGCCCAAGTTTGTGTGGACAAACGAACCGAAGCCGTTCTTCTCGCCTCATGGCATGTTCGACGCAAGAACGCATTCATGATATGCACTGGCGCAGCAATCCCATCATGAATCGAAGTGAATCGGCCACAGGTGCTATTTTAGTGATGATATTAGTCAAAACTCCAGCTTAGAAAGTGAAAGTCCGCACATACGCATCCTGAATCCTTGTCATATGACGCACACAAGACGTGATAAACGCGGCAGGCCACAGCGCGACCTGCACAATAACTTGGAGGAAAACCTGTACGCTTGGAGGAAAACCTGTAGGAAAGAACTGCAAACGGCTTGAAACCTGAAACTGTCTCTCTCACAGATATAATCATATAATCCTGCTGGATAGAGATAGGTACCGATTATGGCTTATTATTTTAACAATCGAAATAGGAAACGCATTAAAATGGAGAACTAGAAGCCTATGAGTTGGGCGGATTCCGCGGCCCATGTCACTACCATCAGGCTGTGCATCTGTGCCTCTCACTGCTCCGTGGTGTGGATATTGTGAAAGAAGGCTAGGTTGAGACGGCAAGGTCGTGACGGCAAGGCCAGCGATGCCTTGTCTAGCGTTTTAATCCGGTGACAAAACCCAGGCGCGTGCCGGAGCCGGCGCCGAGGGACGATGATGATGGTATGTACAAATGAAAGAGGAAGATCATGGCATGTACAAATTAAAGAACATCCACGGAAGGCTCACACAATCTGCCCGGGGGGTCGGAAGCGGCCAGCCTGGCCGCTCCTAACCAACCGATGCACCGCGGCGGACAAACGGTTTCAGGCGAGACACATGAACAATTTCTGTTCTACGGTGGCGTCGATCAGCTGGGGGATCAACAGGCGTCACTTTGTAGTTCACTGGGGAAGTTTGGCTTATGACCTCATAAGGACCTACGTAGCGGTGGTGGAATTTGTCACTAAGGCCAGGGCTGCGCAATGGTGTGTAAAGCAGTACTTCGTCACCAGGACGAAAAGAGACCACTCGATGTGTAGAATCATAGCGAGTTTTGCGGACTTCTTGGCACGCTGCCGTGTTGAGGCGGGCAAGATGACGGAATCTGGCCACACGAGATAAAAAATGGGTAGGTACTGGTGTGGAGTAGTCGGGCGTAGAGAAGAAGGAAGCGTCGAGAATTGTAGTGGGAGGACGGCCGTAAACAAGGAAAAATGGAGAGTAACCGGTAGTTCGCTGTACTGCTGTATTATAGGCGAATGTGACGAATGGTAGAATAGTGTCCCAATTTCGATGATCTGGTGTTATGTACATTGATATCATGTCCGACAAGGTGCGATGAAATCGCTCAGTCAAACCGTTAGTCTGGGGATGGTAGCTTGAGGTTGTCTTATGAAGGGTGGATGAGGCGTGAAGAACTTCGGCAACGACTTTTGATAAGAAGGCTGTACCGCGGTCACTTAGGAGCACCCGAGGAGCGCCATGACGCAATACAATTGATCGCAAAAAGAAATTTGCTACTTCTTCAGCGGAACCAGTCTGTACAGGTGCTGTCTCAGCGTAGCGTGTGAGGTGGTCGACAGCCGTTATAATCCAATGGTTACCCCCATAGGAGAGAGGTAGGGGACCATATAAGTCGATGCCGACTACGTCGAATGGCGTGGTGGGACAAGGAAGAGGTTGTAGAAGGCCAGCGGGCGAAGAAGTCAGCCGTTTGCGACATTGGCACAGAGGGCAGGATGCGACCTATTTGGCAACGGTGGAAGATAAGCCTGGCCAAAAGAATCGTTTTCTCACGCGGTCGTAGATTTTGTCAAAACCAAGGTGACCTGCAGTAGCGTCATCGTGGAGAGCCGCCAGTATACGTGGGCGAAGCACACGCGGCGCGACTGGGATCCAGCAAGTTCCATCAGGGCAATACATGTAGCGGAGTAAGATGCCATCTTCGAGCTTGAAATTGCGAAGCTGTCGGCGAAGCCTAGCATTGGGAGGGTCCGAAGCGCCGATAAGGCGGTCGATGATAGGACGGCAGTAGGCATCGGCTAATTGCTGTGAGCGGAGAGCGTGCTTGTTCTCAGAGTCGTCAAAACAAACGGTTGTGATATAAGTCGGGCAAAGAGATGGTCGGCTCTGGTCAGAGGTGGAAATGAATTGGGAAGGAAAGCAGCAAGTGGATTCCGAAAGGGGACAGCGAGAGAGAGCGTCGGCGTCTTGGTGTTGGCGACGAGATTTATAAGTGACGTCGAAATGGTATTCTTGCAGGCGTAGAATGCAGCGGCCAAGTCGGCCTGTCAAATTTTTGAGTGAAGACAACCAGCAAAGAGCATGGTGGTCGGTCACAACTGTGAAGTGCCGACAGTATAGGTAAGGGCGAAATTTTTGGACAGCCCAGACGACAGCAAGACACTCCTGCTCGGTAATGGTGTAGTTTTTCTCAGCTGGAGTGAGAGTCCGACTGGCAAAGGCAATCACTTTCTCCCGCGATGTTGCATCACGCTGCAGAAGTACAGCGCCAAGACCGTGACCACTGGCATCGGTGTGCAGGATAGTTGGAGTGCTGTCACTGAAGTGGCCAAGAACAGGATGTGATGTGAGGGCGTGCTTGAGGTCATTAAATGCAGTTTCGCACTGCTCAGTCCACACGAAAGGGCTGCGTGCTTTTAGTAGCTCATGAAGTGGTGCAGCAATAGTTGCAAAATGCCTCATAAAACGCCGGAAATAGGACGCGAGGCCGAGGAAACTGCGCAAATCTGTAGTCCGTTGTGGACGAGCAAAGTTCAAGACCGCGATTATTTTTTCAGGATCTGGGCGAATGCCGTCATGGCTGACCAGATGTCCCAATATTCTAATTTCCTTCTGTTCAAAGTGGCACTTCTTGGTGTTAAGCTGAAGGCCTGCCGAAGCGAGACAGGTGAGAACTTCATTCAGGCGCGTGAGATGGTCATTAAAGGTTGCCGAAAAGATAACAATGTCGTCCAAGTAACACAAACAGGTTCTCCATTTTAGGCCACGAAGTACAGTGTCGATCATTCTTTCAAATGTCGCTGGTGCGTTACAAAGTCCGAAAGGCATAACATTAAATTCGTAAAGGCTATCGGGTGTTGCGAAAGCGGTTTTTTCTTTGTCGTCCTCGTGCATAGGTATTTGCCAATAACCTGAGCGAAGGTCCAAGGTCGAGAAATATTCGGAGCCTTGGAGGGAGTCAAGGGAGTCATCAATTCGCAGCATCGGATATACATATTTGCGGGTAATTTTGTTGAGTGCGCGGTAATCAACACAAAAGCGTACCGAGCCGTCCTTTTTTTTAACTAGCACTACTGGGGAGGACCATGGGCTTGTTGAAGGACGAATTATATTGCGATGGAGCATGTCATTTACATTTTCTTCAATTACTTTTCGTTCAGAGAGGGAAACCCGATAAGGCCGTCGGCGAATGATAGAGTTACCTTCAGTAATGATGCGATGGTGCGCAACACTAGTCCGTCCCAGAGGTGTGGAAGTGGCATCAAAAATGGCTTGGTGGTGTCGAAGCAATGTCAGCAGTTCTTGTCGTTGGTTCGGCGGGAGTTTAGGATTAATAGTCTTTGCGAGAACAGAAAGACGTCTGACGAAACACGTTGCTGAGGCGGAGGGGCGGTGAGCACCATCAGGGAAAAAGGTTGAACATCCACCATACAATTCAGAGAAGTTCCTTTTGGGAGCACGAGGGATTCACGTGAAGTGTTAGTGGCCACTACTGTCGCTGAGCCGTTGTGGAACCGGACAAGACTTGACGGGAAAACGATGCCGCGTGGAAGATGACTATATGATGGTGCAATGAGTACGTCACCGTCAGTGATGTGGTCAGAAACAACAGTAAGCAATTTTTCGCACTGAGGAGGCAAAACAGTATCAGCGGCGGCAACGAGGGGATGATGTCGTTCAGAAAAGTCAGATGAACAATCGCTGTCTGTCATATGAATAACACGGTCACCACAAGAAATTAACGCTGAAGCGGTTGACAAAAAATCCCATCCGAAAATCATGAGATGCGCACAAGGTGAGAGCACAGCAAACTGCACATGATTGCGGATGCCGTCGATAATAACTCGTACGGTGCACTTCGCTGAAGGGCGCAAATGGACTTCATTGGCTCCACGGAGTTCAGGCCCATCATATGGGGTTGTCACTTTTCGCAAACAGTAGCACAAATCAGCGTGAATGACAGAAATTGCAGCCCCTGTATCAATCAAAGCTTCAACTGGTAAACCTTCAGCGATAACAGCAATCACGTTATACGGGCGATCAGGAGGGCTTTTAGTAAGTTCTCAGAGTGCAGTTTGACCTCCGGAAACTGCAACACTTAGTTTTCCGGATGGCGGACAGGGAGAACGGTTGCGGGGCGGAGAGGGGAAACTGAGCGGCGGTATGGGGATATGGACCGGCGTCGGGATACATGGTTCCCACGAGGCTCAGAGGAAGATACTGGAGGTGGGGAGGATCGTCGAGGTGGGCTTGGAATAGACCGGCGTTGATAATATGAGGTTGAAGGCATGTCGCATTCGAAGGTGTCGTAACCACGGCGCTCGTTCTGAAGGCGGCGACGAGAGAAGCGGGATATATGGCCTATAATACCACAGTAATAGCAGACTGGTCGGGGGGGGGGGGACGCCAAGGTGCGTAATTGGGTTGTGTAGGTTGAGCCATCGTCATTGCATTAACGTGGTTGTAAGTTGGTGCTGGTTGGGGCGGGGGAACCAAAGAAGGGGGGGATGCAGCGACGTGCGCGTAGGTCGGCGCTGGGCGGATTGCAGAAGGTTCGGATGTCATAGGGCGGCTGATGGTAGCTAACTCTTCTTTAATCATATTGCGGAGAACGGCGTCATTAGAAGGTGCGGAAGAATGATCGCAGCCACGTCGACAGAAAGGATCGAGGGCTTGAAGCTCCCCGCGGATGATTGCTCGAATCATTGCCCGTAGATCAAGGTCAGCAGAGGTCGGACCAGTTGCGAAGCCGGGCTGTAATCGAGAGGACTGCAGCTGGTCGAGGCGTTGACAGGTCGTAATAATTGAATCAACACTTGAAGGATTCTGGGCAACTAAGGTGTGATATGCCATAGCATTGATCCCTTTTAAGACGTGGTGCACACGTTCAGGTTCCGTCATGGTGGGACTAATGCGCCGACAAAGTGCAAGAACAGCCTCTATGTAAGACGCATATGATTCATCGGGACCTTGAAGGCGGGAAGCGAGCTTGCTTCTCGCGATCTCAGTCCGAACTGCCGGGTCGGCGAAGTATTGGCGGAATTGCTGTTTGAATGTGGTCCAGTTTGCGGTGTGGGGTTCGCGATTAATGAACCAGTTTCTGGCGACCTCAATTAGATAGAACGAAACGTTGAGGAATTTTAAAGCATCGTCCCACCGGTTATAGGCACTGCAGCGTTCAAATGTGTCAAGCCAGTCATCCACGTCTTCGTCACGACGACCAGCGAACAGCGGTGGGTCGCGTTGACGTGAGGGCAGAGTCGGAGGCATCGGTGCAGATGAGGTAGAGGGTCCGGCCGGGTCGGGATTGCTCTCGGTGGACATGATTATGGTGGTTGTTGCCAAACGGCGACCAGAACGTAGCTCCAGCGAGAGGCAGCAAGGGGATCGAATTCGACCTCCACCACTTGTGAAAGAAGGCTAGGTTGAGACGGCAAGGTCGTGACGGCAAGGCCAGCGATGCCTTGTCTAGCGTTTTAATCCGGTGACAAAACCCAGGCGCGTGCCGGAGCCGGCGCCGAGGGACGATGATGATGGTATGTACAAATGAAAGAGGAAGATCATGGCATGTACAAATTAAAGAACATCCACTTAAGGCTCACAATATTATGCATGTGGCTGACATTTGTGGACATGCCGATGTGATGTGCGTTAGATTTGCAGCTTGTTTGCAAATCTTAATTGAATGGTGTAGCCATTGTGTAGGTGTGGGCAACCGAGTGAACTGGGCAAGGCGTGGGTATGTGTTGGTCTGCAGGCGACACCAGGCATGCTCCTGTGTGTTTGAAAAAGTGCTGCCTGCCGGCAGGTACCAGCTGCCGGCCAGTCGACATGCTGGTCATATTTCACGGTAGTTTCTGAGTGTATCTTTATGGCCACTCTCGGCATTCCTCCTTGTCTTTGCGACTTAGGCTAATCCGTGGGCAGTGTTAAGGGAAGATGAGTGTTGCTGGGTAGGAGAGAGTTATCGAGGTCCCATAAGCAGCAGCACGCACACAAAGGCACAAAAAATGGTCACTTGGCTTCGGTGCGGTCGTTGTGAGCTGTACATGGCGCCAGTAGTGAATGTATTGCTCACAACAGACATATAGTTCCCGATTGCTTGAGCTTATCCTGCGCTATAGTTGCTCAACAACAACCCATCTTAACCATATAAGCTCTATGGAATTGCTCAGAGCACCCCCCTTCCAACCCTTCCAAGGTTCTCATGGAAACTGCGTCAGTTGAATCATGGGAGGAAGTGCTACGCAACTTGGAACCCCGATGTAGTTAGCTGCCGTAAACCGCGTTGAAAACATCGCCGAAATCCGGCAGCAGACGTTCATTTTGGCTCCTCCACTGAAAAGAGCAAGGTCGTCGTTTTCTAACCCTAAATGTTCTCTCTTCTTTTCCCACGCTGTGGTGTTTTTGAAGCCAGCTTAAAAAGTTGCTTTCCAGTAAAGATGGAAGGAATGCACGCAGGTCGTTTACGTTTCCTAGTCAGCTAAGCATCTTTTCATGGTCCATTGAAGTTGCACAAACTGCCGTTTCATGCGCTTGTGCTGCATACGAACAAAAAGACGTTGCCAGAAATCTGCATTTTTCTGCCACGTCATGAAGACCCCTAAAAACGCACACAATAAAAAAGGAGTACGCCGAGGAACGTGTGTCTCAAAAAGAACATTAAGTTATAAATACGTGCCTGCTTTCTCCAACTTTCTTCAACCGATGCTAGACGCGTGCAAGCGTCTCCTAGGCGGTCTGAGGTGCTTTTACGCAATGTAGCTGATAAGAGTGGTTAAGTAATTGCTTGGCTTTGCGCAATGCTTCTCTGTAGGAAAGAAACATGGAAGGCTTCTCCTGTGAGGCAAGGAATCGTATATATTTTGAAGAACTTTAACTTTAGCCTACGAATAACATACATTTAGCGCATTGTTTTCTCTCCCTACTACCATGGACAATAGGAACGTCCTCTAAAATGCGCAATGTAATGACAGTAGAAAGAAAAGACCTCAAATAAGCCTACACGTGATGAGGAAGCGGATGAATTAGGTAGAGAACGTTCTCCGTAAACGAGAAAGAGGGAAAGCATATCAATCCAAGACCTCTCTGAGGAATCGATATCCAGATGCACACAAGGAAGACCATGAATTGCTCAAATAACGAAGCGTAGAGACCAACTACGAAACATGCATTAGAAATGACAGATCAGATAGTTAAACCGGATACCGGCAAGCGCACTCAGGAGACGAAAGATGTCGTTATGAAACGTCAAAGTATGAAAGACCTTAACCGAACAATCAGAAACAACTCGAAACAAAAGCTAATTAATAAGTGCCAGTTAGGAGACAAAATATATTATGGAGGCAATTGATCATGCTCTAACAAACAGCCTGAAAGCAGTCGAGGGGAACTATGTACAGGGAAACGTCAGATGTATGCGATAAAACTGAAAAAAAAAAATGCAATGTAGAAAAAAAAGAGCGTTAGAAGAAATGCAAGTGGGAAAGCAGCTGCTGAGGATTAGGTAATCGTAGATCTATTGAAGCCTGTAATGGGAAGGTTCGATAATAAGCTGGCCTTTCTGTTTACGTGCCGTCTCATGACCGCGAGCGTAACGGAGCGTTGAAGGATCTCTGAGATTATCCTAATCCCTAAACAAGAGGATATCAAGGATTTCAATAAGCCCACACTGAAAATATATTTGGCGGTTTATTATAAGGTATCCTCTGAACCAGTAAATCTAAATTTTACGGATTTCCGTAAAATATGAATCAGTAAAATCTTAGATCTGAATTGAAGCAGACAACATTTAGTAAAATATATTGACAGAAGACCACATCCACATTAGGAGTCTGCTGACAGAAAAATGCGCAAAATAATTTCGGGCACTTCATGCGCCTTACGTAGATCACAAAACCCCATTCAGCAACATCGGAGCAAGAATGTCGGAAGAAAGCGTAGAAAAATTCTCATGGAAAAATACGGGAAATCATCTACACTGACCGAACAGCTAGAGTAGTCTTCGAAAGCCGTCAACAAAATACTAATAAGGAAGGGCGTTCACTCAGAGTACAATCTGCTCAGTGATGTAATGTTAAAAGTCGAACGAAAAAAGACCGCAGGCTTTCGGCGCCGCCTTCATAAAACTTCGTTGCTGGCCCACGAGGTCTGTGATGCGAGAGATCCCGTTCCATTCTATTGCTGGATTCTGATTGGTCGAGGGGCTGTGTGACGTCACGCAACCACGTGACGACTTCAGCAGCTTCGTTAAGTTTGCGCCGAAGTGCTGCGGCAGCTTAGAATAAAGTGAGAATGAATACCATACGTGTTTACAGTAGTAGAAGGTGTCTGGAAGCAGTGGGTGTGAACAAGGAAGTTTGTAGCATGGTTTTGAGTTTGGCGGCTGTGCACGCTTAGCATATAAGGCGAGCTGCAACGACGGAGGTGAGGAAGGAGTACGAGTGGTCTTGAAATTTTATGCTAACGCACTGTTGAGGAAATGCCCTTCAGCTCTATATTCTCGTCGTTCCACTCGTTGTTTGGTTTATATATCCTGATACAGCTCAATTTTGCAGTACCCGCCGCGGCCAATTCCACCTTGGTTGGAAGTAGAAGTTCTCTTGCTTCTTAGCGAAACAGTTATGTTTCAAAGAAAATTGCAAGCTCAATAATAATGGAGTAATACACACACCGGCTACCATGGCTCATAGCAACGTTTGTTTTTTAAAGGTTTTATTTAACCATTGTTGAATATCAACGTCTTCCTGTGTACGATAGCAATTTTCTATTGTATCGGGACCAAAAAACGTTCGCAAAGAAACATGTATATGGTCAATGTTATAGGCCCAGGACATTTTTAAATGTTTGCTATACTGTCTTCGTAAATGTTTTGTTAATCAGCTACAATTTACATTGTCGACATCAGTGGAGCTCCTCACAGGTGTGGTTTGTTGGGCCATTTCATTATGTATAATTTTGTATTGCCCGATCACTGTATTGAAAATAACTGCATGAAAGGTCTCATGAGCTTATTGTAAATGAGATATAGGAGGATACCAGTAAACGGATGTATATTAATAATACGGGTCATACGGAGGTGATCATATTAAGAAAATGGGGACCATGACCCCACGAAGCCAATACGTATGGCAGCACGTAAGTATACCTGCAAAAATAAAACAAGACCAAACAATTGTGCTCATATAAGTTAGATTTAAAACAAAGTTCCTTCAGAATGTGACCAGAGCACGCGAACTACCTAGGCTCGTCAGGTACTAGGCATTCGAGCAATTTTCCCAATCCTAATGACATCGCTAACTTTTCACACTTAGTGTAACTTTTCTGAGTGCTGACATTGTATCCTAAGCTAGCCGGTTGCCGTTACCGATGTCCTGCGTCTTTACAAGGCGTTTTTGGCAGTAGAGTTCGAAATTATAGTAATTTAGCAATGCTTGCGTTAATATAGTTCTCTCAGATGCGGTTGATACGTTTTCTCAAGAATTCGTCACTTGGCTTCACTTGCAGCCAGCGGTGAAGAGACGCAGCAAATAAATTCATAACTATGCTTTTGCAAGCGTCAAACTAATTGAGGAACGAACCACCCGTAATTACAGGTGACATGGTGACAGCGTCAGTCAGTTCTTTAAAAACGGATGTTTACAAAAGGCGATGATTAAACAGTTGAACCAAGGGGGATCATAGGTTAACCTAAGCTGCTCAGGCATGGGACACGTAATCCCCGTATGAACATATGATATGGTCCACATGTTGGATATGAGATATATAGACCAATGAAACATTAACCCGATAATTGTGCCCATCATATGTGCAAATGAGGCATATGCCTCATATGGCCTGGAAGCATAAGCACTGGGGCAGTGCGTGTGGGCTTTAAAATGAGGCCAATATGACCCAATCATCATCATCATCATCATCATCACCACCACCACCACCACCACCACCACCACCACCACCACCACCACCACCATCATCATCATCAGCCTGACTATACCAACTGCAGGGCGAAGGCCTCTCTCACATTTCTTTATGTGAAGGAATATGGGAGAGCTAGCCTCTATGACCTAATACGCATACCAAATGAACATTTACTCCTATACGCCCACTAAGAATTGGTTTTGGTCGTATATGTATTCGCATCATGTACAAAATCATACGGATGTTTACAAAGACTGCATTTTCAAACTTTCGTAGCTACTGTCCAGTGCAGTTTTCAATGTCGACCTTAAGTGAAACTCATCACAAATTAGGCTTGTGGGTACGTTCTATTCTAGCAATGCTAGCTGCTATTACACATTCTAACTATGCTAGCATTAACGTAGAGATAAATGCTTCGAAACAAATTTGCGATGTCCTTTCATTGCGTACGTGACAATTTTCTATCGTTTTCGAATATATGAATATCGGGTAAGCTCTCTGCAAGAGAATACTTGGATATGTGCGCAAGTTGGCGCTTGGGCTTAGGAAGGTTCGCTCGTGGTTTGATGTTAGGGTTTTTCAATAATCCGAATAAAATATAGCTCTGTTGTTTCATTGTGGAAAAATAAGTGCAGAATGACGGGGCCAGAATATCTATTTGCAATGTTGGACAGAAGCTCGGGTAGCTTCTATGCAAGGCTGAGATCGTGTACGCAATTCCCGGTCGTTTCTTGCAGCAAATTGTATTTGGGCGATACCGGCCGGGGGTAAATGTGTGCTTTCGAAAATTCGGTCAGTGAATAAAAAATGATTATGGTTCGAAATTTAACTTTTCTGCTCACTGGGATTGTCAGGTGCTCGCGTAGTCTATGAGCGCCGGGACATCTCGCCAAGTGGAAGCTTTCTGCTTCAGAAGGCAGGGAGGTAAACTTCCCGCAGCGGCACAGCTTTAACGACGCCGCTGCGTCGCAGATCCTCGGAATGACGCTCACACTAAATGCGTTTTCCCGCTGCATTTTTTGTTGAATGCAGACAGGAGGCGAGGAGAGCAAAAAGGGGTAGTCATGTGAAACAAGAAAAGAATAAAAAGCGCGCTTTCTTTGCGCCGTCGTCTTGCTGTTCATCCAGCTGCATCTTTATCGGATTGCTATGCGCATCGTGCCGAGAGAAGGCGCTGACAACGAGCAGATGAAGGGGCTACTCAAGAGACACCAGCGACGCTCTCGTCGCTCGCGCACCTTGAAACTATATTCATTAACACAACTAAGTGCTCAAAAAACGCTATAATTACTGGGCATATGAACATTGATACACTGGGTGCAAATCATAGTGACTATTTTCTCTTCATTTGGCTTCCATAATCATGTCGTCACATCCCCGACCAGCACGACGAGTAATTCTTCAAGATGTTTGGATCACATCCTGTGTAACTTTCAACTCCCCCGTAGTTTCGCTGGAATATTCAATACCGCGCTTACAGATCATCTACCTGTTGCACTGTTGTACTGCTTCAATACTCCATGCCACCCCGAACCACCCATCAAATCATTTACCCGGATTGACCACGAAAAGTTTTCTTGGTTGATTTCGAGTGTTAGCTTTGACGATTTCGAGCCTTTAAATGCTAACAAACACTGCCAACGCCTCATAGAATAAATAAATATGTTAATAAATGAATGCGAGGCAACTAAAAAAGCGAACTATTTCACGGTGCTAATTTGCCCTTGGATGACGTCTTCAGTGCTCGAAGTCATAAAGCAGCGCGAACATTGGCATACGAAAATGCAACCAAACAGGGGCAACAAATAGTACGCAGCTAAATACAGAACTCACAGGAATAAAGCCCTTGCGTTGATGCGTCGGCAAAAAAGGTGTTATTATCACTCAAAAATTAATGCTAATGCTAGCAATACAAATAAACTGTGGCAAATTTTAAATTCTATCATTCAGCCAGTAGGAGCGAAAAGGGCACTACCATCAAAGGCCTTGTCCCCAAGCGCATCTTACACGGCAGATGAATTCAACAGGCATATTTTTGCTCCATAGTTCGGAATGTGATCCCCAAAGCACAAAGCATGGAGCCTACTCTTCTTCCTCCATGGCAGGAATCCAGCTTCAGATATGACATAACTTGTCATCGACTTATATTAGTTAGTAGCCAACTGGAGACGGACGGGAAAAGCGCGCGAATTAGATGAAATTCCTGTGTCATTATTGAAAAACAATATCGAAATTCTAGCGCCTACTTTGGTTTCTTTATTTAACAAGTGTTTTTATGGTGCCACATACCCGAACGGATTGAAGGTAGCAAAAGTCGTTCCAATATACAAAAATGAAAATCATGATTACCTAAGCAATTACAGTCCAATTTCTGTCTTAAGCTGCTTTAACACACTTTTCGAGAAGCTGCTTGACAAACGTATTGAGAACTTTTCGAAGAAATATGCCATTCTAAGCACTGATCAACATGGATTTCAGGAATCAAGGTCTACTACTACTACAATCTTATCTCTATCCGAATTCGTTAATGAAGCACTTAACAACTTTATAACCATAGGCATGTCCTTGCACATAAAAAAAGCTTTTGACACAGTGGACCACGAAATTCTCTCCAAAAAACTTGGAATACTTCTTAAGAGGTTTGATGTTGCAGTTTCTGAGAAGTTATTTATGCGACCGTTCCCAAAGAGTCCAAATTGATGACAATGTCTCGAATGTGCTAACGGTGTCCATGGGCATTCCGCAAGGCTCAGTTCTAGGACCTATTCTTTTTTCCCTTTATGTGAATGACCTTCCTTTATATGCACAGAACTCACATGTCATTATGTATGCGGACGACACGGCTATGGTAGTTACCGCACAAATCGATTGAAGATGCAGCAGTCGTGCTTAATAAGGAGCTACAATGCTGGTTCCAATCTAACCGTCTTATCGCTGCACACCGAAAAAACTAAATATATTACTTTCAAATCACTCTATAAGCCCGCGCGCATATCACCCTGCAGCTTGCATATTGGAGAAAATGAGTTACAGCAGGTTGACAGAATATCATACTTAGGAGTAATCATAGATAAAGATTTTAACTGGCACCGTGACATTGATGGCCTGTGTAAAATGTTGTCATATTTTTGCTATACATTAGCGAAAGCATCTAAATATTTTCAGACTAATACTCTAAAAACATTATATTTCAGTTTGTTTCAATCATTGCTTGCATACTGTATCGAGGCCTGAGACCTTACATACCCATCTTATATTGATCCTCTTCTAAGGTTGCAAAAAAGGGCTCTTAGAATGATCAACTTCGTTGTACCTAGAACTCCATCGCGTCCTTTATTTAAACAAAATAATATCCTGTCACTAACCTAAGAGACTATCGCTTAGCAATTTTTGTAAACCGCGTGGTTTGCAACCCTATCACCTTTCCTTTAGTTTCATTCAAGTCCCCTCCCCCCAGTTCTCTTTCAGCCGCACATGGAAAGTACTTACTTCCACCATCTAACAATCATTATGGCCATAGATGTCCCCGTTTTTGTGGTGTTAAACATTGGAATGCTGTCCCGTGCTCAGTCATATCCTCCCCTAATACATTTAGAGCAATGAAGAAATCTTTCCTGCATACAGAACTGTCTCAATAAAGTGGCTATTTGCATACTCTCCTGCGGCGTAGTATTCTGAATATGAAATCACCTTTTTTTTTCTCGTTTCGTTATTTTTGTCATGTAATAGATTTTTAGTTTGTATCATGTTGTTTTGTATTATAGTTGTTTCATTTAGCACTGGTAAATATGCATTTTTTTTTCTTCCTGAGTCGTCAGTAGACATACTTGTATCCATTTTGGGATCCACGACTAGCCTTTGGCTAAGGATCCTTGAGTGTCTGATGTAATCCCTTGTCTACTGTGAAATAAAGAAAATAAAAAATAAAAAAAAGCCGAGAACACCACCTAGTCTTCTTGAGCTTTAGGTTTAATGAGTTTAGTAAAACTGCTCACCCCCAATAAAATGAGGAAGAGAAGAATACAGCACAGATGATGGCGTAAAAATAGGCTGAAAACTGACCGGAAACTGCGACGACCATTACAAAACATTCATAACCGCTGGTCTTGCAATACAAGCAGAGGCTTCAAGAATATGCGGAAGATGAGTATGTCGGCAAGAGTAGATTTTGCCCCTCACGCACACGCAGTCTGAGTAATGGTATTAAGGGTTCCCAAGTCCGGCATTGGTAAACTGGGCCCTTTAGTATGTCTAGCACCAACGCTTTCAGTGCATTGAGTATCTCAAAGAACAGAAGCGGCTGATGGCGGTGACCCAAGTGACCAAATTATATTTAGTCGCATTATCGCTGAGGATTGCCCCAGTCTTTAGTAAGATGAATCGTGGACTTTCGCGATTACATGATAGGCTCAAAATTCTCCACGTATACTATTTGTGAGCTATAACCTACCGTCTTCACAGCGTCAATAAGTAAACCACCGGAGAGCATATTTCTTAGCTTAGAGTTCGAATATTCATGCTACTGTCTTTTCACACACATTGACTTATTTTATTGCGTAAGAAATACTACGCCAGGTTTCAGGCCGTCGCGTAAACCCGGCCGGTAGCCAAGTTTGACCTTTAGAGCGCCCGCAGATGGGGTCCCTCCTCAAGCCGTCGGGTAAACGCGGTCGGTAGCCACGACGCGTCGCAGAAGCAGTAGAAGAAGAAGAAGAAGAAGAAGAAGAAGAAGAAGAAGAAGAAGAAGAAGAAGAAGAAGAAGAAGAAGGCGAAGAAGAAGAAAGAACAGAAAGAGAAGCTGCGTTGGCTTTGCTTACGCAACCTACAGAGTTTAACTGAAGCTAAACCCCAGCTAAGTTTTTCGGCTTTTATTCCCGTAGAATGCACGTAATGGAACCATTTCTCGCCCTATACAGCAAATTTACTAGTCCAGACATCCCAACAAAACACTAAAGAACAGATTTGCTGCTAATAGCGAACTAAAGCGATGCCTCTATGTATATGTTCAATATATGTGGCCAAATATATCATTTTAAAGGCATGATGTATTTTTAGGCTTTTCTTGTAATATATCATTTCATGTAATATATTTTCTGTAATATCATATCATTTTTCATGTAATATCATTGTGATAATGGTGATCGTGTGTGGGAGTGCTCGAGTCGAGAAGTGAAGTGCGGCCACGTGCGGGGCGAGCCAATGCGCGAGAGTTTGTTCGGGCAAGAGAACGGGACGGACGTTCCTGGGCGTCGCTGGCAGCTGAGTTCATCTTCCTGGGCCTGGCGTACAAGGCCGGCTCGCCAGCACCTGCCGGGCACCTGGTCCGGGGTCTGGTGCCGCCCAGCGCTTCGCCAGCCTGCGAACGACTTCCGGAGGCAGCTCGACTGCTCCATCGTACCTGGCCGCCGCACTTGTGCTGCCGCACTGGTGCCATTGCAGTACTCGGGCGAGACCACCGCAGTACCCCGGACTGCGAAGCAGACGCCGGAGCGTGGCCTGCCGCGCTACCTAGTCTTCGGGCGACTGGGCGTGAACAGAGCCCGCGTCACACCCCGGCCGCTGGTCTTGCCTCAACCAGACGCCGAGCACCGGCGGACTCGCCTGCACCGGCATCGAGTGCACGAGCGGACAAACTGAAGTAGGACGGTTTTGTGTTTGGATATGTCCTACTAGGTAGCAAGCTAGGCTGTATGCATGTGTGTCGCTCGTGATACGTTGGTCAAGAAAAGAAAAGTGTGCGTGTGTCTGTGAACCTGCTCTGTTACCTGCCGGAGCTCCTGAACGGACCTGGGCCCATAACATAACATCACAATCATTTTCTTGTGATATATTTCATGTAATATATCGAATTGTAATATATCATCGCTACTTATGAGACCTTTGTCCCCGGTTATTTGACGGACTCTATGCAATCTCCTTTAAACGAACGTTCAGGTTTCTTAGCTGTCACTAACTGTATAGCACACACCAATGCAATGCGCTCCAGATAAGCGCTGAGGTATTTGAATAAACATATCTACAACCGCTAAGGAATCTGAACAATAAAACTTCTAAGAAAGTGGATGGTACAATTTTGTACGCGCACTGAACTGAAAGACTCTTTTCTTTCAAATTATTTTAAAAGTTTTATGCGCTTGAAAAGAGGAGGCAGACAGCAAGTCTGCGGTTCTTATGATGCCACATTCATTTCAGTACTACCACTGCCATTGAAGTTTTAGGGATACGAGGGTAGGTGATCATACAAGATCAATAGAATGAACCCTTGAAAATGAGTAGTATGTTTTTACGCCCGGAGATGAAAATGGGTTAGGAGTATTCTAAGAGCTAGTTAGGAGAATAGTTTTTAGCAAGGGACTTGTTGCACATGCACCGTCATGTCAGGAACGGATAAAATCTGCAGGCTAATGTCGGGCCCAGTGCAGCCAACTACGGATGAGAAAATCATGGAGTAATGTTAACAAACGTGAAGGTATGTGTGGAAGTTACGAAGCGATGATACCTTTGTGTGTTCTCTACAAGCATGAAGGACAGCGCGCTGTGTCACGTCTAGCACGGAAAAGGCTACTTATTCCCGGTTAAGGTAACGAAGGAATCGCGGAGAAGGGAAACGCGGTAGAGGATTGCTGGTAGTGAGGTGAGCATACAAGGAGAAAAAGCTTTTTTTTTTTGAACAAAGAAAAAAGAGAGTGGACAGTGAGTGGAGCCTTCATTTCAAGACCCCAGGCCTGGGCTGGCACTCTTGCCTGGGTCACTAGGTCTGAGCTGGAGCACTAGGTATGAACATAGCAGAGTGGCCTCCCACTGTGCCTACGGATATTTTATGCGTATGTCTGCGGGTTTGGGGACTGTTCATCCCTGTGTGATGTGGTAGGCTGTGAGCAGGTCGTTACACCTAGGGCATATATCTTCGTATTGTTCTCGGAAGATGATACTGTATAGATGTAGGTTGGGGAAAGTGTTGGTCTGAAGCTGTCTCTATTCTCACTCTTCCCTTGCATTTAGCCCTTCGTGCTGAGGGCGGCAAACTCGACGTTGTGTGAGTAGGTGCCGAAATCGCGCGCTGTAAGCCGCGGGGATAGGAAGGCTGGTCGTGAGATCGGGGATGGTGGCTGCTCGGTTTGTGTTCCTACAAGCTAGCCTGTCCGCGACCTCATTACCTTCCAGTTCGAAGTACCCCGGGCCCGAAATGATCTGGTGTCTGAGCGAGGAATTTTGTAGCCAATGAATTATTCGTGAGGCGAGCTAATTTTGTAGGTATTCTGCCTACGAGAAAGAGCCGACACGCCGCTTGAGATTCTCAGTATGTGAATCTCACGGTTGGTGTCGTCTCCGCAAATAATGGCGAGCACGATCACCGCAGATTCCGCTTCTGACTTTACAATGCTGGAGACTTCCCTGAAGGAAGGCTAAGCCACCACGGCTGCTGCTGCGGTCGATGTATGCTGCTATAGAGACGTATCCACATGTACTCTTGCCCGGTACGAAATAGGAATGTTAGTAGTTAAAAGTATAGGATAGAAGTCCGCCGGAGAGCCAACGCGCTCGAGAATGAGCCGGCCTGCCTGTTTATAAAAGGCGCTCCCAGGGATCTGGGCCAGAAGGGCAGCTTCACGAATAAATGTGTTGTGCGGTGGAAGAGCTTCCAATTTGACGTTACATTTTGAGATTCCCTTCGAGAGAAAGTGGCGGCAGATTGCAGAGAAACGGGCCCACTGAAGATTGACGTAAACGCTCGCGTCCTTCTGTGGAGAGGCAACCTGGCTTAAAACTGTGCTGATGTTAATACATTCAGATATCCAGCAACATATAAGCCTGACAAGGGTACTCTAAGTTTGACCTAGTTCACGAGAGAATTAAGTTAAATTTTAGGAAACGTGGATATAGTGAGTAGCACCATGTTGTAGTTCCGCCACAGGATACTGAATAGTGACAAACAAAAACCGTCCTGCTCGACCAAACAGGCACTCAAGGAAGCCCTAAAGATATAACACGTTGTCAATATGACGTACCACTTTGAAGCCTAGAATACGTTATAGTTTGTTTTAACTAGTGTGGCCAAGCGGCGTAGGGTGTGATATACTACGATAGCAGACATTTGAATAAAAATATTGAAGTGTTTCAGGAGAACGGCATGGGAGTGGGCTCCCCTGCTCTATTCAATTGGGTAACCAGAGTAAACGAGTGGAAAGGTTGGTGACGTATGTCTTGGGATATATCTGGGAACAGCAGTAGTGCGCGTGATACACTGCAAGGGTTGAGGGTCGCAGCCCCACAGACGTCCGCATGCAGGAGAAGGGGAAAAGGTATAGGAAGGAGAAGTACATAAGCCAGAATCTTAAAAAGCGCATTGTTTTTAATGCTTATGTATTTATTGCGTTCTAAAACAAAATGCAAGGGGCGTTACTCTTAGTAAAGAACGGCGCAACTGCGCCAGAAATACGAAAATTACTCTTTTTTCTTGACATGATGTCCGAATGCTACGTAGTAGGCAGAATTCTTGTTCTGTATATTTTTTATACTTTATTTTTTTAGTTCTCCAACGCTTTCTGTGGTAACTACAAAAACTGAAGTAGTGGCTACAGACGTTTTTGTTCTCACGACAGCGCCACTGGCAAGAAAGCCCTGAAATTGTGCTGTTTGGAGAGAAAAGTTTGCGTAGTTAAAGTAACCATTGGTTTAGAAATAACAGGCCAGTAAGGTGGAGTATGAACAATACACGAACGTCATCACAGTCACTTTCAAAGAAAATGACGCAGTTTGGAAGAAAAGCGTAAAATACTCCGCAAAGGTGGTTTTGGCAGCATTGTTCCGGGTAATGGCAAACAATGGACTTTGTAGAAAGGTGTAGATTTAAAATAATGATCTTTTATTCTTCGCACGAAAATACATTAAAAGGGTGAAATGGACACGAGTGAAGGTTAGTAATAAATGCAACGTTCACAATGGAGAACGACGGGAAAATTGTTTTGAACTGTAATTGTATTTATAATTTATAAGATGTGTATGCCCTTGCAGGAGGAATAAACTGAACGAAAAATGAGTTATAAGTTAGCTGACGCCAGGAAATTGTGCTTAAGATTTGCTCGCTCCAATGCACTCGCCAGCTCTATACCACATGCTAACGTTAGGGAAGGCTTAACAATACTCGAATAACAAATTCGATTCATGGGGTCGAGAAGAAGTGAGAATTGCTGATAACCCCGCAAGGAGAGAGCATGTTAAGACAGCGGCAGATTGTTCCGAGATGCATTCAATCAGCGCTTAGCGGGCTGTGCACAAGGTGCAGGTCAACAAGGTGCAGGTCTACAAGGTGCAGGTCTACAAGGTGCACCCGCCGCAGTACTCTACGCCACGATCACGGGACGCGCTACGAAGGCTAAAAAATGAAGCTACGAGCAGAGATATAAGTCAAGTCACGAAGTGTTCCTTTGCCGGTTTACTCGTAACCCTGCATGCAGTTTCACTTCCTGACCTTTCATTGATGACCGGGTAGTGCCGACGTTTGCTGCTGGAAATATGGTGATGTCGAAAATACGTAGGCTGCTAGGATTTACAAAAGCACAGTAAAAGACAACGTAAATGTTTAAGCGCTGAAACGCTTGTGCCGTCTTTTAGCCTCATTTAATTATGGCGCGTTGTTTGTCTAGAAGCGTACAACTGGGCCATTGACAGCACTACTTAAGAAGGCGACGCACCGGCCTTGTTGAGTTGTCGGTGGTACGTGAAGGCTGTACCCACTGTCTGTCCGCAAGATCCAATAAAGTTATAGTGGTAAGGCACGCAGTACCCGCTCACCACTCTCCGCACCCGTCGACTGTTATTGTCTGATGGGCGATGGTGGTTTCACTCCCGCCATCCGTCTACCTCCGGCTCTTTCTCCCCTTTCCCCACTTTCCATCTCCTTCAGAGATAAAGAAATCAAGGAACGTTTAGGCTCCGTCTTTATTGGTATCATGCAACATGCGCTAATGGCTTACGACGGCGGTTTCCCTTGGAGATACTCGTTCACGTACACAAACTTCTTTATTCTTTTAACCACGAAGCATTTAATTTTTGTCTTTATCTTCAAACTTGTACTCATTAACACATTCTTATAAGCTACCCCATCGCCCACAGTGCCACACGATATAAATGTAAAGCAATGCATAGAGACTGGTTATCTGAATCAGGATTCAGGTTTCCAGGAGGATATGATATCTCTCATCGTCCCATTTAAAAGGAGAATCTTTAGTTGTGAGCTCCTGGCAACGCGGTCAGGTGCGGTCTGTAAAAGGACACAACCCACCTGCAAACAGCGCCTGGCCCTGCCAGCTGCTGACTCCCGTCTTCCAGAGGAATAACCACGAGTTTTTGTTCACATGCCGGCACATGCTAACGCGCGACACTCCGAAGACCGGCCACTTTGAGTATATGTTGGAAAAATCGGTTTTTGTTTAAATCAGTACAGCTAATCTCACCGGATGCCTTAAGAGGGAAAAGAGAGAGATGATATAGAGAAAAGAAGAGGTACCGTAATGGAGGACTGCAGAATATTTTACATCACCAGAGGAATGTTTCTTCAAAAGAGTTTTCCCACAAATCTGCGGTATCTTTTACCACTGCTGTCCTATACTACACATCAATTAACTGGCATAGAAGAGCTGCACACCACCCTATACTAACCGTGATGTCAATTTCTGAAAGGGTTGGCCACCCAGTCTCATTTTCGAGAGCGCTGAATACCAACAGCACGTAGATAGTGGAGGCAATTTTAGTCAGTTGGGAAGAGACTCAGTGTAGACACGGAATGGCTTTAATGTTCTTTGCTGAGCTTTTGGTCGGCCTGTGAAAATCAGGGCGGTCTGAATATCCACCATAGAATACGTTTGGCGGACGAGGATAACCGAGGCACACAGGCGACCTTTGTCATCGTCCGTCGTGACATATTTGATTAGGAATCATAGACAGTTTTGCCGAAACAAGAGTTTTAATGTAACAATCACTGCGACCAATAATTCCATTCTCAAGAGTGCGAATTTGACTGAAAAACGCCGCACTCTAAAATTTACATGACAAAGAATATTTTAAAACCCAATACTCGATTACTTCAACGCTCAGAATTATCTAAAGGCGTTTAATAACCGAAAGGTTGAATTAAGCACCCAAGTGACTTTTCCGTTCCTACTACGTATTTCATTGAAGCGAGAGCCACTTTGTTCAAAACATAAGGTTGGATTTAAATAAGCAAATATACCGCACGAACAGCTGGCTTCAGCGCTTCCGTAGACATTATCCCGCAACAGAAAGTAGGGATAAAAATTAGTGTCTTTCGTTGTAGTAATCAGACAAACATTACCCCCTTTTTCTGAAATATCGTAGAAGTTGCGTAAGTTTTAGCGCAGCGGAGCTAACAATATTCAACGATTATTTTTCTCAAAATGTTGTACAGAGAAAATTCCAGGATTAAAATCGAGCATGAAAGAAAATGCTCGGCAGGTATTTGAAAATACGAGGAAAATGTAATTTACACTCTTTCTAAAAGACTGCTTTCAAGCGCCTGCAGAAAAAAAGAAGGAGTGTAACCGGAATTTGGGGCGTTAAGAACAGAATTTTAGATTTCAACAAGAACAACCAGTCGTCTCTTTTAGATGATGACAGGGTGTGCTGCATAGCAACACAGCAGATGCCACATTCGAGAACAGGTTATATATGAGAACGAAGCAGTGGGAATGAACGTCTACTTGATATTTCAAGTGCCAAGTGTAGATGCTCGGTCTGAATTCGGGATGGGAAGCTTGCTTTTTCTAATAGGCGGGTATATGTTTAGAACTTTAAAGCATAATTACCCTTGGCTAAACACGCGTAATTTGCACCACCACGAATATGTGTATCCAGCCTACATGAGGAATTACTGCGATTTGAAAGGGTCGGCAGCGAAAGGAGAAATCAAAGCTTTTGTATATGGTTGAGTATGCGGACTGGAGCAGGAACAGCATTAAGGTAAGAATATAAGTGTCGAAGCATTTCTAAGGGCGATTTGCTTAAGCATACTCAAGTTGAAAAATCACCGAGTTTTACTCTAAGTACCACGAAGAAAAAAAAGGCATGTTTTAGAGGCTTTTGAAAGAAGTATTTCTAAGGGAAAAAATATTTGTGACAGAAACACTGTACTGTTCATACTCGCATAAAAGAGAGCAAAGAAAAGCCGCATTGTTTCATAATACGTTGCTTTAAAGTTTAGGTAGAATATTGGGCTGTAAGACAAAAAAATTGAATTTGCCAATTTCAGACTACCGTGAAACCGGTGGTAAAACATGTATTATTACATTTATAACGCGAAACAAGAGGCACTACTGAAATTGAATATCAAAGGAAGTCATCTGTTGTCGCCTGGCATAAGCATCTGGGATTTTCAGCCCATTTATTTGAATAAAAAAAATGCTTGCTGCTTTTGCGAAACCTGCTTCTTCGAAGCGTTACGAGGAGAAGTATATCTTGAACAATTTATTTGAAAAATGCTGCAATTTACAAGTACATCCAGTAATGTAACTATGGAGTGCGATGATCAAAAATGCACAAATAAAATACAGAAAGAAAATATCAGCTGAAAAAATTGGCCTAAAGTGGTATTTCTGAAAGGCGAAAATTGGAAAATTATTACGGTGATTACAATTTTCCCAGTTTTTGGAATGAAGTCGCTGAAGGCTACACATTGAAATAAACCTGCGTCCGAGTTACAGGAGACAATCTTCACTAATGAACAATTACTCAAAAAGAACGACACCAGAGCACGAGCTTCCAGTATTTCAGCAAAGACACAGTCACAAACCTTGATGCCATTATCTAAAATTTCATCGCAATGGACGACGAGTTGCTATACATGAAACGTTTGTTATATGAATGAAAGTTTCCAAGGCATTTAATTCCTGCTTAGTATTTATTAGGAACTGAAGCCTATTGCTGCTGTTGAAGATGACCCGAGCACATCGATGCACTCGTCACTTACTTGCTTCAAAGAACGACAACATCGGCTTCGCTACACAACACTCTGCTGGAGGAGGTTGGGAGGTCCTTCTTGAAAAAAAAAAAAACGGCTATATTTGTAGTTATGGCGTGCCAAATCATAGCCACACAGCGCATAAAGACGGTGACTAGTAGGTCATAGCACAAACCATCTGGTCTAAAAATTACTTCAGTGCTGGCAGCCAAAATACAAGCTGCTCGATAGAGAAGGTTTGATGTTTTGGAACGTTTTCGGTTGATATTCACTGTGAAAAATCAATTCATACAGCTTGACGTCATTCGGAGCTTCACAGATGCCTTAGACATCAAAGTATTTGGACGGCCAACAAAACGATAAAAGTTAGGTTGCTTGCAAGACGGTCAGGTAATTGGCCAGCAAAGTCAGGTAATGCTCTCTTGGAAACGCTTTGCATGGGGCTTTTCTGCATGGCACTAAAATTCACCACTCGTAGCAGAGTTTCAAATAAATTCAAAATTGAAAGATCACTACAGTAATTTACAGCATAATCGGCAGTAAGGTTTAATCATATTGCCGCAAACTGTTTAAATCTTTATTTGTTCCAGTTCGACAGCCGCTGGCATGCGGCTTTATCATTGTTATTCTGGCGCGCTTATCAATTCTGTACCCCGTGTTTGTTCATGCTCGTTGTCGCGATACGCATGTTACCATTTTCTTTGTCGCGAACGATGCGCCGAGATCTGTTTTAAAGATTCCGATCACTCGCGTATGTTTCTAGTATGTTCCAGGTTGTGCTAGTAGCAGTTTGCGACGTTATCTAGATAGTTCTGAGCAGCCTTTAAATTGAGCGTTGACGAGTGCGACGGGCATTCTTTGTTCGACGATCGACGAGCACGTTTGCTGCTATTGGCACCACCGAATTGCTTAATTCTTTTGCGGGCGCAAGTCCGCCCAATAAAGAGATTTCTTCAGTGCATTACCGACTCCTCATTTGTGTCATCGACCTTGTCCCACCACGTGACATCTGGTGGAGGTGCTACCCTTGATCCTTCAATCGAAAACCTTAGCCTAGTTCCTGTCACCCCCGGAGACAAGCCTACAGGTCACCGAGCCAGCCGCCGACTCCAAGGCCTACAACCCGAACACGGTCTGCTGCCTGACCCCGCTCGACTCTGGAAGGCATCAACTTTGGAAATGGCCCAGTCAACAGCACCAGTCGTCTTGGTGCAGCCCAGGGAGCCCCCCCCCCCCCCCCTCTTCCAAAGACTGCCCAGTGAAAATGCGGAAGACCGGATGAACCTTTTCGACCCTGTGGCAGCCCCCCCCCCCCCCCCCCCCCGACGATGCACCCAACCGAGCCAAGCAGCCCGATTTCGACATCAAACCAGCGCTCCGCCGAGACAGACACGACCGACCAGATTAGCACTATTCTTGAAAGCTACAGCGAGTTCATTTCTTCAGCGTCGAAGGTGCGGCAGACTTCGTTGGCAAAGCATCGCATTATCACGCTACGTCAAAGCCCCTACCGTGTATCGCCCAGAGAACGCCAGGCCATACGCGATCAAGTTAAGGAAATGCTTCGTGATGACGTGATCAAGCCATCGAGGAGCCCCTGGACGGCAACAGTCGTTTTGGTGAAGAAGAAAGACGGGACACTTCGTTTCTGCGTCGATTACCGCCGCCTAAACAGCCCAACGAAGAAATATGTGTACTCACTCCCTCACATCGATGACACACTGGACCGGATCTGTAATGCAAGGTACTTCTCATCGATGGACCTGAAGAGCGGCTACTGGCAAATTGAGGTCGACGAGAGATATCGCAAGAAGACCGCATCACATCGGACGGCCTATTCGAGTTTAAGGGGGTGCCATTTGGCCTCTGCTCAGCACCAGCCACGTTTCAACGAGTAATGGACACAGTTTTGGCTGGCTTAAAGTGGCAGATTTGTTTGGTATACTTGGACGACGTCGTTGTCTTCCCGTCAAACTTTGAACACCACCTGAAACGGCTGCAGACAGTCCTGGAAGCCGTCAAATCATCGAGACTACTGTTAAAAACAGAGAAGTGTCACTTCGCCTATGAGCAACTGCAGTTCCTAGGTCAAATCGTTAGCAAAGATGATGTTCGCCCAGATCCGGAGAAAACAGCTGCAAGCGCACAATTTCCACAGCCTGCCGACAAGAAAGCTGTGCGCAGGTTCCTTGGGCTCTGCGCTTATTATCGACGATTTGTCACAAATGTTTCGCGCATCGCCGAATCGTTGACGCAACTTACAAAGGCCGACGTACCTTTTAAATGGGAAGCGCCGCAAGGAGCAGCCTTCGACAAACTTAAGCGCCGGCTGCAGTCCCCTCCTGTCTTTGGCCACTTTGATAAAAACGCGGAGGCCGAAATTTATACCGACGCGAGCAGTATGGGCCTATGAGCCGTTCTCGTCCAGAAAAGTGCCGGACTAGAGAAGGTAATCGCCTACGCTAGCAGGTCCCTCACTAATGCCGAAGTCAATTACTCGACGACCGAGAAGCAGTGCCTCGCGATCATCTGGACCATTTCCAAGTTCAGCCCATACCTATACAGTCGACCATTCAAGGTGGTAAGCGAACACCACGTGCTCTGCTGGCTGGCTAACTTGAAAGACCCTTCCGGCCGCCTTGCCCGATTGAGCCTAAAACTTCAAGAATTTGACGTGTCTATAGTCTATAAGTCGGGCGCCGCAAGTATTTAGACGCAGACTGCTTATCCCGCGCTCCCGTCGACTCTCCCCCGAAGGACGATGACGACGTTCAGGAATCAGTAAGCACCAGCAGTTTTGCACAATAACAGCGATCAGATCCTCAGCTGAACGTCCGAGCAGATTACTTGGAAGGCAAGACCACTTCTCCTCCTGCTGTGTTTAGGCGTGAGTTCGCGTCGTTCGCCTTAAGCAATGACGTCATCGTAAACAAGATCTTCGCTCTCAACAAGACAGCGCAGCTTCTTGTCGTGCCTAAAAGCCTCAGGCAGGCAATTCTTCATGCGTTGCACGACGAGCCAACAGCAGGGCACCCCGGTTTAGCGCGCCCGATGCATCGAATCCAAGAGAAGTACTACTGGCCGCGACTGCCTGGCGACGTTGCCCATTACGTAAAAACGTGCTGTGAGTGCCAGCGACGCAAGACGCCCCTGATCAGGCCAGCTGGGCTGCTGAACCCGATACCGCCCCCAACCTTGCCCTTTCAACAAATTGGGATAGATCTTCTCGGCCCCTTTCCAGCTTCATCTGCGGGTAACAAGTGGATCATCGTGGCCACCGACCTCCTTACCCGCTACGTGGAAGCAAAAGCGTTGCCCAATGGCACTGCGGGAGAAGTCATAAAGTTTCTTGTCGAACGAATTCTCTTGTGACACGGCGCCGCAGAAGTCCTCATCACGGACAGGGGATCGGCATTTACGGCATAGCTGACGCAAGGCATCCCAGAATGCAGTCATACAAGTCATGGACGAACTACTGCGTACCATCCCCAGACAAATGGACTTACGTCTCAACAAAACTATTGCGGATATGATTGCAATGTACGTCGACGCCGAGCACAAGACATGGGACGCCATTCTATCCTACGTCATTTTCGCGTATAATACCACCGTCCAGGAGACAACCAGGTCGACCCTGTTCTGCCTTGTGTACGGCAAGGAGCCCACGATGACGCTTGACGCAATGCTGCCACACGTAACAGATGAGAACCTGGACGTCGCCTCCTACCTTGAACGTGCAGAGGAAGCCCGAAGATTCGCCCAAATGCGCATTAAAGATCAGCAACGAACCGACGCCCGACGTTACAACTTACGACGACGCGATGCTGAGTACAAGCCGGGAGGTCAAGTCTGGATTTGGACGCCGATTTGCCGCCGCGGACAGAGCGAAAAGCTTTTACGCCGATACTTCGGCCCGTACGTGAAAGGTGCTTCGTCAACTAGGACAATTAAACTACGAGGTCATTCCCGACGTCGCGGAAGCATCGCAGCGGCGCCGAGTGCATCCAGAAACTGGGCATGTTGTATGCTTTAAGCCATACTATGCGCGCTAAAGGCTATTCATGTTTGCTTTGTAATGTTTATGTTACTTCATGTCTGTTTATTTTGAAACATCGAGGCGATGTTTTTTAAGGGGGGGGGGGGGAGTAATGCTGCGAACTGTTTAAATCTTTATTTGTTCCTGTTCGACAGCCGCTGGCATGCGACCTTATCATTGTGGTTCTGGCGCGCTTATCAATTCTGTATCCCGTGTTTGTCCATGCTCGTTGTCGCGGTACGACGTGTTATCATTTTCTTTGTCGCGAACGATGCGCCGAGGTCTGTCTCGAAGATTCTGATCACTCGCGTATGTTTCTACAATGTTCCAGGTTGTGCTAGTCGCAGTTTGCGACGTTATCTAGATTGTTCTGAGCAGCCTTTATTTAAATTGAGCGTTGGCGAGTGCGACGGGCACTCTTTGTTCGACGATCGACGATTAAGTTTGTTGCTATTCCCGCTGCCGAATTGCTTAGTTCTTTTGCGGGCGCAAGCCCGCCAAATAAAGAGTTTTCTTCTGTGTCATCACCGACTCTTCATTTGTGCCGTCGACCTTGTCACCACCACGTGACAATATAACATTGAAATTGCGCGCATTATCTGTGGGTCATTAGCTGGTGTGGCGTGGCAATTAAGGAAGGATTTAAGGAAAATAATGGCGGGACAGGATGCGGACGTGAAATTGTTTCATAACTGAGAGTTGTAGTGCAGCCATGAATTAAAACAGGGTAAGCTACTCGGAGATATGGCTCAGTAGGCGTGATAATTTTATATTCTCGGCCAATCATAATCGGATGACCCCAACTTCCATGAGTACACAACGACGGCGACCAATCAGCTTAGTTTCGAGGCCTGTGCAGCACAGGAGTGCTCTATGGAAATGACGAAAATGTTCGTGTGTGATATTATTCAGAAAAGGATGCTTTCTGAGGGGCGAGACCCTAGGAGGACCCCGAGCCTTAACGTGGCATTGACACAAAACCATTTGGAATTAAAGAGGACCCGCTTCGCGAGTGAATGTCACCACAGTGGTTTTCTTTATAACAGGCTGAAAATGTTAGACATGGCGCTTAGCATATATATATATATATATATATATATATATATTATATCACAAAAGATGCAGTTTAGCTTCTAAGCAGAAGCATTCACATGACAGACTGGAGACCATTCAGCTTTTGAAAATCACAGGCATAATTAAAGAAGAAAAATACCAAAAGGTCGCGCGATGTCGCTAAATTAAACTAGAACAGTGCGGCTGTATCTTCTATATACATGCATATAAACGTAAACAAGATGACGCAAGGTAGAAAAAGCTATACTTTAATCGGGCGTTTCGGCCGGGGTTCAGCCCTTGTCAAAGGATGCAGCATTTCTTGACAAAGACCGGACCTCGGCCGAATCACCGGGAAAAAGTATACTGTTCTCCTACCGTTCGTCATGTCGTTTACATTTGTGCTTTCCTTCTTTATCCCTACCGTCTATTCTGTGGCCGCCCTGGTTAGGTCAGTTGGCAGAGCGACTTCCTCGGAAAGACGGTGGTCCACGATTTGATCCCCGGACCAGAACGAATTTTTCTTAAACTACGAACGTTCTGAGAAAGCAGTATAGCTTTCCTTTGTAGCCATGTGGCTGCATAGGGGTGGATGGCAATTAATAAATATACTCCACCTTGGGGATTTCACTAAATCTATCTTTCCGTTCTGAGAAAACTACGCCGCATCTTACAAAACTAAGGTTCATTCCTCAATGTCGAGATGTTTTCCCACCACATATCAAAATTTCACCGATAGAAACATTAGTTATGCATGGGACCTTGATTATCGTCTTGGTCTGAACATATGCATGTATATATATATAGAGAGAGAGACTGAGAGAGAGAGAGAGAGAAATTGGTGGTGGGGGGAGGTGTTGTAACTGCTAGTGTGCTTTCAGACCAGCCACGCGGAAAGCGGCCTGGCAGTGATGCGGGGGAAATACAAGGTATATATCAGAGTGCAAGGTGGCGAATAAAATGTAAATGATGCTACAGGGATGTGGATAATTTCCAGCAACACAGCTGAAAACTACGAGCCTCAGCTTGCTAGCCGGTGTGAGTTCTGGAGTCAGCGCAGCGTGGACGGCCACGTGCATGATAGATGGAAAATGCGTGCATTCAAAACACTGCAAAACAACTCAAACAAATCAAAGACATGCTTCCGATAACCGCCGCATATATAACAGTTATATGGTTAACTATATAGCACGCGAAACAAAATACAAATTATGGCAGGGCTCCGAGCACGAAACAATAGGAGTAGGATACATTGTTCAATAGGATTGTACTTTTTGCCGTGCTGGAGATTTGTTACTTACACTTGCAGCACGTTATCGCGGAAGTTAACCTAACTTCTGGTGCATAGAATACAATGAACAGTAGAGATAGGTGCAGAAAACTGCTACACACGTTAATAATAAAAAAAAAGTAGTGTTCTGCGTGAAAGCCACAAAAATATGACTTGGTTGAAAACATGGCCTTTATTACGTTGCGGCTAAGAAAGTAATAACTGACAAAGAGCAGGGTTACTACAATGCTCAAACCGGTTTTAGGTTTAGGTTATAGCTTGTGGGCGTACGGCATTGAAACAGGACAAATGTGAATAGAAAGTGAACAAATAGCAGGCTGACGTATTGCAGTGACAAAAAGGCCCTTTCTTCTAAGCGTTCGGCGGTAGTATATATATGCCACGCTTAGGCATCGAGAAACTACACTTCACCAGAACTGCGATAGAACGGTGTTCGCAGACGTTTTGAAGAATAATGAAAACCATCCACCTGCTTCTTGTTCTAGGCCTCGTAATGGCCGCTGCGTGAGTACACTATTTCTAATAATCTGGGGGTAAAATGAATTTTTTGCTTTAGCTCTGAACAGAACGAACAGAAGAAAAGAACTTATGCAAATTTGAAATTTTTGAGTGAATGAATAATGCAACTGAGGTAAATGAAGTGATTCTAGCCTTAAAGTTGGGCATCTAAGCATGATTCTTGATTATTGTTATTATCTCAGCCTCATGCATTACAAGACTCTTTTTTGTTAGAAGTTACTCGGTTACCTTAATCAGCCATAAAATATGTATCCTTTAGCATCACATGGTCAGGCCATGCCCATTTCTTCTTTTTAATTTCAGCAAGAATGCGAACTTACATCCGTTTTCTAAACCAGTCTGCTCTCGTCCTCTCCCTCTGCGCTACGCCAGTCATTTATATAGAAGGTTTTTTAATGAGTCAAGCCTGTCGTTCTGTTGCTCAGAGGGCAGCTTCAGGAGTGCACGCCCAAGTAGGCAAAAATAACGCGATCAGAGATCCTTGCCTTTTTAAGCGTAATACAGGTACCCCAGAATGGGGCCATTGGGATCCAAGTGCATAGTCAATATATAGTTGGACTGCCCTGAACCTAGCTCAATCCGCTAGAGTTAGGTTTCGATACATTTGTGTATTTTATGCGAGCATCGAAAGTCGTGCACTTGATGTGAATACTAATAGCATGCATCAATTGGATCCTGTTCTCTTCAAAGATACTGCTAGGTAAATGCTCTGACCTGAGAGAATTGTTTCGATGGACTCCAGTTCCCATCGATTCTTCTCCTTAATGCACAATTGTGGTCCAGGTCAGCTTTTATTCTGGCTGTTTTCCCCAGAAGTCATCGAGTTATTTTTGCAGAGACTGAACTGGCATTGTATTGCATTTTCTGTGTGAATGAAATCGATAACCCTCCGTCTTACTCGTTTTAAATTTCGCAGAATTAAATGGACCAAAGTGCAAGGGTAAAATAATGCAGGCACCAAATAACGAATTCAGAGTAGAATCGTAGTTTTGAGGACTGAGGCACATGCATGAATTTTAGTGCATCCGGCACCTTTAGCCAATCTCATGAGCTTTATGGGCTCGGGGTAAGAAATCTTATTTAGGCTTATTTTTTACCTATATTCAGAATTAAAATTTTGAAAAAGATGTTTTCTAAAAAATAAAAATTTCCTCTTTATAAATTTATACCTCGACTAAAGTGTGATGAGGCGAAAGCCTTTTCTTTTTCGCGGTGGTCCGTAGCCCTCAATTATGGCACCTCTCTCTCTCTCTCTCTCTCTGTTTCCTCTTTCACTCCTACCTTTATTCTTTTCCTTATGGTTTGGTTTAGATGTCCGCGCAGAATTGTGGCAGGTACTGCGCCTTTCCTTTCCTGCAAACTAATTATTAAACGCCGATGATGCCGGTTGTATTCGGTCTGCTTCTATATACTGCGTGGTGCGGCGCTAGAGGTAGCGTTATACGAAAGGCGCGCCCACACTCCTGGATCGGGTGCTCGGTGGGGTCATCTCGTGACCTCATGATCGGTTGTGGCGTCATTATGAGGTCAGTTTTGGTTTTTAGACATCGCCGATGGCGTCACCATAGTGATTATATCATAGTCACAGTCACCTCCATGATTACCCATGAATAATTACTACTAGTTTGTGAGCAGTTAGATATTATTACTAGTTAGTGACTTGTTAGTCATTAGTACTGGTTAGCGATTATAGTTAGTCATTAGCCATATCTATTACTAGTACTAGTCAAAGGGTAAAATGGTCATAGCTGGATGGACCGAGTCACGGCCGCGGAAAAAGAGAACAAAACATCTTTATTTTATTGCGGCAGTGGGGGGAACCTTCAGCCCAAGGCCCTGTTGGCTGAGGCTGCAGTAACTGCTCGGCGAGCCAACCAGCGCTCCGGGTAGGGGTCTTGCAAGGCGGCTTCCTAACCTTTTATGCAGAAGAGGAGTAGAGCGTTTCCCACTCACCGCAATGAGGCAAACAGGGGAATAAAAAGAGAGATACCAGATGTTTAGGAAAGAAGGTTGAAAGAAAGGTATTAGTTTGTAGGCGCCGGTAAGTTGCTGCCTCTTGGGTAGACAGGGTAACAGAAGGGAGTGGTTGTGTACGACGAGACAGCCTGTAGTGTTCACGCAGTTCTCGGGGAGGAATACGCGCCATCCAGGAGAGGGGAGGCTCGGGGAAATAGTGCGCGAGCGTGTTGATGGGCAGCTCATTTGCGGGCATCGATTAGTGTCCCGGAATCCAGATCACACTGATCATGTTCGGAGGGTTAGCGAGAAGGCCAGTATGAGCATTCAAGGCACAATCTCGTGGTATCCCGCGGAATCTTGCGAACAAGTGTGACACTTTTCGTGGCCGGATGGACAGGGTCATGACCATGAGTATGAGCCATTAAAGGATTTCGTTTTAAAAGAAAATAACACTGAGCTAAGGTGAAGACCCACTGGCTCATTGTCGCCTGTGGGAAATCAATATGCGAGTGAAATATCGAGCAACACAGATGGGGACAAGAATTGCTCACTTTGCGCAAAAGTGGTGATATAGATGCAAATACAGTATCGTTTGAAGAATTAACCGAAGTAACCGAAGAAAGTCCAGTGCATCATGACAATGAAAAGTATTGTCGGTCTCGGAGGTGGGGGGGGTGTGTCCTTTAAGTTGCTTTAAGTTAGGTCTGGACTGTGCGCTCGTGGTATCAGTGTCTTGCTTCAATGATAAGAGTTTCTTTTAGAATAAGTGTCATATACGGAGTTAACTGAGGATAATCAGAAAAACTTCGCAGAAATCAGCGTTGTCCATCACTCGTCTTTGGTAGTTGGCTGAGTCTGACTCATGTTGTGGCTGCAGCATCTACAACCCCATATTGCAGAAATTCTCCAGAGTAAGCGAAGAGAAAATGAGTTATTGTTTGATGTGATTCTTCTGCAACATTAAATTTTCAAAGGAGACCCACAATACTGATTTAGTTTTGCACAAATAAAAGGGTGTAATGTGGTCGATCAGTAGTGTGGCGCCAGTAGGCCTGGTTTGTAAAATAACAATGAGCAAAACACTGCTCCTACCATTCAGACTGCTAAGTTTAAATCTCTACAACATTCCAAAGAATGTAACAATCGCACTGTCGATCTCATCAAAAGACCTCTGAAAATTTTGGAGGTCAGTAAAATGCCATGATAAAAGGACATTTTATGTCCTGCAATTATAAAATGTTTTTTCGATTTTAAATTCCTTGAGATTGTCTGCCCTCATTTCATTTTGGTGGACTGATATTTATGCGCTAATCACTAAACCGGAAGCGTTTCCGGCAGCAGGTTTTATCTCTACCAATTCCTAACACAGGAGCAGTCCTATGTCGAGAGCACTTACGAATTGCGGTGAAATACGATTTGTTTTTCAGAGTATTGTCAGTAGCAATGGCTGTGTGCATTCAGAACAGAAGCACTAAAAACTCTTCTCCATTTCAGTGCAAATAGCTGGGGCCCTGAATACAGTGAGCACCAGTGCGTGAATAACGTAAGCATATTTTATGTAATACGATGGGATGAAAAATCTTGCCTTCTAATTCTAGCTGTGTAAAACAGCCTTTGTATACATCTTTTGTGCCTCATCAGCCAAGTACCTTGAGTTAACGGCCCTAGTTCACTGTAGTCATGCTAAAAGCACAGTGAAATGCAATTAGTGTTAAATATATCATAAGGCACACAGCGCTTAGTTGCGCTCTTTCTGATTCTGTACTGACAGGGCTTGAAGAAAATTTCAGTGTTTGAATTAAAAAGAGAGAGCTGGGAGACATCAAAATTACAACTTTAATATAAAACTTCTTGCTACGCAAACGCGCCTCGAAAGACGATGCGAAGGAATGGCAATTTAAAAATGCTCACCTGCAATTTAGACTTTCGCCTCTAATAGGTAATTAAGAGTGGTTTTCAGCATAAATAACACATGCTTAGAAAACTCAACCTAGAACATTAGGACAAGTTTAAAAGAAGCCAATATTGTTTCAAAACTCTGTAACTCTTTTTCTTCCGACATCCATCAAAAACATTCTGAAAGCATGCACTATGCAGTGATGCATGTCTTTCTTAGCAATATGAAGGAAATTGTTTATCAGTTCTGACAATTCTTTTCTTTATAACTGTTATGAAAGAAATACTGCAATACCTTCCCTTGATGCTATCATCCTTAAAGGGCAAATGTTTAGGAGAAGTTGTTAAATACAGAAGAAATAGCGGAATGTTTACTGCAATTCACGTTTCAGAAATGTCAAAATTCTGAACAAACGCGTTTTGTAGAAATGTCAGAAGGACCACTTTTACTCCGCGAAACGTTGTAGTGGCTAGCCGTTGCACATATATTTATTGGAATTTGAACGGTATGGAATACCACCAATGGGAATAGGTTACCCGAATAGGGCAGAGTTATGTTAGAGAAAATTATACATCAGAATAATAGCTTACCGTTTAGTACAAGTACACTTTACGATTTCAGTTTCTGCTTACCATTCGCAAGAGAGAAGCACAGTATTGCCAACATGCCTTGCACCGCAGCGGAATCTTCGATTGAATTCAGATTGAAGGCAGCTCGATATTCAATTGGAAGATGTGTTTACCAAGCACAAAATTAGATTTGAAATTTCTCAGAAGTGCTAATTAGACTACGTGGAATTAATCAACCCCTGAACCAGGTGAGGCTTTCTTCAGACAATATTAAGAATAAAATCGTTTCGTTTTTCAGTGTCGTCCGGATGCCTGCCCAAGCGGATGTAGTGGAGGGTGCCTGTGCTACCGGAGATTCGACTATCCCAACCATGGCTACTGCTTGAACCCATCGAGAAAAATTCCGGATCACTTCCGTAACCTTGGCAAACGCCAAGGTTAAATTTGAAAGAAAAAGCACCAGCATGTTTTTTGCTTCTAAATTTGAAACCAGGTTGGAGGAATAAATACATTCAAAGTTTCGGAGTATGTTCGAGGCTACTGATTCAAAAAAGCAGAGTGGCTAACTTGTACGTGAGGCTACGCAATGTTCCACGAATGATACATGAAGCGCAACAGTTAGTTTTCTTATTTTGTTCGTTTGGAATTAGAACTTGGGGGGCCGGCGTCACCTCAGATACGCAGGTACTTGATCGATCGACTTCCTGTCGGCGTGGGGACAGTCGGAGGGTGGCAAATATCACTGTCGAGTTATTCTACGCGAAGGGCATCATGAAAAATACTTAAATGAAAAAAAGAATAAAATAAAATTTCAACGCAGCTATTGAAGCGTTTTTGCTATATATTGAAACAAAAACGTTAAAGATGATTATACACATGTATGGGTACTTACAATGATCTTCATATTTCTCACGTCACAAAGATAATTTCTCTTCTTTTAAAAAATGACTTTAGTGAGACATACTTAGCCTAACGCTGGCTAACGAAGAGGGTTCTAATATTTTGAGGAAAACGCAGAGGGCTATGGAACGAAAATTGGTAGGGGTAACAATAAGAGACACGAAGCGTGCAGAGTGGGTCAGAGAAATAACTCAAGTTACCGACATTCTAGTGGAAATTAAGAAGAAGAAATGGCCATGGGCAGGACAAGTAGTGCGAACAGAGGATAACCAATGGTCGCTTAGGGTAACAAACTGGATTCCAAGGGAAGGAAAGCGTAGCAGGGGGCGTCAGAAAGTTAGGTGGGCGGATGAGGTTAAGAAGTTCGCAGGGGTCAAGTGGATGCAGCTAGCACAGAACCGGGTTAATCGGAGAAATATGGGAGAGGCCTTCGCCCTGCAGTGGGTATAGTCAGGATGATGATGATGATGATGAAATATTGACACGTGCATTAGAGGTAGAACAAGGAGCATAATCGGTAGAACCCTGCGTTTCCGGTTCAGCTCTCTCGGTGTTCGTTCAGCGGTTGCAGTAGTTCTTTACTGTAACAACTTTTACACATCTGGTGGAGGTTCTGGGCGTCGATCCCAGTACCTCTAAACTAACTATCTCGTGTGTTTCGCGGTGGACTACAGTCCTTTATTCTGCGGCGTGGAGTCTTCTACAAGTGCAACTTTGACAGTAACAAGAAGACGTTTCTGCTTGTTGTACCATACTAGTTACGCTCCGAAGTCTTGAGCGCTTGTTACGATGAACCATCTGCCGGCCACTTGGGGGTCAGTCGCACAAAGGCAAAGATTCGGCAGAGGTATTACTGGCCCAGTTTACGGCCGTCGATGCGTAAATACGTAACAACATGCCGCGATTTCCAGCGGCGCAAATCTCCTCTTCTGAAACCAGCCGGATTTTTGCAGCCCGTAGCACCCCTAAAACCCTTTTTGAGCAGATTTGCATAAACCTCCTTGGCCCTTTTCCGCAGTCGTCAATGGGCAAACGGTGGCTTGTGGTCGCGACACATTACATGAATCCCTTCCAATGCTCTTTTTCGCCTCTACTTCCGGTTGCGTGACATCACATCCTTGACGTCACCCTAACTGACTGCCTTAATTAAATACTGTAGTCTTTGGTACTTTCACATTGAGCGCCATTCCCTTCCTATGCCCTTTTTCGGCTCTACTTCCGGTTGCGTGACGTCACATCCTTGACGTCACCCTTATTGACTGATTTAATTAACTATTTTAGTATTTGTTACATTCAAATGTGGCGCCAAGCCATTCGCTAATGAGACCATTCTCGCCTTTACTTTTGTATTTTTTGCCTCTAAATTATTACTTATTTAACCTATTGGCCTATTTATTTTTTCGCACACAACATTACACCACTCATTAACCTCTACGACTTCTCAATTACTCACAACTGCTGCAGACACAATTTTGCTTGATTTGCCTCTAATTATTTATTTAATTACCTTATTGGCCTAAAAAAAAATTTCGGACACAACATTAAATCGCCCTCTATCGATTGACACCACTCAACTACTGCGACTTCTCAATACCCACAACTGCTGCGGACAACGTTAAAATTTTTCGCCTGTAATTAAATACCTAATTAACTTATTGCATAATTATCTTATGCACCAACATTACGTCAGCCTCACTCGATTGACACCAGTCATTAATCTCTTATTGATTGACACCAGTCATTAATTAATCTCCAGTCATTAATTAAGCTGCCGCCGAGGCAGGGATTCGATCCAGCATCTTTGGGAACAGTAGTCGAGCGCCGTAACCACTGTGCCATACCGGCTTTTTTTTTCCTTTATTGCATGAATTGGTACAAATACTTCAGTACACTGCGCCACACCGGCAGGGAAAGTCCCAAAGACTAAAATGGGTAAACAAGAAGTGAATTAATGTGAGGTAGATAATGTGACGTCACGCAACCGGAAGTGGAGTCGAAAAAGGGCATAGGAAGGGATTGGTGGGCAATTTGAAAATACCAAAGACTAAAATGGGCAAAGAAGAAGTGAATTAAGCAACTAGAAGCAACCAGAAGCAACCAACAGCCGCATCCGTGCTTTCGCATTACTCCAATGCAGTTTCTGCAGTGATCTTTAGTTTTTGTTTCTTACAGCAGCTCTTGCTCGATGGGACATGCTTTCTCTTCCAATTGAGACCTTATTCCCTGTCTATTTGAGTCACTCTATGCAATGCTTTTTAAAAACCTTAGAGTTCTTAAACTGTTACTAACTATCGGCAAACTCCAATGCAATGCGCTTGAAATGCTGAAGGTAAATTAATAAAAAATAATCAATAGCTAATGAACCGAAATACCACTTCAAGGAATGTTGATGGCACCATTTCGTCCCATCGTGGCGTCGTGTGAGCACGACGCTTTCTTTGAGAATCATTTTCAAATTTTATTGTGCTTTATAAGAGAAAATAGAGTGCAAGTTCGGGGTTTTCATTATGCAATATTTACTTTTCATTTCCCTATCACCACTTTTGAGGTTCCTGAAATACTATTGGTAGGTGATTAAGCTAAATCATTAAAATGTTGCCTACTAACGAGTAGTACATTTTTACGCCGGGTGGTGACTGAGGGTTCGGAGTACTGTAGCGGTTAGTTAGGCAAAATAATTCTCAAAGCAGTGGTTACACATGCATTGTCACGTCAGGAACGTATACTGTGAAATATATTTCGTGCAAGAGCAACGCCTGTACACGCTAAAATATTTAAAAACTGCAGGATAAGGTCGGTTACAGTGCCGTCAACTACGAAGGAGAAAATTATGGGGTAACGCTAGCAAACCTGGAGGGAGGTATGGAGATTAAAATACGAGCATAACTGTTTGGCGTTCTTATCAAGCATGCCGACAGTGCGCTGGCCATCTAACGCCGGAAAGACTATGTATACTAGGTTAAGCTAGCGAAGGAGCAGAGGATTGCTGGGAGTGAGGTGAATAGGCGGTATTAGGAAGACTTCGCTTACACGAGAGAATGGGAGCAGCTTGCTTAGCAAAGGGCTCTCTGGAGATAAACGTAAACGCTCTCGTTCTCCTGTGGAGAGGAAACCAGGGTTACCGCGGTAGTGATGTTAGAACGTACAGGTATACAGCGATAGATATGCCCGAGAATGGAAATCTAGAATCGACCTAATTTTGAAGAGAAGAAAGTAAATGTTTAGGAAACGCGGATACAATGGGTACTATGAGTTTTGGTTCCGCAACACGACGCGGAAGAATCAAATTCAAATTTATTTACTTCTGCCTGTAAAGATACAGAAGCGGAGGTGCAGAAAAAGCTGTTAGATGCAATTTGACAGAGCTGCTGTCCCTTCAGATTAGCAGCGCTTTCAGCAAGGCTTATAAAACAAAGACACTAGCGCGGCGTAATTAATTGATATAGAACTATAAATAGGTGCAGAAGAAAATGGAACAGCGCTATAAAAATTAAGATAACATCACAATGGGCAAATGGAGATGCAGCGAAAAGAAATAGGAGATAGAAAAGATTTTACATATATTTTAACGTACATAGCACGGAAAGAATTGTTTGACAAATTGAACAGGTCAAAATTATATTAGTCATACTGATGCAGGTGGAAAGGAATAGTGAATTTCAAGTGCTCTTTGCCTGAATCAACCCGATGGTAGTCACTCAGCATGCCTTGTAAAATAGTGTTTTCCTCAGTCATGAATATGACAAACTAAACGTAGTGCAGCTCCACTAATCTCAAGGAAGCATTAAAAATCAACCCGCTGTTAAAATGACGTATCTCCAGGATGCCTAGGATGTCTTGGTTTTTCTTTAGCGAGGGAGGGGAAGCGGCCTTAGGGCTGATATAAGACATTGTAGCAATTTGGACAAAAGGCTTGATGTGTTGCAGGAGAAGGAAATTAATGGGCCAACCTGCTCTAATCGGTTGTGTAACCAACGTAAACGAGGGTAGAAGGCTGGTGATTTATTCCTTGGAATATGTATGGGAACAGTCATAATACGCTTGATACCATAGGGTTGAGGGTCGCAGCGCCACGGACGGTTGCATGAAGGAGAAGGAGAAAAGGAGAAAAGTACATAAGCCAGCCGGTTGAGACGCGCAAGCTTTATAATGCATATATACGTTGCATATGAAAAAAAAAAAAATACAAGGATTAGCGTCGTCAGCCCCAAGTGCAACGCGATGGAACCGTGCCAAAAACATGATAAAAGTTTTTGTAGTCTACGGTAAAATTTGCTGCAATGGCCATTATTTTTGTACTTATGGAGTTTTGTGTACATCTCTTCTCTATTTCTCTAATCGTTTTCTGCGGTAACTACAAAAAAATGCTTTAGTTGCAACAGACGTTTTTGTTCCTACGACAGGTTGACCGGCAAAATGGCACAAAAATTCAGCCGTTGCGAGAAAAATGTTTATGTACAGTTTTCCGACTGGATAGAAAAACCAACTATTGGTTTAGAAATAACTGGTCAGTAATGAAGATGATGACTAGTACACGTGCGTCATCACAGAGCTCTTTAAATAAATTGACGTAAGTGAGTACAAAAACATAAACTATATTTCAAGATAGTTTCTGACAGCGACATTCAGTTATTGGGAAACAATAGGCACTGCAAAAAGATGTAGACTTAAAATAAAAACCTTTTGTTCTTCGCACAAAATATATGACTGGGCTTGAAATGAACACCAATGAATTGTTAGTAACAATGGCAACGGTCACAAAGGAGAGCGGTGTGGAAATTGTTTTCGAGTGTGATTGTGGTTATAACCTACAAGGCTTATGTGCTTTTTCAGGAGAAATATGCTGAAAGAAAAATGAATTATAGGTTTGCTGACGTCAAGAAATTGTGCTTAAGATTTCCTCGCTCAAGTTCATTCATCAACGCTATACCAGGTGTAGCGGCAAACATTATGAAAATGTTAAACAATGCGCGAATAATGAACGCGATTAATGCCGTCGCGGAGAAGTGGCGATTCCTGCTAACCCCGCTCGGAGAACCGGTAGTACTAGCGGGTTCAGATTGCGCGAGAGCGTTGCGTGATGCAGACTATCGCCGGTTGCCGGGCTGTGCTGGCACCGCCGAGAAGTCTACAAGGTCAGCGCACCGCAGTACCCTAAGCTGCGGTTATGGGACGCGCCATGAAACTCAAGAACGAAGCTACGAGCACATATATAAGTCCAGTCACGAAGTGCTGCCTCACCACTTTACTGCGGTGAGGCAGCACTGCCTGCACATACCTGTGCACGCAGTTTCATTTGCTGACCTTTCATTGCCCATCGGGCAGTCTCGACATGTTATGTTGAAAAAAATTCCAAGAACACTGTAGAATCTGCAATAGAGAAATGCGAAAGCCTGATTATTATTGCTGCACGCGGTACTTCGCGTGGCCCTTGTCGAACACAATCACCGTTGCCTTGAAAGCATCAAATTTCATCGGCGCGTTCTATAATTGCTTTAGAAGAAAGAAAAAAACGCTGTATCTGCCACTCGCGGAATCTCGCTGACACTTTGACACATCTCGTGGATACATCTCGCCAACGCGAGATTATTGCCATAAGCTTAGATGCTTTCGCCTCAATAAGTGGTTCACAGGAAGGCAAAGGCGCAGAATACGTCCCACTTGCTCCTGCAGACATCTTAAGTCGTTTTAAGGTACCTTCGAGTCCACGCGCCAACGAACTAATTTTCGAAATATGATGATATAAAGCTTCCGATTTAAAAAGTGATTATAAAAAAAAAACACTTCCGCCTTTCAAAATTCCTAATTAAAAGACAACATAAATATTTAAGTGCTTAAAAATTTGGGTCATCTTTTAACCTCGTCATTGTAAGCAAAAACAGTGCAAGATTTTGTCTACAACTTTACAACTAGCCCATTCACAGCAGTAAAGTTGGCAATGCACCTGCTCTGATGACTTGTCTGTGGTGAAGGCTGTACCCACTGTCTGTCCACTTGATCAAATCAAACTACAATTATGGCATGCAAAAGACGGCCTCCGCTCTGCGCATTCCTCGATCCTGATTGACTGATTGGCGACCGTTGCTTCGTTCCCTCCATCCGTCTACGTCTGACATTTTTCCTTCTTCCATTTTCCATCTCCATTTATGAAGATGGAAAGAAGGAGCGGAGAGAGCATTTTTTTGTATCTGAAATATACTACATGAAGAAAATAGATGCTTCTTCTTTAAAAATACAACGCGACTGCGGTAATGGCTCCCAACGGCGTCTCTCCTTGACGTTCCTCGTCCACGTGCATGAACTTATTTATTCCTTAAACCACGAAGCCCTTGATTTGGGTCTCTATCTTATAATTCGAACTCACCAACTTAGAGTCTCATAAGCTACCCCTTATGCGCAAGACCACACGGTGCATATATAAAGCAATGCTCAACGAAGCTCTAGGAACGTGCCTGCGTGAGCCAGGAACTGGTAGCCAGAATCAGGATTAAAGAGTTCAGGAGGAGTCGATTTCTCTCATCGTCTCATCTGAAATGAGAATCTTGACTTGGAAGTTCGAGGTAAAGCGGCCAGGTGGTGTCAGCTTGTAAAGGGATGTTACCTGCCTGCAAATCAGCGCCTGGCCCTGCCAGATGCTAACTGCCGCCTATAAGAGGAATGCCCGTGATTATTCGTTCACAGTCCGATATTGACATGATGATGCGGAATGCTATGGAGAACAGTACTTTTAAAACTATGCCGTTAAAATCTGTTTAATTGAAATTAATACAGCAGAGGCTGCCTCGAATCTCGGCTGCTGCCATAAGAGCACAGCAAAGAAGGGAGGAAGGTCGGAGCCGGAGAAGGTAGGAAGGAAAGAAGAGGTGCCGTAATTGACAATTCAGGCAGCGCGCTGATTGAGGAGTACTTTCCACCACCAGAGAACCGTTTCTGCAAAACAGCTTTCCCATAAAACAGCGGAAACTTTTGATCACTGCTGTCCTATATTACAAATCGATTCACTGGCGTGGGTCAGACTCTCATCCCTCTACACTGACCATGATGTCGTCCAAATTTCTGCAAATTGCTAGCCGCTCTACCACATCCTCCAGGGCGGTGGATATCAACAGCATGTGCTAACTGGTGGACATTTTATTGAGTGAGACTGAGTGCAGAAAGGGAAAAGCTTCAATGTTTTTTGGTGAGTTTCTGCCATCCTGTGGAATTTAGTGGCGTAAATATCTTCCAAAGAATACGTTGCAATTGACGAAGACAAAAGAAGGCGCACAAACCACCTTTGTCCTCGTTCTTTGTGACATATTTGTTTATGAATAACAGACTAACGAGTCCAAACACGAGTTCTACAGTAGTATCTACCACGACCATCACCGCACTTCTCATGAGCGATATATTGCTCGAAAAATTCCGGTTTATAAAGTTTACACGACAAGGTATGACCTTAACATCTGGTATTCGACTACGCCGGAGCGCAGTGATATCTAAACAATTCAAAATAACCAAAAGGATGTACAGGTTTTCCCTATGAATTTAATCCTAGCGCCAGCGGAAATAATCTGAGCGCATACTGATATAATCTAAGCGCCATGTAATTTAATTCGAATGCCAAGCATTTAACCATAGCGCCAGCATATTTAATCCAAGCGCCAACTCGAATAATGTCCGCGCCAACCAATTTAATCCGAGTGCCAACGCAATTAATACAAGCGCCAGCGAATTTAATTCGGGTGCCAACCAAGTTAATCCACATGTGAAAAATGAATGTGGTGGAGGGCTCCAAAGCATGAAACATGAATTCCAGAAATAAATAGAAATTTAGATCACATTCCAGACCACGCGACGAGTAAGCGAAGCGTTAGCTTATTGAATGACTTTCGTCAATATTATAAAAGTTAAAGTTAAATTGGTTCACAGGAAGGGAAAGGCGCAGTAACTGTCACACTTGCTCTGTGGACACCCGAACCGCGCCGTAAGGGAAGGGAGGAAGGTGGGAATGAAAGTGGAAAGAGAGAAAGAGGAGCCGTAGTGGAGGGCTACGGTGTAATTTCGACCACCTGGGGATCTTTAACGTGCGCTGACATCGCACAGCACACGACGCCACTTCGTTTCGCCTCCATCGAAACGCAGCCGCCGCGGTCGGGTTCGAACCCGGGAACTCCGGCACAGTAGTCGGGCGTCTTACCACTGCACCACCCCGGCGGGGCCAATATTATGACAAACGCACAATTTCGGCACTGAAATACTGAAGGGTCCCAGAGCTGTGGCGCACTGGCTCTATATTCCAAGAGGACAATTTATCCCAGAAATGTGCGCACTGCTGATTACAGAATATATACAGAATTAAAATGTCTTCGATGAAACACAATTATTTTATCACACAATTAAAAAACGTTTTAATCAACCGTATCTAATTTAGCTATATGTAATTTCATCAGCCAAACATTACACAGCCAATGCCAAAAAGTTCCAAAGCAGACGACAAGTTTTCCGCCTCCGTTTACTCGATGCCGAATTGTCGTCTGTTTTTGCGCTATGCTAGGAGAATGGATGAAAGCACAGACACGTGAATTCACTATTAGAAATAGGCGTACTTTCTTTTGCAAGAAACAGAAATGTTTTCTCAAGAGCATAAAACAAAAATTGCTAGAAACGCAGAAGACAAGAGATTTCAAAGCAGGCGGCAATCTTCGCGCCTCCGTTGTGTGGGCCGCGTTGTCGTCTGCATTTGCACGACGGAGTAGAGCCGGACGGTGGTGGTGCGTACTCGTATATTATAGGCAGGTGGTAGTCTACGTGTTTTCATTAATTTTGCATTAACTTTAACGCGCATTATTTTCTTCCATGGAAGCTGATGAGCAGTGCCCTGACATCCTAATCGGGCACCGAAAACGGGGACCGCCGTTCAAGCATCCAGGTGCACCAAAAAGAAAGAACAGCAAAGTCTCCGAGCATGACAGGGCCAGAATTCTCGAATTGTCGAGGCGTGGAGGAGATGTGAAAAAATTGGCAGACACGCTGGGCATCAATTTAAAGACGGCGAGATCCATTGCAGCGAGCGATAGAGAAGCGTTGAAGAAAGGCGGAACATCGAAGATATTCGGAAATGAGGTAGTAACGGCTCTAAAGAATATTGTGGATAACAACCCTGCTTTCACGCTAAAGCAAATAAAGCAAGCAGTGGAAGAAGAATTGCCGGGAATCGCCATCAGCACAAGTAGCATTGATCGCCTACTGGATTCGCACGGTTACGCTATGAAGTTGACTCAGAGGCCCATTGACCGCAACAGAGACGACGTGAAACGCAGCCGCAAAACATGCGCGCAATGGTTGCAGTGTGAAGGACCTCGCTTGTGCAGGTTTTACATCGATGAGACCAACTATACCATATGGTGTTCAAGGAGCTTCGGCCGTGCAGTGAAGGGACAGCCTGCGGTGCAGACGACGACTGGCACCAAAGGAGCAAACCTTAACATTCTCGCCTGCATGTCCGCAAATGGTGTCATTCATTGGACAGCCGTAGACAAGGTTCACTGGGTCGTTTTCAATTAATTTTTGAGCGACATATCAGCCCGTGTCGAAAGTGAAGAGCCTGGTTCTGAAGCGGTTTTTATTTTTGACAACGCTCCAGTTCACAGCCGTGCGGAACAGGCAAGCCTGGCCAGTCAGACGCACCCGATCAAGCGGCTGCCTCCATATAGTCCATTTTTCAACCCTATAGAGGAAGTCTTTTCGAAGTTCAAGTCGGAAGTCAAAGCTTTCCTCAGCGAGCGGAGAGACCTGGTGCTAATCACTCCTCCCGGAATGACTAAAAAGGACCATCGGCGCAGTTTGTTGCTAGACGCTGCCCGACACTCTATGCAGCAAATACAAAGGGTAGAGTGTGCTGCTTTTGACCGCCATAACTTTTCTTTTATACGGGCAGCTTTGCATGAAGACGATATGTAAAACGTTCTGAGTTATACTTAGACCTGCCTAATGTCTCCTAGAAAATAAAATTGCATTTCAGTCGGCTACTTCTGTGCTTGTACGTGCTTATAGTTTGTTGGCAACCTACGCTGCTAGGATTGCCGCCCAGGCAAATTAAGTACTGCTGCTAAGGTGACCATAGTGCGAAGCCAGTAGCTATTCCTGGTCTCAGTTGTAAGCTCCGCTGTACATAGTTTCATTCACTCTACCGTGTCGCGGCCAGACTGAAAGCAGGGGCGCGCTCTCTCTTTCCGTGGTAGCGTTACTCTAAGTCTTCACGCCGAAACCAACTGTGTGTTACACTAATCCTTTTCTGCTAGTGGTGTTAAATCATGATTAGAAACCCAAATACATTTCTGCACCAGTTGCAATTTCTAAAAACAGCCGGCTGTTGTGTGAAGACCGCACTTGCCATCAGCATGCAGATTCAGTGCATAAGACAACCCATGGTAAGCAGTGCTTAACCAAACAATTAGAAGATGACAGGTATATTTATTCACTTGCCATGCGTCTGAGCTAAAAGCTGCAAGAGACGTGTCACAAACCGCTTTTTTTTTTTTTTTTCAGCTGCACATATGGTTCTTGGCTGTTGCAAAAATATAAGAACAAAGCGAAATAGCGCATGCAGATGGGACGCATACTCGTCGCATGGTCTGGAATGTGATATCAATTACTATTTATTTCTCGAATTCATGTTTTGTGCTTTGGAGCCCTCTACCACATTGATTTTCCACATGTGGATTAAATTGGTTGGCACCCGGATTAAATTCGCTGGCGCTTGTATTAATTGCGTTGGCACTCGGATTAAATTGGTTGGCGCGGACATTATTCGAGTTGGCGCTTGGATTAAATATGCTGGCGCTATGATTAAATACTTGGCACTCGAATTATATTGCATGGCACTTCGATTATATCAGTCGGCGCTCAGATTATTTCCGCTGGCGCTAGGATTAAATTCAGAGGGAAAACCTGTAGTATATGCACCAAATTAAATATTGCGTTCCCACAGCCAACGTAATCGCAAAAAGAGTAACTTTGTTCACAACGTAACATTCAACAATTTGGATTCAAACAATATCCCCACCATTTGCTGGATTTAGCTTGATCCTAAGCACCAGTCCGCAACAGAAAGGCGGAATAGAAAATTGTGCCTTTCATTGAAAGAATCAAATGTAAACATTATTTCTTATTTTTGCTGAAATCTTGTACAGTCGTGACCAAACGTGGTATGCAACACTCAGCCAGAGACAGAACCCGGGAAAACTGAACGAAATGCCATCTAGCAACAGCTTAACGGACTGCGACATCGGTACATGCATGTTGACAAAATGAGGCACCGGCGCTATTGTCTCGATCTTAGCTGTTGCTAGATTGTGTCGGGGTGCAGTTTTCTAGAACTCCGCCACTGGCTGAGTGTTGTATACCACTTTTGCTCACGACTGTACATATTGCTTAAGTTTTAGCTCAGCGTGCCATTAATGTTAAACAATTAAATTTTTCATTGATGTTGTTTAGAGAAAGTTTCAGGAATAAAATTTGTCACGAAAGAAAATAATAGACTGTACTTGAAAACTTCAAGAACATATATTTTCTCACTTTCAGCAAACTTTCTGCGGTTTCAGGCTGCTGCAGTGAAAAAGAAGGAGCGGAAACAGGAATATTTAGAGAGTTAACTATGAATGGCATTTTA